>NC_060184.1:11029546-11390199 GCF_021184085.1 Oncorhynchus gorbuscha
CCTCCCATGCTCCAACAGAATACACACGGTTCCCCTACCAAATCAAACCCACCCCAACCCTCCCATGCTCCAACAGAATACACACGGTTCCCCTACCAAATCAAACCCACCCCAACCCTCCCATGCTCCAACAGAATACACACGGTTCCCCTACCAAATCAAACCCACCCCAACCCTCCCATGCTCCAACAGAATACACACGGTTCCCCTACCAAATCAAACCCACCCCAACCCTCCCATGCTCCAACAGAATACACACGGTTCCCCTACCAAACCAAACCCACCCCAAACCTCCCATGCTCCAACAGAATACACACGGTTCCCCTACCAAACCAAACCCACCCCAACCCTCCCATGCTCCAACAGAATACACACGGTTCCCCTACCAAATCAAACACACCCCAACCCTCCCATGCTCCAACAGAATACACACGGTTCCCCTACCAAATCAAACACACCCCAACCCTCCCATGCTCCAACAGAATACACACGGTTCCCCTACCAAATCAAACACACCCCAACCCTCCCATGCTCCAACAGAATACACACGGTTCCCCTACCAAATCAAACACACCCCAACCCTCCCATGCTCCAACAGAATACACACGGTTCCCCTACCAAATCAAACACACCTCAACCCTCCCATGCTCCAACAGAATACACACGGCTCCCCTACCAAATCAAACCCACCCCAACCCTCCCATGCTCCAAAAGAGCCCCAACCCAAAAACCAGACTTAAAGCAGGTATGATATCAAATTTGAGTAATATAATCAAACAAGAAGTAAAGAAGAGTAAAAATAGTCATACAGATTCTAATTTGAGTGTCACGTTCTGACCTTAGTTCCTTTATTATGTCTTTGGTCAGGGTGTGAGTTGGGGTGGGTTGTCTATGTTCTTTTTTATATGTTGTGTTTATGTGTTTGGCCTGGTATGGTTCTCAATCAGAGGCAGGTGTCATCCGTTGCCTCTGATTGAGAATCATACTTAGGCAGCCTGTTTTCCCCTGTTAGTTGTGGGTAGTTGTTGTCTCTGATTGAGAATCATACTTAGGCAGCCTGTTTTCCCCTGTTAGTTGTGGGTAGTTGTTGTCTCTGATTGAGAATCATACTTAGGCAGCCTGTTTTCCCCTGTTAGTTGTGGGTAGTTGTTGTCTCTGATTGAGAATCATACTTAGGCAGCCTGTTTTCCCCTGTTAGTTGTGGGTAGTTGTTGTCTCTGATTGAGAATCATACTTAGGCAGCCTGTTTTCCCCAGTTAGTTGTGGGTAGTTGTTGTCTCTGATTGAGAATCAAACTTAGGCAGCCTGTTTCCCCAGTTAGTTGTGGGTAGTTGTTGTCTCTGATTGAGAATCATACTTTAGGCAGCCTGTTTTCCCCTGTTAGTTGTGGGTAGTTGTTGTCTCTGATTGAGAATCATACTTAGGCAGCCTGTTTTCCCCAGTTAGTTGTGGGTAGTTGTTGTCTCTGATTGAGAATCATACTTAGGCAGCCTGTTTTCCCCTGTTAGTTGTGGGTAGTTGTTGTCTCTGATTGAGAATCATACTTAGGCAGCCTGTTTTCCCCTGTTAGTTGTGGGTAGTTGTTGTCTCTGATTGAGAATCATACTTAGGCAGCCTGTTTTCCCCTGTTAGTTGTGGGTAGTTGTTGTCTCTGTGTTTTCACCAGACAGAAGTGTTTAGTTCTCAGTCGTTCTCCTTGTTATTTAGTTTTTGTGTTCAGTGTTAATAAATATCAACAGGGACACGGACCACGCTGCATATTGGTCTGATCCTTCTTACTCCTCGTCAGAGGAAGACGAATCGCGTTACATTGAGTTGTGAAATTAGCTGGGTCCATGTCTTCTACAAAGGAAAGGAAAGGTTGCCAGATGTTATAAAATGTAATTGCAGATCCCGTAACGGAGGAGCGTATTTTCTCTAGCTTGAGATGTTGCATAACTTCCTTTATCCAATGAAGTAGGAGGAAACCCATCCTTCCATTCAAATAGTAGAAGACATCTAGCTAGAAGAATAGTAAATGCCAGTATGTTGCCATAGAACTGTTTAGAGGGGCTTCCTGTGGTGCCACTCCATAGAACTGTTTAGAGGGGCTTCCTGTGGTGCCACTCCATAGAACTGTTTAGAGGGGGCTCCTGTGGTGCCACTCCATAGAACTGTTTAGAGGGGGCTCCTGTGGTGCCACTCCATAGAACTGTTTAGAGGGGCTTCCTGTGGTGCCACTCCATAGAACTGTTAAGAGGGGCTTCCTGTGGTGCCACTCCATGGACCTGTTTAGAGGGGCTTCCTGTGGTGCCACTCCATGGACCTGTTTAGAGGGGCTTTGTGTGGTGCCACTCCATAGAACTGTTAAGAGGGGCTTCCTTTGGTGCCACTCCATGGACCTGTTTAGAGGGGCTTCCTGTGGTGCCACTCCATGGACCTGTTTAGAGGGGCTTCCTGTGGTGCCACTCCATGGACCTGTTTAGAGGGGCTTCCTGTGGTGCCACTCCATGGACCTGTTTAGAGGGGCTTCCTGTGGTGCCACTCCATGGACCTGTTTAGAGGGGCTTCCTTTGGTGCCACTCCATGGACCTGTTTAGAGGGGCTTCCTGTGGTGCCACTCCATGGACCTGTTTAGAGGGGCTTCGTGTGGTGCCACTCCATAGAACTGTTAAGAGGGGCTTCCTTTGGTGCCACTCCATAGAACTGTTAAGAGGGGCTTCCTGTGGTGCCACTCCATGGACCTGTTTAGAGGGGCTTCCTGTGGTGCCACTCCATGGACCTGTTTAGAGGGGCTTCCTGTGGTGCCACTCCATAGAACTGTTTAGAGGGGGCTCCTGTGGTGCCACTCCATGGACCTGTTTAGAGGGGGCTCCTGTGGTGCCACTCCATGGAACTGTTTAGAGGGGGCTCCTGTGGTGCCACTCTGAATAATGCAGTAAAGGCAGGTTCTATAGGTCTCTCCAGTATCTTAGAAAACGTCTCAAAAATGTATATCCAGAAATCTGTAAATTTGGCACATGGCAATAAAGTAGCAGGAGCCTGCTGATATCAGTCACGAGTGGGATCTAGTTCTGGTCTAATCTTGGATCATTTTGCCTTTGATCACTGGTGCCGATTAACAATTTTAAATTGAATTGCAACATGTCTTAGACATATAGAAGAATGTATTCTCTGAAGCATACTCTGCCAATTTAATCTGAAAGTTGTTCACCTAAATCCTCTTCCCATTGGTTCTGAAGCAAATTCAGGGATTCCAGATTGTGCGAGTTTAATAACATATAGACTAAGTTTATGTCCCTTTTTTATATAAGGGTTAAATATATGGGAGGTAAGTTGGCGTGATGGGAAGTGGCTACAGTATTTAAAATACAAAACTACGCAGTTGTAGGTACCTAAAGAAATGGGATGTAGGAATATTTGCCTTTTGTTCTTAACTGTTCAAAAGATGCAAAACCTATATCAATGTAGTTCAGTAAGGAGATAGGAAACATCTAATAATGATAGAGAGAATGTATGGTTATTTAACCCTGTTTGGGTCTGTGGGATCCATTTTCAATGTTAACTCAAATAAAAATTATACAATAAATTATTTTTTTTCAACCTGAGATCATTGGCCTTGGCTCATTTGCTGTGAAGAACATGTAAAATAAGCACACTGTGCACCCCCCTACACATTTATATTACATAGGTGTATAAGGGCACAAGGTGAGACCCAAACCCAAACACATGAGGCAGATGGTAGAGCGCCGATATTTATTACAACAAAGGGAGTAGGCAAAGGCAGGTCGGGGACAGGCGAGAGTTCAGAAACCAGGTCAGAGTCCCAACAGTACCAGACGATAGACAGGCTCGAGGTCAGGCCAGGCGAGAGTTCAGAAACCAGAGTCCGAACAGTACCAGACGATAGGTAGTCTCGAGGTCAGGCCAGGCAGGGGTCAGAAACCAGATCCGAGTCCAGAACAGTACAAAAGGATAGGCAGGCTGGTAGTCAGAACAGGCAGAGTGGTCAGGCAGCCAGGTTCGGAGTCAGGACAGGCAAGGGTCAAAACCAGGAGGACTAGAAACCAACAGAGACTGGGAAAAATAGGAGCAAGGAAAGACGCTGGTTGACTTGGCAAACAAGACGAACTGGCACAGAGTGACAGGAAACACAGGGTTATATACACTGGGGAATAATAAGCGACACCTGGGTGGAGACAATCATAAGGACAGGTGAACCAGATCAGGGTGTGACAATGTGGTGTTCGGGTCCACTGTCCACCTTCACTCTGTCTTACTCCTCCCTGGGCTTGCTGTTTCAATATAGCACCAAGAACCTGTCTGTCTCCCTGCCTGTCTGCCTGTCTCACGCTGTTCTCGTGCTCTTTACCCTTTGTAGTGTGTGAAACTACACAATGTCTCGTGGGAACCTTGTGGGAATGTTATTACAATACATTATTTTGACACACTATTTCGATACATTGTAAAAAATGCAGTAGTTTCCCACACTGTACCCCAGCCAGGTTCAAATTGGGGGAGGTACACAACAAATGAATAGCTTTGCATGTGTGGCTCCTTACCACAATCAATCAGTATGGCAAAAATCATCTCTGCTCAGAGGGCCTTAGAAATCATTTTTGCAGAGAGAGAAGCAAGTGTGGCAGGAGCTTCTTCCACTTTGAAAGATAAAGGACTTTCTGAATATCAGGATCATGTTTGTCAATTCGGAGTCAGACAGTGAGTTGGAAGAAGAGGATGAGTTTGACCCTCAGCCACCCCAAGGACCCTCCCATCAGCAACCAGCAAATCTGCAGTCTGCAGGAGGAGAAATATGGATGGAATGAGCCCCCCCGCATGGCTGCCAATGTGATAACGATACAACCAAGGCCAACGTGGATGGTGGTTACTCATGTACAGGACATATAGTCTTCTTTTGAACTGTTCATCCCAGATACCATCCAGAAAATCATTCTGGACCACTCATTTGGAGGGAAGGTGTATTTTTGGAGAGAGATGGAAGGAGCTGGACCGAAGTCATTTCCATACATACCTTGGGGTTCTTATCCTTGCTGGTGTTTTCAGATCCAATGGGGAATCAACAGAACCACTGTGGGATTCAGAAACTGGCAGAGAACTTTTCCGCGCAACAATGTCTCCGGGAAACTTCCACATTATTTCCAGGATTATCCGCTTCGATAACTGAGACATCAGACCAGCTCGGCTGGCAGAGAGACAAGCTAGCTGCTATCAGGTCAGTGCAGAGAGACAAGCTAGCTGCAATCAGGTCAGTGCAGAGAGACAAGCTAGCTGCAATCAGGTCAGTGCAGAGAGACAAGCTAGCTGCAATCAGGTCAGTGGGAGAGAGACAAGCTAGCTGCAATCAGGTCAGTGCAGAGAGACAAGCTAGCTGCAATCAGGTCAGTGCAGAGACAAGCTAGCTGACATCAGGTCAGTGCAGAGAGACAAGCTAGCTGCAATCAGGTCAGTGGGAGAGAGACAAGCTAGCTGCAATCAGGTCAGTGCAGAGAGACAAGCTAGCTGCAATTAGGTCAGTGCAGAGAGACAAGCTAGCTGCAATGAGGTCAGTGCAGAGAGACAAGCTAGCTGCAATCAGGTCAGTGCAGAGACAAGCTAGCTGCAATCAGGTCAGTGCAGAGAGACAAGCTAGCTGCAATCAGGTCAGTGCAGAGAGACAAGCTAGCTGCAATCAGGTCAGTGCAGAGAGACAAGCTAGCTGCAATCAGGTCATTGCAGAGAGACAAGAGCTAGCTGCAATCAGGTCAGTGCAGAGAGACAAGCTAGCTGCAATCAGGTCAGTGCAGAGAGACAAGCTAGCTGCAATCAGGTCATTGCAGAGAGACAAGCTAGCTGCAATCAGGTCAGTGCAGAGAGACAAGCTAGCTGCAATCAGGTCAGTGCATAGAGACAAGCTAGCTGCAATCAGGTCAGTGAGGGACAAGTGGGTGGACTGCCTTCCCCTGTTTTACAACTCTGGGCCCAACATCACTGTTGATGAGAAGCTTATGCCATTTAGGGGCCACTGCCCCTTCAGGTAGTACATATCATTTAAACCCACAAAATATGGGCTGCCTGTGATGCTACTTCCTCAAATGTGTGGAACTTGCAAGTGTATACGGGGAAGCCACATGGAGGAGCCCCAGAGAAGAACCAACTTTTTTACTTCGCATAAGCTGGGACAGGAGCTCATCAAGAGGAAGCTGACAATGGTAGGAACAATATGAAAAAACAAGCCAGAGCTTCCACCTGAGCTGTTGAATACGCGGAACAGGCCTATCAATTCCTCTAAGTTTGTGTTCACGGCCGACACGTATCTAGTGTCTTACGTGCCAAAGAAAGGCAAAACTGTGGTACCCATGAGCACACTGCACAGGGATGGGAGAATCTGTGGCCAGGAACATCAAACAGAAATCATAATGGATTACAATGCCACAAAAGGAGGGGTGGACAATTTAGACAAGCTGGTGACTGGCTATATGTGCAAAAGAAGAACCCTACGCTGGCATCTTGTGATATTCTTCAACATCTTGGACATCTCGGAGTACAACGCGTTTGTCATCTGGATGGCGTTGAACCCAGATTGGAACAGAGGAGGCAACATATCCCAAGGACCCCAGCTTCTGCAGCCATCGTGAAGAGGATTCAGGAGGAGGATGCTGGTGCCCCATCCGCCCGACCCACAGGAACCAACAGCTCCAATACCGGAAGTAAGTGTGAGTGATGTTGTTGCATGTAAGTGTGTCTGACTCTCCTACCTTGGCCTGCTGTAACTATATATGTGAGTGAGTGAGATATTAGTAAAATTGCTGAACTAAGTGTTTTCATCCTTCTAGATTGCAGCCGGGTGCAACAAGAAGAAGTGATGTGTGTGGAAACAGAAGACACAGTACACATGCATCAAGTGCAAGAAATACATTTGGAACACACACACAGTAAAACTCTGTCCCTCATGTGGTGTGTAGACTAGTCATAATTTGTGTTCAATGTGGGTCATTTATCATTTCCATAAAATACTGTATCTAAAATGTGTCTGTCATGTTTTGTCATTTATTATCATGTCTTGTCCCTGTGCTTCCCATTCTATTCGTTTCCCCTCTGCTGGTCTTATTAGGTTCTTTCCCTCTTTCTATCCCTCTCTCTCCCCCTCCCTCTCTCACTCTCTCGCTCTCTCTTCTCTCTATCGTTCCGTTCCTGCTCCCAGCTGTTCCTATTCCCCTAATCATCATTTAGTCTTCCCACACCTGTTCCCGATCCTTTTCCCTGATTAGAGTCCCTATTTCTCTCCTTGTTTCCCCGTACCTGCCCTGTCGGATCCTCATCTATATTCACCGTGCTGTGTCTATGTTTTGCCCTGTCGTGTCGTGTTTCCCTCAGATGCTGCGTGGTGAGCAGGTGTCTGAGTCTGCTAGGTTCAAGTGACTTCCCGGGGCAACCTGCAGTTCTCGATCAAGTCTCCAGTCTGTTCTCGTCTTTACGAGTAGTATTATGCTTTTTGTTTTGTAAAGTTTATTACTGGATTAAATACTCTGTTTTCGCCAAGTCGCTTTTGGGTCCTCATTCACCTGCATGACAGAAGGATCCGACCGAGGAATGGACCCAGCGACTACAGACGCTCGTAACACTGCCGTCGAGATCCAAGGAGCCATGCTCGGCAGACACGAGCAGGAATTGTCTGCTGCTCGCCATGCCGTGGAGAACCTGGCCGCTCAGGTTTCCGACCTCTCTGGACAGTTCCAGAGTCTTCGTCTCGTGCCACCTGTTACTTCCTGGCCTGCCGAGCCTCCAGAACCTAGGGTTAATAACCCACCTTGCTACTCCGGGCAGCCCACTGAGTGCCGCTCCTTTCTCACCCAGTGTGAGATTGTGTTCTCTCTCCAACCCAACACATACTCTAGAGAGAGAGCTCGGGTTGCTTACGTCATTTCACTCCTTACTGGCCGGGCCCGAGAGTGGGGCACAGCTATCTGGGAGGCAAGGGCTGATTGTTCTAACAATTACCAGAACTTTAAAGAGGAGATGATTCGGGTTTTTGACCGTTCAGTTTTTGGTGGGGAGGCTTCTAGGGTCCTGGCTTCCCTATGCCAGGGTGATCGATCCATAACGGATTACTCTATAGAGTTTCGTACTCTTGCTGCCTCTAGTGACTGGAACGAGCCGGCGCTGCTCGCTCGTTTTCTGGAGGGACTCCACACAGTGGTCAAAGATGAGATTCTCTCTCGGGAGGTTCCTTCCAGTGTGGACTCTTTGATTGCTCTCGCCATCCGCATAGAACGACGGGTAGATCTTCGTCACCAGGCTCGTGGAAGAGAGCTCGCATCAACGGTGTTTCCCTGCTCCGCATCGCAACCATCTCCCTCCTCTAGCTCTGAGACTGAGCCCATGCAGCTGGGAGGGATTCGCATCTCGACTAAGGAGAGGGAACGGAGGATCACCAACCGCCTGTGCCTCTATTGCGGATTTGATGGACATTTTGTTAATTCATGTCCAGTAAGAGGCCAGAGCCCATCAGTAAGCGGAGGGCTACTGGTGAGCGCTACTACTCAGGTCTCTTCATCTAGATCCTGTACTACTATGTCGGTCCATCTACGCTGGACCGGTTCGGATGCTACATGCAGTGCCTTGATTGACTCTGGGGCTGAGGGTTGTTTCATGGACGAAGCATGGGTTCGGAAACATAACATTCCTTTCAGACAGTTAGACAAGCCTACGCCCATGTTTGCCTTAGATGGTAGTCATCTTCCCAGTATCAGATTTGAGACACTACCTTTAACTCTCACAGTATCTGGTAACCACAGTGAGACTATTTCTTTTTGATTTTTCGTTCACCTTTCACACCTGTTGTTTTGGGTCATCCCTGGCTAGTATGTCATAATCCTTCTATTAATTGGTCTTGTAATTCTATCCTATCCTGGAACGTATCTTGTCATGTGAAGTGCTTAATGTCTGCCATCCCTCCCATTTCTTCTGTCCCCACTTCTCAGGAGGAACCTGGCGATTTGACAGGAGTGCCGGAGGAATATCATGATCTGTGCACGGTCTTCAGTCGGTCCCGAGCCAACTCCCTTCCTCCTCACCGGTCGTATGATTGTAGTATTGATCTCCTTCCGGGACCACTCCTCCTCGGGGTAGACTATACTCTCTGTCGGCTCCCGAACGTAAGGCTCTCGAGGATTATTTATCTGTGTCTCTTGACGCCGGTACCATAGTGCCTTCTTCCTCTCCGGCCGGGGCGGGGTTCTTTTTGTTAAGAAGAAGGACGGTACTCTGCGCCCCTGCGTGGATTATCGAGGGCTGAATGACATAACGGTTAAGAATCGTTATCCGCTTCCCCTTATGTCATCAGCCTTCGAGATTCTGCAGGGAGCCAGGTGCTTTACTAAGTTGGACCTTCGTAACGCTTACCATCTCGTGCGCATCAGAGAGGGGGACGAGTGGAAAACGGCGTTTAACACTCCGTTAGGGCATTTTGAGTACCGGGTTCTGCCGTTTGGTCTCGCCAATGCGCCAGCTGTTTTTCAGGCATTAGTTAATGATGTTCTGAGAGACATGCTGAACATCTTTGTTTTTGTCTATCTTGACGATATCCTGATTTTTTCACCGTCACTCGAGATTCATGTTCAGCACGTTCGACGTGTTCTACAGCGCCTTTTAGAGAATTGTCTCTACGTAAAGGCTGAGAAGTGCTCTTTTCATGTCTCCTCCGTTACTTTTCTCGGTTCCGTTATTTCCGCTGAAGGCATTCAGATGGATTCCGCTAAGGTCCAAGCTGTCAGTGATTGGCCCGTTCCAAGGTCACGTGTCGAGTTGCAGCGCTTTTTAGGTTTCGCTAATTTCTATCGGCGTTTCATTCGTAATTTCGGTCAAGTTGCTGCCCCTCTCACAGCTCTTACTTCTGTCAAGACGTGTTTTAAGTGGTCCGGTTCCGCCCAGGGAGCTTTTGATCTTCTAAAAGAACGTTTTACGTCCGCTCCTATCCTCGTTACTCCTGACGTCACTAGACAATTCATTGTCGAGGTTGACGCTTCAGAGGTAGGCGTGGGAGCCATTCTATCCCAGCGCTTCCAGTCTGACGATAGGTTCATCCTTGCGCTTATTTTCTCATCGCCTGTCGCCATCTGAGCGCAACTATGATGTGGGTAACCGTGAACTGCTCGCCATCCGCTTAGCCCTAGGCGAATGGCGACAGTGGTTGGAGGGGGCGACCGTTCCTTTTGTCGTTTGGACAGACCATAAGAACCTTGAGTACATCCGTTCTGCCAAACGACTTAATGCCCGTCAAGCTCGTTGGGCGTTGTTTTTCGCTCGTTTCGAGTTTGTGATTTCTTACCGTCCGGGTAGCAAGAACACCAAGCCTGATGCCTTATCCCGTCTGTTTAGTTCTTCTGTGGCTTCTACTGATCCCGAGGGGATTCTTCCTTATGGGCGTGTTGTCGGGTTGACAGTCTGGGGAATTGAAAGACAGGTTAAGCAAGCACTCACGCACACTGCGTCGCCGCGCTCATTGTCCTAGTAACCTCCTTTTCGTTCCTGTTTCCACTCGTCTGGCTGTTCTTCAGTGGGCTCACTCTGCCAAGTTAGCTGGTCATCCCGGTGTTCGAGGCACTCTTGCGTCTATTCGCCAGCGATTTTGGTGGCCGACTCAGGAGCGTGACACGCGCCGTTTCGTGGCTGCTTGTTCGGACTGCGCGCAGACTAAGTCGGGTAACTCTCCTCCTGCCGGTCGTCTCAGACCGCTCCCCATTCCTTCTCGACCATGGTCTCACATCGCCCTAGACTTCATTACCGGTCTGCCTTTGTCTGCGGGGAAGACTGTGATTCTTACGGTTGTCGATAGGTTCTCTAAGGCGGCACATTTCATTCCCCTCGCTGTGTTCAGAATTCATGGCCTCCCGTTAGACGCCGTTTCAGACAGAGGCCCGCAATTCACGTCACAGTTTTGGAGGGAGTTCTGTCGTTTGATTGGTGCGTCCGTCAGTCTCTCTTCCGGGTTTCATCCCCAGTCTAACGGTCAAGCAGAGAGGGCCAATCAGACGATTGGTCGCATACTACGCAGCCTTTCTTTCAGAAACCCTGCGCGTCTTGGGCAGAACAGCTCCCCTGGGCAGAATACGCTCACAACTCGCTTCCTTCGTCTGCTACCGGGTTATCTCCGTTTCAGAGTAGTCTGGGTTACCAGCCTCCTCTATTCTCTTCCCAGCTTGCCGAGTCCAGCGTTCCCTCCGCTCAAGCGTTTGTCCAACGTTGTGAGCGCACCTGGAGGAGGGTGAGGTCTGCACTTTGCCGCTACAGGGCACAGACTGTGAGAGCCGCCAATAAACGCAGGATTAAGAGTCCTAGGTATTGTTGCGGCCAGAGAGTGTGGCTTTCCACTCGCAACCTTCCTCTTACGACAGCTTCTCGTAAGTTGACTCCGCGGTTCATTGGTCCGTTCCGTGTCTCCCAGGTCGTCAATCCTGTCGCTGTGCGACTGCTTCTTCCGCGACATCTTCGTCGCGTCCATCCTGTCTTCCATGTCTCCTGTGTTAAGCCCTTTCTTCGCACCCCGTTCGTCTTCCCTCCCCCCTCCCGTCCTTGTCGAGAGCGCACCTATTTACAAGGTACATAAGATCATGGACATGCGTTCTCGGGGACGGGGTCACCAATACTTAGTGGATTGGGAGGGTTACGGTCCTGAGGAGAGGAGTTGGGTTCCGTCTCGGGACGTGCTGGACCGTTCACTCATTGATGATTTCCTCCGTTGCCGCCAGAGTGCGCCAGGAGGCGCTCGGTGAGTGGGGGTACTGTCATGTTTTGTCATTTATTATCATGTCTTGTCCCTGTGCTTCCCATTCTATTCGTTTCCCTCTGCTGGTCTTATTAGGTTCTTTCCCTCTTTCTATCCCTCTCTCTCCCCCTCCCTCTCTCACTCTCTCGCTCTCTCTTCTCTCTATCGTTCCGTTCCTGCTCCCAGCTGTTCCTATTCCCTAATCATCATTTAGTCTTCCCACACCTGTTCCCGATCCTTTTCCCTGATTAGAGTCCCTATTTCTCTCCTTGTTTCCCGTACCTGCCCTGTCGGATCCTCATCTATATTCACCGTGCTGTGTCTATGTTTTGCCCTGTC
The DNA here is from genome assembly GCF_021184085.1 of Oncorhynchus gorbuscha. Lineage (NCBI taxonomy): Eukaryota > Metazoa > Chordata > Actinopteri > Salmoniformes > Salmonidae > Oncorhynchus > Oncorhynchus gorbuscha. The sequence continues at coordinate 11,041,629 of NC_060184.1, forward strand.
GTGTCGTGTTTCCCTCAGATGCTGCGTGGTGAGCAGGTGTCTGAGTCTGCTAGGTTCAAGTGCCTTCCCGGGGCAACCTGCAGTTCTCGATCAAGTCTCCAGTCTGTTCTCGTCTTTACGAGTAGTATTATGCTTTTTGTTTTGTAAAGTTTATTACTGGATTAAATACTCTGTTTTCGCCAAGTCGCTTTTGGGTCCTCATTCACCTGCATGACAGTGTCCTTCAATTTGCTCAGTTCAAGGCAATAAACATCAATAGTGATGAAAACGTTGTTTCATTTATAATTGTTTGAGACAGAACGAAAGGTTATTATTTGTGCTTTACTGCAGCCACAAGGGAAGAGTAAAGGACTTTGATCCAGGATAGAAAGAGTATAGAACAGATAATCCCACTCCACCCGATCAAAAGCCTTCTCAGCATCAAGTGATAACAATATCTCTGGACTGTCAGATGAAGAGGGATTATAAAGTTTACCATAAAGACGTCCGATATTTTTAATGAAACCAGTTTGATCTGTAGAGATAGTGGAGGGAAGGACTGACTTTCTATAGAGATTTTCCTAGCCACCGTGCTTCTACACCTGCATTGCTTGCTGTTTGGTGTTTTAGGCTGGGTTTCTGTACAGCACTTTGTGACATCAGCTGATGTAAGAAGGGCTTTATATATACATTTGATTGATTGATTGATTGATTGATTGATTGATTGACTCAAAATGGCAGGCAGGCATTTTAATAAAGAAATTGGCCTTCCTTTTTTCAGAACAAGTGAAATACAGTACATTCTTGTCTCATTGTTGAGGGTAAAGAGTTCGAGGAGAAGCATTCCTTCAATACAGAAAGCAAGAGAGGACAAACTTCATCTGAGAATTATATTTTGAATTCACTCTGAAATCCATCAGGCCCAGAGGATTTACCACACTGCATAGATTTAATTGCCAACACAATCTCTTCTACAGAGAACTCTTCTTCCAATTCAGCAGCTATCAGGTTCAACTGTAGGAATATCTAAGTTCTTAAAGAAGTTGTCGGATTCCGTAGTGTACAATCGTGAGTAAACGTTATGAAAGCATCAATTGATCTCTAAATGATCGATATATGTGTTATCCAGCTCGTCAGTTATCTCAGCTACGGTTTGACTTGCACTTCTCTGACGCAGCTGGTGTGCTAACATTTTCCCTGATTTCTCTCCATTTTCATAATTCTGGTATCGAGATTTACTAAGATTTCCCGCTTGTCGAGTTGAAAGAAGATCAAAATGTCTGTCTGAAGTGTCAAACGTTGTTTTAGTAGGTCTGCGGATGAAGAGTGTGAATATGCCATATTCAAATCCAAAATTTTGTTTGTAAATTCCCCAAGGCGTTGAATATTGGACTTCCTTAATCTTGCACTGTACAAAAGAATTTGGCCCCCTTAGATAAGCCTTAATTGATTCCCATACTGTTGTAGGTGTTTGATTAATCTCAAGAAACAGCTCAATTGAGATGATGTCAATTTAAATACAATTTAAATTAGCGTGTGCTCAATGCACCCAGCAGATGGAGCTGCTAGTTAGTTATTTAGCCTGCAGCTAAACCATGGGAGAATCTCAATTGCATTTCCTTGATTCCTCACATCTTGACAAAGATAGGCAAGGACCTTGAGCATTTTCTCTTTGTTATTGGATGTAGAGGGTATGTCTATATTAAAGAAAAAAATGATTAGATAATCACACCCTTTTAGTATGTCATTGAGATTCTCCGCGTGAGAATGATGGTATCTTTTTGGTATTTCCTGTGCTGAATAACACAGTCAAATGACCTCACAAAGGATGACATCAGAAGGGATGCACAGGAATCCCCCCCCCCCCACACCCCCACCAATCACAGCGCAGTTCATTAACGACTTCCCGTAAACGAGAGATGTTCCCAGAGTCTACTGGGGCTCATTACCCTCTCCCGGGGAGCCAATAGGGCGACAGTATAAACAACAACAGGACAGGATGTGAAGTTGACCTGTTGACGCAGGCCCCTTTTACATGGGCTGCCTGCAAAAAAAAGGGTTCTTTTAAAATCCACTGAGCTCAATTAGCCAACGGCTATAACCTCCTGAGGTGTAAACTGAGAGAGAAGTTGAGGGATCACACATCCTTAATTTGTTCGGTTGAGACAGCTTTTCCGTGTGCTTGACAAAACTTCTACATGGTTGTCAATAGCACTGAACAACACAGATTGTAAACTATACTCACTTTATTAATGTCCAGAATATTAAACACTAGCACCAGCAGCATAATATAGTAAGTACCCTTATTTATTTATTTATTTATGTTTATTTTTATTTATTTCACCTTTATTTAACCAGGTAGGCAAGTTGAGAACAAGTTCTCATTTACAATTGCGACCTGGCCAAGATAAAGCAAAGCAGTTCGACACATACAACAACACAGAGTTACACATGGAGTAAAACAAACATACAGTCAATAACACAGTAGAAAAATAAGTCTATATACAATGTGAGCAAGTGAGGTGAGATAAGGGAGGTAAAGGCAAAAAAAAAGGCCATGGTGGCGAAGTAAATACAATATAGCAAGTAAAACAGTGGAATGGTTGATTTGCAGTGGAAGAATGTGCAAAGTAGAGATAAAAATAATGGGGTGAAAAGGAGCAAAATAAAGAAATAAAGTAGGGAAAGAGGTAGTTGTTTGGGCTGAATTATAGATGGGCTATGTACAGGTGCAGTAATCTGTGAGCTGCTCTGACAGCTGGTGCTTAAAGCTAGTGAGGGAGACAAGTGTTTCCAGTTTCAGAGATTTTTGTAGTTCGTTCCAGTCATTGGTAGCAGAGAACTGGAAGGAAAGGCGGCCAAAGGAAGAATTGGTTTTGGGGGTGACCAGAGAGATATACCTGCTGGAGTGCGTGCTACAGGTGGGTGCTGCTATGGTGACCAGCGAGCTGAGATAAGAGGGGACTTTACCTAGCAGGGTCTTGTAGATGACCTGGTTTGGCGACGAGTATGAAGCAAGGGCCAGCCAACGAGAGCATACAGGTCGTGGTATATGGGGCTTTGGTGACAAAATGGATGGCACCGTGATAGACTGCATCCAATTTATTGAGAAGGGTATTGGAGGCTATTTTGTAAATGACATCGCCGAAGTCGAGGATTGGTAGGATGGTCGGTTTTCCAAGGGTATGTTTGGCAGCATGAGTGAAGGATGCTTTGCTGCGAAATAGGAAGCCAATTCTAGATTTTACTTTGGATTGGATATGTTTAATGTGAGTCTGGAAGGAGAGTTTACAGTCTAACCAGACACCTAGTTATTTGTAGTTGTCCACATATTCTAAGTCAGAGCCGTCCAGAGTAGTGATGTTGGACAGGCGGGCAGGTGCAGGCAGCGATCGGTTGAAGTGCATGCATTTAGTTTTACTTGTATTTAAGAGCGATTGGAGGCCACGGAAGGAGAGTTGTATGGCATTGAAGCTTGCCTATAGGGTTGTTAACACAGTGTCCAAAGAAGGGCCAGAAGTATACAGAATGGTGTCGACCGCGTAGAGGTGGATCAAAGTTGTTGGTGAACCAGGCGAGGCAATCATTTGAGAAACCAAGGCTGTCGAGTCTGCTGTTGAGTGTGTGGTGATTGACAGAGTCGAAAGCCTTGGCCAGGTCAATGAATACGGCTGCACAGTATTGTTTCTTATCGATGGCTGTTAAGATATCGTTTAGGACCTTGAGCGTGGCTGAGGTGCACCCATGACCAGCTCTGAAACCACATTGCAACGCGGAGAAGGTATGGTGGGATTCGAAATGGTCGGTAATCTGTTTGTTGACTTGGCTTTCGAAGACCATAGAAAGGCAGGGTAGGATAGATAGGTCTGTAGCAGTTTGGGTCAAGAGTGTCTCCCCCTTTGAAGAGGGGGATGACCGCAGCTGCTTTCCAATCTTTGGGAATCTCAGACGACACGAAAGAGAGGTTGAACAGGCTCTCTTTCGTGTCGTCTGAGAATAGGGGTGGCAACAATTTCGGCAGATAATTTTAGAAAGAAAGGGTCCAGATTGTCTAGCCCGGCTGATTTGTAGGGATCCAGATTTTGCAGCTCTTGCAGAACATCAGCTGACTGGATTTGGGAGAAGGAGAAGGGCTTTATCTGTTCCTGGTTCTACATTTCTTGAATGGGGCATGCTTATTTAAGATGGTGAGTCATGAAGGCTTATAGTGCTCTACCCACTGAGCTACAGAAGGACCACAGGTGAGGAAGGCTTATAGTGAAGTACAGCCATACTAGCATCAATGTAATATTCTGCTATAGAATAGTACACTTTCATATCCCAAATTTCAAATTACCCTATGGGATATGCTATACTATTATATGCTATGCTACACTATACTATACTGACATTGATGCTAGTGTGGCTATGGTCCCTTCCTACTGACATTGATGCTAGTGTGGCTATGGTGCCTTCCTACTGACATTGATGCTAGTGTGGCTATGGTCCCTTCCTACTGACATTGATGCTAGTGTGGCTATGGTCCCTTCCTTCCTACTGACATTGATGCTAGTGTGGCTATGGTCCCTTCCTACTGACATTGATGCTAGTGTGGCTATGGTCCCTTCCTACTGACATTGATGCTAGTGTGGCTATGGTCCCTTCCTACTGACATTGACGTTAGTGTGGCTATGGTGCCTTCCTACTGACATTGATGCTAGTGTGGCTATGGTCCCTTCCTACTGACATTGATGCTAGTGTGGCTATGGTCCCTTCCTACTGACATTGATGCTAGTGTGGCTATGGTCCCTTCCTACTGACATTGATGCTAGTGTGGCTATGGTCCCTTCCTACTGACATTGATGCTAGTGTGGCTATGGTCCCTTCCTACTGACATTGATGCTAGTGTGGCTATGGTCCCTTCCGACTGACATTGATGCTAGTGTGGCTATGGTCCCTTCCGACTGACATTGATGCTAGTGTGGCTATGGTCCCTTCCTACTGACATTGATGCTAGTGTGGCTCTGGTGCCTTCCGACTGACATTTTTTGTCTTGACCTGCTTTGGCTGTTGAAGCCTGTGCTTGGCTAGTGTTTATGTGATCATCATGGTAAAAGCTTTATGGGATGGCCCCTGTCATTTTCCCAGCCATGTAATCTGCTTAGGATCATAATGTCTGATGGTTAATGTAATCTCTCTCTCACATGCACTCTCTCTTCCTCCCTCTGCCTGTCATAAACAACCCCCCTCCTCCCTCTGTCATATGTCATTACACTCTCTCTCTCTAGTACTTTAACACACGAGTGGGATGCATAGCCTACTAATTTGCTTTGACAGCCTGTTGCACTCACTCACTCTCTCCCTCCCTTTCTCTTTATTTTTCTCTCTCTTTCTCGCTCTCTCTCCTGAGGTAGAATGTATGTTGTCTCGTCAAGAGAAAACATAGATCACTCACTAACAGTCCAAGCTCACCTCTTTTTGTTATTTTCTTTACATACACATTTTATTATTACTAAACTCTGTAATATGAGCATTTCTATCTTTGTATGTATTGATTTTTCTTTTGGGGAGGAGCCCACAGGTACAGTACAACAACAATATCATGTGAAAACATGTGAATGGAAAAATATGATGTAAACCTGTCAGTGTCACAACTTCCACCGAAGCTGGTCCCTGTCCTTGTGCAGGCGACGTTCGGCGGTCGACGTTTCATTTTCCATTTGTTTTGTCTTATTTGTACACACCTGGTTTCCATTCCCAGAATTAATTGTTCCTTATTTAACCCTCTGTTTCCCCCATGGTTTTGTGCGTGTTTGTTCATTGTAAGTTTATCTCATTTGTGAGCTTGATTATTTTCCTTATTTGAAAATTTGTTGTTATGAGTAAAGTTACGTTTATTACTCATCTCTGTGTCCTGCGCCTGACTCCTCCTTACCTGCTACACCTAGACGCTTTGAATTGAATTTGGAAAACAACCACCGACGTAAATCACAACAACATTTCAGAACAATTTAAAATCAGAGATACAGTATTCATGAGTTGCATCTATAGTCATCATATTATTTTGAACATTTATTTTATGACTGATGCCCAACTGAGCATTCTGGGGCGGCAGCGTAGCCTTTGGTTAGAGCGTTGGACTAGTAACCGGAAGGTTGTGAGTTCAAACCCCTGAGCTGACAAGGTACACAATCTGTCATTCTGCCCCTGAACAGGCAGTTAACCCACTGTTCCCAGGCTGTCATTGAAAATAAGAATGTGTTCTTAACTGACATGCCTGGTTAAATAAAGGTAAATTCTACTTAATGCATCGTCAATGGACGCTGATGAACATTTAATTAAAAGTGCATTAAAGTGGCATGGAATCACTAAGACATTTCAAAAGTTGCCAAATAATTACTAGGAAAACCTGTTGTCATTATTGTGATGTCACCAGATTGACTTTAGATACAGTATAACTTTGGCTAGCTAGCTAAGATTGAGGGTAGAAAACCACATTTTATCTAGCTAACGTTTGCATTGCTAGCTATTTTTGATGAACTTTGCTAGATAATGACAACAGTGCCAACTCTCTGAAGTCAATACGACGACATCATAATGCAGGCAAAGTTTGTTTCCTACTAACTACTAGCCTACTTTAGCAATGTCATCATATGTCCAGGCCACTATAGTGTAATTTAGAGGAAACAGTCATTAGCCCTGATTCACAATGGTTGTGCATCAATATGGCGGAGGTGTCTTAAGGACTTTCATAACAATGACATGACACGACTGAGTGACGGAGGTGCAACTGTTATGTAATAAGTAGTGTAGTAGCGTAGTGTTTATTTTTGACTCCATCTGAACCAACAATAATTCACCTGGACTGGCCGACCACGAGGTCACAAGAGACAGCGCTGGCCCTGGACCAAGGTAATGTTGCTGTCTCCCTGGACCAAGGTAATGTTGCTGTCTCCCTGGGCCAAGGTAATGTTGCTGTCTCCCTGGGCCAAGGTAATGTTGCTGTCTCCCTGGACCAAGGTAATGTTGCTGTCTCCCTGGGCCAAGGTAATGTTGCTGTCTCCCTGGACCAAGGTAATGTTGCTGTCTCCCTGGACCAAGGTAAGGTTGCTGTCTCCCTGGACCAAGGTAAGGTTGCTGTCTCCCTGGACCAAGGTAAGGTTGCTGTCTCCCTAGACCAAGGTACGGTTGCTTTCTCCCTGGACCAAGGTAAGGTTGCTGTCTCCCTGGACCAAGGTAATGTTGCTGTCTCCCTGGACCAAGGTAATGTTGCTGTCTCCCTGGACCAAGGTAATGTTGCTGTCTCCCTGGACCAAGGTAATGTTGCTGTCTCCCTGGACCAAGGTAATGTTGCTGTCTCCCTGGGCCAAGGTAATGTTGCTGTCTCCCAGGGCCAAGGTAAGGTTGTTGTCTCCCTGGACCAAGGTAAGGTTGCTGTCTCCCTGGACCAAGGTAATGTTGCTGTCTCCTTAGACCAAGGTACGGTTGCTTTCTCCCTGGACCAAGGTAATGTTGCTGTCTCCCTGGACCAAGGTAAGGTTGCTGTCTCCTGGACCAAGGTACGGTTGCTTTCTCCCTGGACCAAGGTAAGGTTGCTTTCTCCCTGGGCCAAGGTAAGGTTGCTGTCTCCCTGGACCAAGGTAAGGTTGCTGTCTCCCTGGACCAAGGTAAGGTTGCTGTTTCCCTGGACCAAGGTAAGGTTGCTGTCTCCTGGACCAAGGTAAGGTTGCTGTTTCCCTGGACCAAGGTAAGTTTGCTTTCTCCCTGGACCAAGGTAAGGTTGCTGAATCCCTGGATCAAGGTAAGGTTGCTGTCTCCCTGGACCAAGGTAAGGTTGCTTTCTCCCTGGACCAAGGTAAGGTTGCTGTCTCCCTGGACCAAGGTAAGGTTGCTTTCTCCCTGGACCAAGGTAAGGTTGCTGTCTCCCTGGACCAAGGTAAGTTTGCTGTCTCCCTGGACCAAGGTATGGTTGCTGTCTCCCTGGACCAAAACCCCCTGGACCAAACAATGCTGTCTCCTGGACCAAGGTAAGGTTGCTGTCTCCCTGGACCAAGGTAAGGTTGCTTTCTCCCTGGACCAAGGTAAAACTTTCTCCCTGGACCAGGTAACTGTCTCCCTGGACCAAGGTAAGGTTGCTTTCTCCCTGGACCAAGGTAAGTTTGCTTTCTCCCTGGACCAAGGTAAGGTTGCTTTCTCCCTGGACCAAGGTAAGGTTGCTGTCTCCCTGGACCAAGGTAAGGTTGCTGTCTCCCTGGACCAAGGTAAGGTTGCTGTCTCCCTGGGCACATGTGCATCCAACATGGTCCTCAAATGCTGATTTCTCACATTAATAGACACCACAGGAAGTTGGTGGCAAATTTATTTGGGAGGATGGGCAGAATCGCTGGACTTGGAGTCAGTGGAAGAGTATCAAATACATCAAACATATGGATTGATGCCATTCCATTTGCTCCGTTACAGCCACTTTTATGAGCCGTCCTCCCCTCAGCAGCCATCAAATCAGTTTCTAGACCAGGTAGCTAGGCCTTAGACCCCTAGACATAATGAGTCAGATTACAGACCATGTAGCTAGGCCTTAGACCCCTAGACATAATGAGTCAGGTTACAGACCATGTAGCTAGGCCTTAGACCCCTAGACATAATGAGTCAGATTACAGACCATGTAGCTAGGCCTTAGACCCCTAGACATGATGAGTCAGGTTACAGACCATGTAGCTAGGCCTTAGACCCCTAGACATGATGAGTCAGGTTACAGACCATGTAGCTAGGCCTTAGACCCCTAGACATAATGAGTCAGATTACAGACCATGTAGCTAGGCCTTAGATGCCTAGACATAATGAGTCAGATTACAGACCATGTAGCTAGGCCTTAGACCCCTAGACATAATGACTCGGGTTACAGACCATGTAGCTAGGCCTTAGACCCCTAGACATAATGAGTCAGGTTACAGACCATGTAGCTAGGCCTTAGACCCCTAGACATAATGAGTCAGATTACAGACCATGTAGCTAGGACCCCTAGACATAACGAGTCAGGTTACAGACCATGTAGCTAGGCCTTAGACCCCTAGACATAATGAGTCAGATTACAGACCATGTAGCTAGGCCTTAGACCCCTAGACATAATGAGTCAGATTACAGACCATGTAGCTAGGACCCCTAGACATAACGAGTCAGGTTACAGACCATGTAGCTAGGCCTTAGACCCCTAGACATAATGAGTCAGATTACAGACCATGTAGCTAGGCCTTAGACCCCTAGACATAATGAGTCAGATTACAGACCATGTAGCTAGGACCCCTAGACAAAACGAGTCAGATTACAGACCATGTAGCTAGGCCTTAGACCCCTAGACATAATGAGTCAGATTACAGACCATGTAGCTAGGCCTTAGACCCCTAGACATAATGAGTCAGGTTACAGACCAGGTAGCTAGGACCCCTAGACATAATGAGTCAGGTTACAGACCATGTAGCTAGGACCCCTAGACATAACGAGTCAGGTTACAGACCATGTAGCTAGGACCCCTAGACAAAACGAGTCAGATTACAGACCATGTAGCTAGGACCCCTAGACATAATGAGTCAGGTTACAGACCATGTAGCTAGGCCTAAGACCCCTAGACATGATGAGTCAGGTTACAGACCAGGCAGCAACATCAGTAGGCTAGTTATTGGTTTTGCAACACCATCCAAGAATAAAGAAAACATGTTTCAATGTGCAGTGGCATTGACAGAGAAAAGCCTCATGGGTAATGTAGGATAAATAAAATGTTTTGACCAGGGTTGTTATGGGGGGGACAGAACTACTGTAGATACTTTTGGAGAGCTGGGAAATGTGGAGCTTCAATGAAAAGTCCAGGGGAGTCTTAATTGGATTTCCTAAATTCCTTGCGTACTCTCATCCATCCTCCCCTCCTTTTGAAAAGTGTCAAAGGTAGTCAAGAAGAGGAGGCTAGGAGAGGAAACGTGGGAACAATTGCGGTTGTATGAAAAGACTCTTCTTCTCTAGCACGTCATCATGACGCTAAGAGAGGTGGCATCCCAAAATATATGTGTAAAGTGGTAAAAGGATATGTAGCTAGCTGTGCTTCACATGTAATTGCTAAAAGGATGAGTAGTGTATTGTTTTGTAATGTGTGCATGTTTTTCCTCTAGCGAGAAAACAACAGCTGTCTGGCGTACTTCAAAACTCTTCTGCTGTAGGATAAACCTGAGTATCCTCCGCTAGAGGAAGCCATCGAGGTGAGAAGGAAACTCCTCCATTCACCTATTAATGAATTTACACTCTCCTACAGCAACCACATATCGGTTTCTGGGTCATGGAGGCGTGGAGGAGGGAGGAGTCGAGAGGACAGACTTTTGCCCAATTGAGAATCTCCCAATGACTCATGACATGTATTTGACACCATGAGTTTGGTCGTTTTGAGCCGTCAGACAGTATTATTTGAAACAACAATTTAACTGACATTGTCTCTGCATTTTACTCACTACAGTCAGAAACATTATAATTGGTGAAATAGTTCGTCAGAGGTCCGTGAAGTTGCCAATTATTATATCTTCCCATTTCTAAATCATGAGAGATTGAGGGAGTTGAAAGTATGTATGTATGTTCTTGGAGAATGTACAAAAAGTGAAACCTTTGTATTGAATTTGAATGAACACCTTGAGAACCAGAGAGAGAGAGAGAGAGCTGTAAAAGAGAGAGAGAGAGAACCAGAGAGAGAGAACTGAGAAAATAGAGAGAGAGACAGAGACAGAGACAGAGACAGAGACAGAGACAGAACAGAGACAGAGACAGAGACAGAGACAGAGAGATTGTGGATAAAGACATAACTTACTTTGCGCTGGAAGGATGTCAGTATTGCAAGGAGAAGTATCATAGTTACATAACGGTGCTTACCTATAATTGCTCATGACATTTAAGACTAAAAATATACCTAGAACCATTACAGCAAGTGACTGTAAAAATATACCTAGAACCATTACAGCTAGTAACTGTAAAAATATACCTAGAACCATTACAGCAATTAACTGTAAAAATATACCTAGAACCATTACAGCTAGTAACTGTAAAACATATACCTAGAACCATTACAGCAAGTAACTGTAAAAATATACCTAGAACCATTACAGCAAGTAACTGTAAAAATATACCTAGAACCATTACCGCAAGTAACTGTTAAAATATACCTAGAACCATTACAGCTAGTAACTGTAAAAATAAACCTAGAACCATTACAGCTAGTAACTGTAAAAATATACCTAGAACCATTACAGCTAGTAACTGTAAAAATATACCTAGAACCATTACAGCAAGTAACTGTAAAAATATATCCTAGAACCATTACAGGTAGTAACTGTAAAAATATATCCAGAACCATTACATCAAGTAAATGTAAAATGTATTAATAGGTATATATAGAGGTAACTGCCAAAATAAAGTAAACACCAACATAAATCAAATCAAAGTTTATTGGTGAGAACACAGATTCACAGATGTTATAGCAGGTGCAGCGTAATGCTTAAGTTTCTAGCTCCAACAGTGCAGTAATATCTAGCAATACACACATAATACAAAAGTTAAAAAATAAACACATTTTATTAAGATAAACAATGAAAACATCAGAACGAGCAATGAGAGACCGGATTGTAAATACAGTATGTATATACAGGTACAGTTGAAGTGGGAAGTTTACACACACCTTAGCCAAATACATTTAAACTCAGTTTTTCACAATTCCTGACATTTAATCCTAGTAAAAGGATCCTAGTCAGTTAGGATCACCACTTTAATGTACTAATGTTAAATGTCAGAATACTAGTAGAGAGAATGATTTATTTAATATTTTCTTCCTTCCATCACATATCCAGTGGGTCAGAAGTTTACATACACTCAATTAGTATTTGGGAGCCTTTCATTTATTTTGATTTTATTTCACCTTTATTTAACCAGGTAGGCTAGTCGAGAACAAGTTCTCATTTACAGCTACGACCTGGCCAAGATAAAGCAAAGAAGTGTGACACAAACAACAACACAGAGGTACACATGGAATAAACAACATAGTCAATAGACACAATAGAAAAAAAGTCTAAAAAAGTCTATATACGCGTGTGCAAATGAGGTAAGATAAGGGAGATAAGGCAATAAATAGGCCATTTTCCAGCCTCGTGATGCCATCTATTTTGTGAAGTGCACAAGTCCCTCCTGCAGCAAAGCACCCGCACAACATGATGCTTCCACCCCAGTGCATCACAGTTGGGATGTTGTTCTTTGGCTTTGAAGCCTCCTCCTTTTTCCTCCAAACATAACGATGGTCATTATGGCAGTTCTATTTTTGTTTCATCAGACCAGAGGACGTTTTTATTCTGATTCTTCAGGGGGTGTGCAGCACGCTCAGCACCCCTGCTTCCTGTGGCTATATGCATTTTAGCATTAGAGAAAGAGAACAGTCAGGTTGCCTTGTTTCCAGGTCATTTCATTTGAGAAGTATAGAATTACGTGTTTGGACTAGTGTCCACCAGTAAGGACATAAAACATCAAGGATAGCACATGAGTCCCTGTAACAAAACATACGGTATGGCAAAGATGTCATAATGGTTAGAACAATGGGAAAAATCTATCAAAGAGTTCATAATGGTTAGAACAATGGGAAAAATCTATCAAAGAGTTCATAATGGTTAGAACAATGGGAAAAATCTATCAAAGTGTTATGCAGGTGAATGAGGACCCAAAAGCGACTTGGCGAAAACAGAGTCTTTATTCCAGTAAATGGCAAAAGATATACTCCTGGACAATAAAAGAAGAAAACAAAACATGAAAAAACTTAATTCCACTCGTAGTGACGAGGACAGACTGGAGACTCGACCATTGACTGCAGGTTGCCTCGGGAAGGCACCGACCGTAGCAGACTAAGGCACCTGCTCGCACGCAGCATCTGAAGGTGACAAGACACAACAGGGCGAGACAATGACACAGCACAGCGAACATCAAACAAGGATCCGACAAGGACAGAAGCGGAAAACAAGGGGAGAAATAGGGACTCTAATCAGAGGACAAAATAGGGGACAGGTGTGAAAAGACTAAATGAGTGAGTAAGGAGAATGAGGAACAGCTGGGAGCAGGAACGGAACGATAGAGAGAAGAGAGAGAGGGAGGGGGGAGAGAGAGGGATAGAAAAAGGGAAAGAACCTAATAAGACCAGCAGGGGGAAACGAACAGAAGGGAAGGCACAAGGACAAGACAATAAATGACAAAACATGACACAAAGAGTTCATACTGGTTAGAACAATGGGAAACATCTATCAAAGAGTTCATAATGGTTAGAACAATGGGAAAAATCTATCAAAGAGGTCATAATGGTTAGCGCAATGGGAAAAATCGATCAAAGAGTTCATACTGGTTAGAATAATGGGAAAAATCTATCAAAGTGGTCATAATGGTTAGAACATTGGGAAAAATCTATCAGAGGTCATAATGGTTAGAACAATGGGAAAAATCTATCAAAGAGTTCATACTGGTTAGAACAATGGGAAAAATCTATCAAGGATTTCATACTGGTTAGAACAATGGGAAAAATCTATCAAAGAGTTCATACTGGTTAGAACAATGGGAAACATCTATCAAAGAGGTCATAATGGTTAGAACAATGGGAAAAAATATATCAAAGAGTTCATAATGGTTAGAACAATGGGAAAAATCTAGCAAAGAGGTCATAATGGTTGGAACAATGGGAAAAATCTAGCAAAGAGGTCATAATGGTTAGAACAATGGGAAAAATCTAGCAAAGAGGTCATAATGGTTAGAACAATGGGAAAAATCTAGCAAAGAGGTCATAATGGTTAGAACAATGGGAAAAAATATATCAAAGAGTTCATAATGGTTAGAACAATGGGAAAAATCTAGCAAAGAGGTCATAATGGTTGGAACAATGGGAAAAATCTAGCAAAGAGGTCATAATGGTTAGAACAATGGGAAAAATCTAGCAAAGAGGTCATAATGGTTAGAACAATGGGAAAAATCTAGCAAAGAGGTCATAATGGTTAGAACAATGGGAAACATCTAGCAAAGAGGTCATAATGGTTAGAACAATGGAAAAATATAGCAGAGGTCATAATGGTTAGAACAATGGGAAAATTCTGAAAGAAAAAGCAGTAATGCTGTAGTTACATTGTATTGGAGTTACTCCATGATGATACGTGTTTTGTTACACAACTATAAGGAACTTCTGTAGCTCAGTTGGTAGAGCAGGGCGCTTGTAACGCCAGGGTAGTGGGTTCGATCCCCGGGACCACCCATACGTAGAATGTATGCACACATGACTGTAAGTCGCTTTGGATAAAAGCGTCTGCTAAATGGCATATATTATTATTATTATTATTAACTATTTATGTAATCGAAGAAAAAAAAAACTCAACACCATTACTATGCAATAACAATGCAATAACTGAAGTAGTACGTAACAACACATCGATAATACAATGTAACTACAGCATTACTACGCAGACCAAATTAATTTCATGTTTTTTAAGTAAAATTGTTTGCTCAAAGTGACTCTTGTGCTCAGTGTTGAAACATTTACAGGGGAGTGGTGTGTATGTCTGGACACCGGTATCCTTTGAGTCACTGAGACGCTGGAAAAATCTCCCTGCCAAGTGCTGGAGGGTGCCTCATCGTTTTTGCTGGAGCTCTGGAGGCAGATCAATCACGTAGGTTACCGTCCCAAAAACCACCCTATACCCTTTATAGTGCACTGCTTTTGACCAGGGCCCATCGAGAATAGGGTGCCATTTGAGATGTAACCTTGAAGTGGCCTTATGAAGAATGGAAATGTCTTTTCTCTCTGGTTTCATTTGGTGACATCACGGCCAGGCCTCAGCCAATGAGGCGTTGCGGTGACCTGGCGTGTGCGTCTGGGGACTGAACTTTGACCCCCTGGTCCTGGTTTCCATTGGGAGTGCTGCTGCTGTGAAAGATGAGCAGTGGGGATTTGATGCATGTGCCAGTGTGCTTTCTGTGAATGTGAGTCCATGCACGCACACATTCATGAGCATGAGATGTTTGTGTAAGTATAGTACTGAGTGAAAATCTGTCAAAGAATACATTTCAGATTCCCCATCATATGCTTTGTATACCATGTGTCATACATATTATGGTGATGGGAATATTGAAGCAGGGGTGTCACCAGGGGGCAGTGTGGTCTACCTCAGTGTGTGTGTCAATTTAATACCAATGCCACTAACACGATCAATAATCCCTTAAAGGATCCATTGTTCAATAATGCATTGACATAGATAAATCAGCAACTCCCCTAGGCCTCCAAACCACGTGAAGGGTGCAGGTAGGTGATTAGGTAACAAGTTTCCACTTTGAAGATGAGATACGCCGGTATTCTATTAGTAATAGTAGTCTATTCGTAATCAAGGCTGTGAGATCTATCTATAGAACAAGACGTGTCATCAAATCAAATCAGTGCGTATGTTATTGAGGTAGGGAAAATATATTGTAGAATCTAGGGCAGTTAGGTGGCTAAATGGTGTTCAAAATCTACTCAAAATGTGTTTATTTTTTTACACTGATCAATGTTTAAATGAATTTATCCATTGTGTGTCAATAAAGAATAACAATTCCCATTCGCCGAAAATGTCATGGTACTTCAAATAAACTGGAGTCCATAGTTCCACCACTCAGCACTCAGAAATAAAATATTTGATTTGTTCTTAAAGAGGTACAAATGTTTGTTGTTGTAGTGGTACCCAGTAAGTTACAGATACATAATTCTACCCTTGCAGTTCGTACCTTAAAGGAGCCAATAGTACACTTACAAGAGCATACCTTTGGAAAAAGGGTTAGGGTTTTGGGTGTTGTTTAACAATGTAGGTTTAAAGCCCTTAGCTTCCGGCGCCAAAGAGAATCGCCGCCTCGCTTCGCGTTCCTAGGAAACTATGCAGTATTTCGTTTTTTTTGTTACATGTTATTTCTTACATTGGTACACCAGGTAATCTTAGTTATTATTACTTAAAGTCCGGAGGAACTATTGTATATAAGAGCAACGTCAATTCACCATCATTACGACCAGGAATACGACTTTCCCGAAGCGGATGCTCTGTTTTGCCCACCACCCAGGACATTGGATCGGATCCCAGCCGGCGAACCAAAACAATGACGCTGTAAAAGGGTCTGACGAAGTGG
The DNA here is from genome assembly GCF_021184085.1 of Oncorhynchus gorbuscha. Classification (NCBI taxonomy): domain Eukaryota; kingdom Metazoa; phylum Chordata; class Actinopteri; order Salmoniformes; family Salmonidae; genus Oncorhynchus; species Oncorhynchus gorbuscha. Next base: position 11,057,778 of record NC_060184.1, read on the forward strand.
TCTTCTGGTCAGGCTCCGGAGACGGGCACATTACGCACCGCTCCCGAGCATACTACTCACCAATGTTCAATCTCTTGACAACAAGGTAGATGAAATCCGAGCAAGGGTAGCATTCCAGAGAGACATAAGAGACTAACGTTCTTTGCTTCACGGAAACATGGCTCACTCGAGACACGCTATCTATCGGAGTCGGTACAGCCAGCTGGTTTCTTCACACATCGCGCCAATAGAAACAATCATCTTTCCGGTAAGAAGAGGGGCGGGGGGGTATGCCTTATGATTAACGAGACGTGGTGTGATCATCATCAAGGAACTCAAGTCCTTCTGTCCACCTGACTTAGAATTCCTCAAAATCAAATGTCGACCGCATTATCTATCAAGAGAATTCTCTTCAATTATAATCACAGCCGCATATATTCCCCCCAAGCAGACATCGATGGCCCTGAACGAACTTCATTTGACTCTATGTAAACTGGAAACCACATATCCTGAGGCTGCATTCATTGTAGCTGGGGATTTGAGGCTAATCTGAAAACAAGACCCGCTAAATTCTATCAGCATATTGATTGTGCTACCAGGGCTGGTAAAACTCTGGATCATTGTTATTCTAACTTCCGCGATGCATATAAGGCCCTATCCGCCCTCCTTTCGGAAAACCTGACCACGACTCCATTTTGTTGCTCCCTGCCTATAGACAGAGACTAAAACAGGAAGCTCCCACGCTCAATGCTGGTCCGACCAATCTGATTCCACGCTTCAAGATTGCTTCAATCACGTGGACTGGGATATGTTCCGCATTGCGTCAAACAACAACATTGACGAATATGCTGATTCGGTGAGCGAGTTTATTAGCAAGTGCATCGGCGATGTCGTACCCACAGCAACTACTAAAACATTCCCAAACCAGAAACCGTGGATTGATTGCATCATTCGTGTGAAACTGAAAGCACGAACCACTACTTTTAATCAAGGCAAGGTGACCGGAAACATGACCGAATACAAACAGTGTAGCTATTCCCTCAGCAAGGCAATCAAACAAGCTAAGCGTCAGTATAGAGACAAAGTACAGTTGCAATTCAGCTCAGACACAAGAGGTATGTGGCAGGGTCTACAGTCAATCACGGATTACAAAAAGAAAACCAGCCCCGTCACGGACCAGGATGTCTTGCTCCCAGACAGACTACACAACTTCTTTTCTCGCTTTGAGGACATTTCAGTGCCACTGACACGGCTCGCTACCAAAACCTACGGACTCTTCTTCACTGCAGCCGACGTGAGTAAAACATTTAAACATGTTAACCCTCGCAAGGCTGCAGGCCCAGGCGGCATCCCCAGCCGCGTCCTCAGAGCATGCGCAGACCAGCTGGCTGGTGTGTTTACGGACATATTCAATCAATCCTTATCCCGGTCTGCTGTTCCCACATGCTTCAAGAGGGCCACCATTGTTCCTGTTCCCAAGAAAGCTAAGGTAACTGAGCTAAACGACTACCGCCCGTAGCACTCACTTCCGTCAGCATGAAGTGCTTTGAGAGACTAGTCAAGGACCATATCACCTCCACCCTACCTAGACCCACTCCAATTTGCTTACTGCCCAAATAGGTTCACAGACGATGCAATCTCAACCACACTGCACACTGCCCTAACCCATCTGGACAAGAGGAATACCTATGTGAGAATGCTGTTCATCGACTACAGCTCGGCATTAACACCATAGTGCCCTCCAAGCTCGTCATCAAGCTCGAGACCCTGGGTCTCGACCCCGCCCTGTGCAACTGGGTACTGGACTTCCTGACGGGCCGCCTCTCAGGTGGTGAGGGTAGGCAACAACATCTCCACCCCGCTGATCCTCAACACTAGGGCCCCACAAGAGTGCGTTCTGAGCCCTCTCCTGTACTCCCTGTTCACCCACGACTGCGTGGCCACGCACGCCTTCAACACAATCATCAAGTTTGCGGACGACACAACAGTGGTAGGCTTGATTACCAACAACGACGAGACGGCCTACAGGGAGGAGGTGAGGGCCCTCGGAGTGTGGTGTCAGGAAAATAACCTCAACGTCAACAAAACTAAGGAGATGATTGTGGACTTCAGGAAACAGCAGAGGGAACACCCTCCTATCCACATCGATGGAACAGTAGTGGAGAGGGTAGTAAGTTTTAAGTTCCTCGGCGTACACATCACAGACAAACTGAATTGGTCCACCCACACAGACAGCATCGTGAGGAAGGCGCAGTAGCGCCTCTTTAACCTCAGGAGGCTGAAGAAATTTGGCTTGTCACCAAAAGCACTCACAAACTTCTACAGATCCACAATCGAGAGCATCCTGTCGGGCTGTATCACCGCCTGGTACGGCAACTGCTCCGCCCACAACCGTAAGGCTCTCCAGAGGGTAGTGAGGTCTGCACAACGCATCACCGGGGGCAAACTACCTGCCCTCCAGGACACCTACACCACCCGATGTCACAGGATGGCCATAAAGATCATCAAGGACAGCAACCACCCGAGCCACTGCCTGTTTACCCTGCTATCATCCAGAAGGTGAGGTCAGTACAGGTGCATCAAAGCTGGGACTGAGAGACTGAAAAACAGCTTCTATCTCAAGGCCATCAGACTGTTAAACAGCCACCACTAACATTGAGTGGCTGCTGCCAACATACTGACTCAACTCCAGCCACTTTAATAATGGGAATTGATGGGAAATGATGTAAAATATATCACTAGCCACTTTAAACAATGCTACCTAATATAATGTTTACATACCCTACATTATTCATCTCATATGTATACGTATATACTGTACTCTATATCATCTACTGCATCCTTATGTAATACATGTATCACTAGCCACTTTAACTATGCCACTTTGTTTACATACTCATCTCATATGTATATACTGCACTCAGTACCATCTACTGTATCTTGCCTATGCTGCTCTGTACCATCACTCATTCATATATCTTTATGTACATATTCTTTATCCCCTTACACTTGTCTAGAAGGTAGTAGTTTTGGAATTGGTAGCTAGATTACTTGTTGGTTATTACTGCATTGTCGGAACTAGAAGCACAACTATTTCGCTACACTCGCACTAACATCGGCTAACCATGTGTATGTGACAAATAAAATTTGATTTGATCTACCAAAAAGCAAGCATTCACTTTCTCCAAGAATGTCACACCTACTGGACCAAACATATTGTAATGAAACTGCAAAGGAGCAGGTCTCGAACCCTCAACCTTCTAGCCCGAAGACCAGCGCTCTAGCGACTGTGCCCCAAAATCACGTTCAAGCGCCAGAGTCAATATCCGCACTTATAAACCCAGGGTCATTCCAGTATCTTTTGCATAAGCATGTCTATCAAGGCATGGATCGGGCTCTGAACATCTCACAACACCTACCCCTTTCATTTCACTTCCAGAACTCAAACTGGAAGCCGTCTCAATGTTCTAACTTCACACCAACATTCCTTGACATTGTTATTGCTAGCGTCAACAGATTTAAAAAAAAAGTCCTCTGCCTCCCTCAGTCTTTTCTACCTCCACTCTTTCCCCTCCAATCCTCCTCCCTTAACTAATTACCCAACTCCTTCTGAAAATATTGAACTTCCCCAAGCCAAAATCTCTTTTTAGCCTCCTAGAGAAACATGCTAAGCCTTGTACTCTCTCCACTCCAAACTCAAGCCCCAAAAGCACAAATGATTGCAGGTGTGGCATTTAAAGGGGTAGCCTTACCTCCTTCAGGTGGACGTGATTATTTTTAACGAGCATTGATGGAGGTGTGTGGCGACCAATGAGGGGAGGGCTCCCCTCCAGGTAGGGGGGAAATGGGAGGGGTTTTGTACAGCCTATCTGGAACAATTTACAACCATTTTTTCCATATGTACCCTAAACGTACCCCTGGGAAAAATACTGTATGAAGCCAGTAAAAGGGATATGAAAACCGTTTGATTGTCGTATTAGCTTATCAATAAAATGCACACATGCTTGTGCCCATTAAATCTGTATTCAGTCTGTTCAGGTGAATGACAGAAGTTCTGCATGCTTCATGCTTTTTTGCATAATTAAGCCACAAATTCTGTGGGAGTCCCTGCAACCTTCAATCCCGAGTCAAGCACGAACAACCACAATAATTGTCTGATCACGATTCCGTGATTGCTGGCAAATTACCAACATAACAGTTGCCTGCATCTTAGCCCGAGTCAGAACTACATAACAGTGTGGCTTCGAATATAGGCAGAAATAAATTACTTATTTCTTCACGGAAGTTTCTCAATCTTACATATGAATGAACCGAAAGGTAATGTTTAAACCAATTAAATATAATCTTTCATTGCTTTTAAAAGCGGGACCCACTTGTATAGGGAGCCTAGCAGATAAGGCTACATTGTCCTTTGTAGAACATGGTGCTTGTAACGGCAGGATAGTGGGTTCGATTCCCTGGACCACTTGTATGTAAAATGTATTCATGCATGACTATGAGTTGCTTTGGATAAAAGCATCTGCTAAATGGTATATACAGTGCTTTCAGAAAATATTAATGTACAATTGACTTAAACTTAATTTTGCTATGTTAAAAACTGAATTCATCCATCTACACACAATACCCCATAAAAATGAAAATGCAAGTATATTGAAAATGTAATACAGAAATATATAATTTACGCAAGTATTCACACCACTGAGTCAATACATGTTAGAATCACATCTGTCAGCGATTACAGCTGTGAGTCTTTCTGGGTAAGTCTCCAAGAGCTTTGCACACCTGGATTGTACAATATTTGTACATTATTATTTTTTAAATTCTTCAAGCTCTGTCAAAGTTGGTTGTTGATCATTGAAAGACAGCCATTTTCAAGTCTTGCAATATATTTACAAGCAGACATATGTCAAAACTGTAACTAGGCCACTCAGGAACATTCCATGTCATCTTGGTAAGTAAAAATATCTAAAAAGATATTCCGCTTTGACATTATGGGGTATTGTGTGTAGACCAGTGACAAAAAATCTCAATTGAATCCATTTTAAATTCAGGCTGTAATACAAAAAAATCTGGAACAAGTCAAGAGGTGTGAATCCTTTCTGAAGGCCGTGTAATATTTATATTATATTGATGAGCTTTGGGTTTGTGCCGAAGTAGCCTAGATTTGGTAAAAAGTGAGAACCACTTGTCTACAAAGGCTTAGGACCTCCTCTTTTCCATCCTCCTCTATCTTGCTATCTAACTCCCTCTCACCCTCCCTCCCTCTCACCCTCCCTCTCTCTCACCCTCCCTCTCTCTCACCCTCCCTCCCTCTCACCCTCTCTCTCACCCTCCCTCTCACCCTCCCTCCCTCTCTCCCCTCCCTCCCTCTCACCCTCTCTCTCTCCCTCTCTCTCACCCTCCCTCTCACCCTCCCTCCCTCTCACCCTTCCTCTCACCCTCCCTCCATCTCACCCTCCCTCCCTCTCACCCTTCCTCTCACCCTCTCTCTCACCCTCCCTCCCTCTCACCCTCTCTCTCACCCTCTCACCCTGTCTCCATCTCACCCTCTCATGACAAAAAAAAGTATAGACTACCGATCTCTGTCCATGGTGTTGAAATTGCGACATGCCTATGCGATTGCATAGCTATCAAATTGATTATAGGCTTTTTTTTGAGGTGCCAGGGCTTAACTTTGCTTTAGCTAAAGAATAAATGTTTATCGGTAGGTCTATTTGGTCATTATTTTCTCATGTTAAAAGCCTAACATTTCACAAATCTATACACAGTGTTGCAATGCTGCCATTTTAGACTGCTGGCTGGCAGCAGTAATGTAAATACTTGTTCAGTAATAAAAGCTAGAAATTCAAACATGCAGATCGTAAAATAAATGTTTGATGCAGCAGCATACTAATCAGCTACTTATTGATAAAAAAATATATATAGACAACTGTCCTGTACAGGCAATCTGAACCTGCATGACATGAGCCGTCCTCGTGCTCTCTCCCAGCTTGGATAGAAAGTTGTGAGTAAAACCAGTCTATTAATAACAAATAATACACTGAACCAAAAATATAAAGGCATCATGCAACAATTTCAAAGATTTGACTGAATAACATTTTTTTTTATAAGGAAATCAGTCAATTTAAATCAATTCATTAGGCCCTAATCTATGGATTACACATGACTGGGAATACAGATATGCATATGTTGGTCACAGACACCTTAACAAAAGTAGGGCCATGGATCAGAAAACCAGTCAGTATCTGGTGTGACCTCCATTTGTCTCATGCAGCGCGACACGTCTCCTTGGCATAGAGTTGACCAGGCTGTTGATTGTGGTCTGTGGAATGTTGTTCCACTCCTCTTCAATGGCTGTGTGAAGTTGCTGGATATTGGCGAGAACTGGAACACGCTGTCGTTCACGGCAATCCAGAGCATCCCAAACATGCTCAATGGGTGACATGTCTGGTGAGTATGCAGGCCTTGGAAGAACTGGGACATTTTTAGCTTCCTGGAATTGTGTACAGATCCTTGCAACACGGGGCCGTGCATTATCATGCTGAAATATTAGGTGATGGCAGTGGATGAATGGATGCAACACAATCTCACACTCAATTTGTGCAAATATGTCCAAAAAGTATTTCAGCAGGTTTTGTGAGTTTTTGTGCGGTTTGTGTGGCTTAATCTGTGTGAAAATGCACACATTTGTATGAGACTTAATTCGTAAGAAAATAAACATTTTTGTACGACTTCCTTCACAGGAAAATAACATTTTGGGGGGAAATCTTCGGAACAATAATTTGAAAGTTATTAGAGCAATACATTTGTGGCAATGGTGTTCTACAATTCTTTTTCTTGTGTCCCACATGTATTTACATATAAATAATAACATGTTAACAACCAAACATTGTTAATCAACTAGGTTGTAAGCGAAAAACTTATAACACAATAGTAGCCTGAGGTAAAAAATAATAATAATAATTAATACCAGTGTTGTTTTCTATGCTTGTTTCTGTCTAATACTTTGTGATACTGGTGTTATGTTGGATTTTATGAGGGTTGCCAGATTTTGTCACGCCTTGGTCTTAGTATTTTGTGTTTTCTTTATATATTTGGTCAGGCCAGGGTGTGAAATGGGTTATTGTGGTGTGTTTTTTGTCTTGGGGTTTTGTGGCGCGTCGACGTAGTCTATGGTAGTCTATGGCTGCGTGATTCTCGTTGTCTCTGATTGGGAACCATATTTAGGCAGCCATATTCTGTGAGTGTTTTCGTGGGTGATTGTTCCTGTCTCTGTGTTAGTGTTCACCAGATAGGCGGTAATAGGTTTCGTGTTTCGTTTGTTGTTTTTGTATATTATAGTTATTTCATGTATCGCTATTCTTCATTAAAGAACATGAGTAACCACCACGCTGCATTTTGGTCCGATTGGAGTAAAAATCAGTATTTGTCAGTTTTCCTTTCAATGGGAAATTAATTTCTCAATAAATGTGGGGAAACAGAAGAACGTTGACGAACGTTGTTTCAGAATCACCCACCACACCCGGACCGAGCGGCGTGGTAACAGGCAGCGACAGCAGGAGCAGCGAAAAGAGGAATGGACATGGGAAGACGTGTTGGATGGCAAAGGTTGTTACACTTGGGAGGAGATACTGGCAGGAAGAGATCGCCTCCCATGGGAACAGGTGGAGGCACTTAGGAGAGCAGAGGCAGCCGGAGAGAGGAGCCGACGATACGAGGGAACACGGTTGGCAAGGAAGCCCGAAAAGCAGCCCCAAAAATGTATTGGGGGAGTGGCTCAGGGAGAGTGTGGCAGAGTCAGGAGACAGACCTGAGCCAACTCCCCCTGTTAATCGTGAGGAGCAGCGATCAAAGGACTTCTGGACTTGGGAAGAGATATTGGACGGAAAAGGACCATGGGCACAGCCTGGTGAATATCGACGCCCCAAAGAAGAACTGGAGGCGTAAAAGCGGAGAGGCGCTGGTATGAAGAGGCAGCACGGCGACGCGGATGGAAACCTGAGAGTCAGCCCCAAAAATGTATTGGGGGGACTTACAGGGAGTATGGCTATGCCAGGTAGGAGACCTGCGCAAACTCCCTGTGCTTACCGGGGGGGTAGAGAGACCGGGCAGGCACCGTGTTATGGTATGGAGCGCACAGTGTCTCCAGTGCGGGTGCATAGCCCGGTGCGGTACATACCAGCTCTTCGTATTGGCCGGGCTAGAGTGGGCATCGAGCCAGGTAATGTTGGGCAGGCTCAGTGCTCAAGAGCTCCAGTGTGCCTGCACGGTCCGGTCTATCCAGTGCCACCTCCACACACCAGTCCTCCGGTGGCAGCTCCCCGCACCAGGCTTCCTGGGCGTGTCCTCGATCCAGTACCACCAATTCCAGCACCACGCACCAGGCCTTCAGTGCGCCTCGCCTGTTCAGCACAGCCAGAGCCATCCTTCTCTCTAGCGCTGTCGGAGCCCCCGCCTGTTCAGCGCAGCCAGCGTTTTCCTCCTCTCCTGCGCCGTCGGAGTCTCCCGCCTGTTCAGCGCTTCCAGAGCCTTCCTCCTCTACAGCGCTGCCGGAGCCTCCTGCCTGTTTGGAGCTGCCAGTCTGCATGGAGCAGCCAGAGCTGTCAATCTGCATGGAGCAGCCAGAGCTGCCAGTCTACATGGAGCAGCCAGAGCTGTCAGTCTGCATGGAGCAGCCAGAGCTGCCAGTCTGCATGGAGCAGCCAATCTGCATGGAGCAGCCAGAGCAGCTAGATCCGCCAGTCAGCCATGATCTTCCAGATCTGCCAGTCAACCAGATTCTTCCAGATCTGCCAGTCAACCAGACTCCTCCAGATCTGCCTGTCAACCAGACTCTTCCAGATCCGTCAGCCAGCCAGGATCTGCCGGAGCCAACTACCTGCCTGAGCTTCATCTCAGTACTGGGCTTCCTCTCAGTACTGGGCTTCCTCTCATACTGGGCTACCCCTTAGTACTGGGCTTCCCCTCAGTCTCGGGCTTCCCCTCAGTCCCGGGCTTCCCCTCAGTCCCGGGCTTCCCCTCAGTCCCGGGCTTCCCTTCAGTCCCGGGCTCCCCCTCAGTTCCGAGCTTCCCCTCAGTCCCGAGCTTCCCCTCAGTCCCGAGCTGCCCCTCAGTCCCGAGCTGCCCCTCAGTCACGAGCTGCCCCTCAGTCACGAGCTGCCCCTCAGTTCAGTGGGGTTCTGGGTGAGGACTACTAGGCCATGGTCGACGGCGAGGGGGGACTATCCCAGGACGCGAAGGGGAGGAACTATGACATTTATGGAGTGGGGTCCACGTCCCGAGCCGGAGCCGCCACCATGGACAGACGCCCACCCGGACCCTCCCTATGGTTTTGAGGTGCGTCCGGGAGTCCGCACCTTAGGGGGGGGGGGGTTCTGTCACGCCTTGGTCTTAGTATTTTGTGTTTTCTTTATATATTTGGTCAGGCCAGGGTGTGACATGGGTTATTGTGGTGTGTTTTTTGTCTTGGGGTTTTGTGGGGAGTCAACGTAGTCTATGGCTGCCTGAGGCGGTTCTCAATCAGAGTCAGGTGATTCTCGTTGTCTCTGATTGGGAACCATATTTAGGCAGCCATATTCTGTGAGTGTTTTCGTGGGTGATTGTTCCTGTCTCTGTGTAGTTGTTCACCAGACAGGCTGTATTAGGTTTCGCGTTTCGTTTGTTGTTTTTGTATATTATAGTTATTTCATGTATCGTCGATTCTTCATTAAAGAACATGAGTAACCACCACGCTGCATTTTGGTCCGCTTCTCCTTCAACTGATTGGAGTAAAAATCAGTATTTGTCAGTTTTCTTTTGTGATTAAGGTATTTTTTGGGGGAATGGGGATACATTTCCATAATGGGAAATTAATTTCTCAATAAATGTGGGGAAACAGAAGACCTGCAACAACAAAAAAAATATGTTTAGTTTAAATCCCCCTGGTGCAACTGCATTGTTTGTGCAACTATAACGAGTCTGGACTATGATCAATTAAGCCATATCTATAACGAGTCTGGACTATGATCAATTAAGCCATATCTATAACGAGTCTGGGTTATAATCAATTAAGGCATATCTATAACGAGTCTGGACTATGATCAATTAAGCCATATTTATAACGAGTCTGGACTATAATCAATTAAGCCATATCTATAACGAGTCTGGACTATGATCAATTAAGCCATATTTATAACAAGTCTGGACTATAATCAATTAAGCCATATCTATAACGAGTCTGAACTATGATCAATTAAGCCATATTTATAACGAGTCTGGACTATAATCAATTAAGCCATATCTATAACGAGTCTGGACTATGATCAATTAAGACATATCTATAACGAGTCTGGACTATGATCAATTAAGCCATATTTATAACGAGTCTGGACTATAATCAATTAAGCCATATCTATAACGAGTCTGGACTATGATCAATTAAGCCATATTTATAACAAGTCTGGACTATAATCAATTAAGCCATATCTATAACGAGTCTGAACTATGATCAATTAAGCCATATTTATAACGAGTCTGGACTATAATCAATTAAGCCATATCTATAACGAGTCTGGACTATGATCAATTAAGCCATATCTATAACGAGTCTGGACTATGATCAATTAAGCCATATCTATAACGAGTCTGGACTATAATCAATTAAGCCATATCTATAACGAGTCTGGACTATAATCAATTAATCCATACCTAGTAGAAAATTGTAAAAAATAAAGAAAAACTCTTGAATAAGTAGGTGTGTCCAAACTTGACTATATACCAGAGATAAGGGACTGTTGATATTGTTCACCAGTATAAACGTTGTTGAAATCCTCGAACTGTTGTCTTTAAAGATCATCAGCTGTTTACATCTGCCAACGTATTAGCAGTCCAGTATCCATAAGATCTGTCCCCAGATCTTCCTATACAGTTAATCTCTCTCTGTAGTGTGTTGCCTGGCAATTGAGGAGAATGATAGGCTCAATTAAAGGTGCTACAGAACTGCTGTATTTTAAGCACAACTCCGTTCTGCCCAGTTTCCCTGGCGTTGCTACGGTAATCAAGCTGTTTTTACCATCCCTGTATCTATCGCTTCAGGAGGATATTTTTTTTCTAAACAAAAACGAATATGATATGCGCTTCAGAACACCTGAGTAAGCTCCACTCATTCCATCATTCCATGCCCACTGAATTTGTTCACTGATATCCCCTCATACATTCAATCAGTTCCATGTTTCCATTTCACTTCTTCAGTCGCATTCCCAAAGCCCAAGAAACAAACAATTAGCTTCCTAGTACATATGGAAATTAAAAAGGTTAATTCATGACTTTTTGGAGGATTACTGTCAAAATGATTTATTAAATTTAAAAAAGGCCCATGGGCCACCAGAGCTTGTTCCTCCATAACTTATATTTCAGATAAGACTAGTTCGGGTGGCTACTACTGGATATATGTTGAAAGATAAGCGGCTATAACATTGCATTTCCTTCAATATTATGGCATGAAGATGTATTCTGGTGAAGTTATTACCATATTTGTGAGGAATAACAGGGCTACCCGTCTGGCAACGAGCCCAGTGCAGGCAGAACATGCATGCGATCCTGCTAGTGCTACAAGTAGGTCTTATGATTCTGTTTGCTCTGGACTCCAGAGAAGTGACATGATATATCCCTAGTTGATATTGGCTGACTTTCAGCTCCAAATGCAGGTGTAAAATGCAGATGATTTCTGTCGCCTGTTTTGCGTTTCGAAAATGCATCACCATTTATGTCTGTAATGACAGGCTACATTTGCTCAGCGATTGTGCGCACACGTGCATGTGCGTGCGCAAGGGTCCGAGGTTTGTAGGCTACCCCTCCTTTTTGGGGGTGGTGTGACAATTTTGTTTTTTAAAACACTGCCAGGAAGTACCAGTGACTTGCTCAATACGGAAGTGGTCAGATGCTAAACTACAGGACTGTTTTGCTAGCGCAGACTGGAATATGTTCCAGGATTCATCCAATGGCAATGAGGAATACACCACCTCAGTCATCGGCTTCATCAAGTGTATCAACGACATTGTCCCCACAGTAACTGTATGTACATATCCCAACCAGAAGCCATGGATTACAGGCAACATCCGCACCGAGCTGAATGTTAGAGCTGCCGCTTTCAAGGAACGGGAGACTAATCCGGAAGCTTATAAGAAATCCCAATATGCCCTCAGACGAACCATCAAACAAGCAAAGCGTCAATACAGGATTAAGATTGAATCTTACTACACCGGCTCTGATGCTCGTCAGATGTGGCAGGGCTTGAAAACTATTACGGACTACAAAGGGAAACCCAGACGTGAGCTATCCAGTGACGCAAGCCTACCAGATGAGCTAAATGCCTTTTATGCTCGCTTCGAGGCAAGCAACACTGAAGCATGCATGAGAGCACCAGCTGTTCTGGATGGCTGTGTGATAACGCACTCGGTAGCCGATGTGAACAAAACCTTTATTAAACAGGTCAACCTTCACAAAGCCGCTGGGCCAGATGGATTACCAGGACGTGTACTCAAAGCATGCGCAGACCAACTGTCAAGTGTCTTCACTGACATTTTTCTTTCCCTGACCGAGTCTGTAATACTCACATGTTACAAGCAGACCACCATAGTCCCTATGCCCAAGGAAGCGAAGGTAACCTGCCTAAATGATTATCACCCCGTGGCACTCAAGTAGGTAGCCATGAAGTGCTTTGAAATGCTGGTCATGGCTCACATCAACAGCATCCTCCCGGACACCCTAGACCCACTCCAATTCGCATACCACCCCAACAAATCCACCGATGACGCAATCTCAATCGCACTCCACACTGCCTTTTCTCACCAGGACAAAAGGAACACGTACGTGAGAATGCTGTTCATCGACTACAGCTCAGCGTTCAACACTATAGTGCCCAAGAAGCTCAGCACTAAGCTAAGGACTCTGGGACTAAACACCTCCCTCTGCAACTATATCCTGGACTTCCTGATGGGCCGCCCCCAGGTGGTAAGAGTAGGAAACAACACGTCTGCCACGCTGATCAACAACACTGGGGCCCCTCGGGCGTGTGTACCTAGTCCCCTCCTGTATTCCCTGTTCACCCACGACTGCGTGGCCAAACACGACTCCAACACCAGAACAGGGCTCCGGGCAGCCGAGCGGAAATGGAGGAAAACTCGCCTCCCTGCGGACCTGGCATCCTTTCACTCCCTCCTCTCTACATTTTCCTCTTCTGTCTCTGCTGCTAAAGCCACTTTCTACCACTCTAAATTCCAAGCATCTGCCTCTAACCCTAGGAAGCTCTTTGCCACCTTCTCCTCCCTCCTGAATCCTCCACCCCCCTCCTCCCTCTCTGCAGATGACTTCGTCAACCATTTTGAAAAGAAGGTCGACGACATCCGATCCTCGTTTGCTGAGTCAAACGACACCGCTGGTTCTGCTCACACTGCCCTACCCTGTGCTCTGACCTCTTTCTCCCCTCTCTCTCCAGATGAAATCTCGCGTCTTGTGACGGCCGGCCGCCCAACAACCTGCCCGCTTGACCCTATCCCCTCCTCTCTTCTCCAGACCATTTCCGGAGATCTTCTCCCTTACCTCACCACGCTCATCAACTCATCCCTGACCGCTGGCTACGTCCCTTCCATCTTCAAGAGAGCGAGAGTTGCACCCCTTCTGAAAAAACCTACACTCGATCCCTCCGATGTCAACAACTACAGACCAGTATCCCTTCTTTCTTTTCTCTCCAAAACTCTTGAACGTGCCGTCCTTGGCCAGCTCTCCCGCTATCTCTCTCAGAATGACCTTCTTGATCCAAATCAGTCAGGTTTCAAGACTAGTCATTCAACTGAGACTGTTCTTCTCTGTATCACGGAGGCGCTCCGCACTGCTAAAGCTAACTCTCTCTCCTCTGCTCTCATCCTTCTAGACCTATCGGCTGCCTTCGATACTGTGAACCATCAGATCCTCCTCTCCACCCTCTCCGAGTTGGGCATCTCCGGCGCGGCCCACGCTTGGATTGCGTCCTACCTGACAGGTCGCTCCTACCAGGTGGCGTGGCGAGAATCTGTCTCCTCACCACGCGCTCTCACCACTGGTGTCCCCCAGGGCTCTGTTCTAGGCCCTCTCCTATTCTCGCTATACACCAAGTCACTTGGCTCTGTCATAACCTCACATGGTCTCTCCTATCATTGCTATGCAGACGACACACAACTAATCTTCTCCTTTCCCCCTTCTGATGACCAGGTGGCGAATCGCATCTCTGCATGTCTGGCAGACATATCAGTGTGGATGACGGATCACCACCTCAAGCTGAACCTCGGCAAGACGGAGCTGCTCTTCCTCCCGGGGAAGGACTGCCCGTTCCATGATCTCGCCATCACGGTTGACAACTCCATTGTGTCCTCCTCCCAGAGCGCTAAGAACCTTGGTGTGATCCTGGACAACACCCTGTCGTTCTCAACCAACATCAAGGCGGTGGCCCGTTCCTGTAGGTTCATGCTCTACAACATCCGCAGAGTACGACCCTGCCTCACACAGGAAGCGGCGCAGGTCCTAATCCAGGCACTTGTCATCTCCCGTCTGGATTACTGCAACTCGCTGTTGGCTGAGCTCCCTGCCTGTGCCAAACCCCTACAACTCATCCAGAACGCCGCAGCCCGTCTGGTGTTCAACCTTCCCAAGTTCTCTCACGTCACCTCTCTCCTCCGCTCTCTCCACTGGCTTCCAGTTGAAGCTCGCATCCGCTACAAGACCATGGTGCATGCCTACGGAGCTGTGAGGGGAACGGCACCTCAGTACCTCCAGGCTCTGATCAGGCCCTACACCCAAACAAGGGCACTGCGTTCATCCACCTCTGGCCTGCTCGCCTCCCTACCACTAAGGAAGTACAGTTCCCGCTCAGCCCAGTCAAAACTGTTCGCTGCTCTGGCCTCCCAATGGTGGAACAAACTCCCTCACGACGCCAGGACAGCGGAGTCAATCCGGAGACACCTGAAACCCCACCTCTTTAAGGAATACCTAGGATAGGATAAAGTAATCCTTCTCACCCCCCCCCTTAAAAGATTTAGATGCACTATTGTAAAGTGGCTGTTCCACTGGATGTCATAAGGTGAATGCACCAATTTGTAAGTCGCTCTGGATAAGAGTGTCTGCTAAATGACTTAAATGTAAATGTAATGTATCATTAAGTTTGCTGACGACACAACAGTGGTAGGCCTGATCACTGACAACAATGAGACGGCCTATAGGGAGGAGGTCAGAGAACTGGTAGTGTGGTACCAGGACAGCTTCTCTCCCTCAATGTGAGCAAGACAAAGGAGCTGATCGTGGACGACAGGAAAAGAAGGGCCGAACAGGCCCCCATTAACATCAAAGAGGCTGTAGTGGAGCGGGTCGAGAGTTTCAAGTTCCTTGGTGTCCACATCACCAACAAACTATCATGGTCCAAACATACCAAGACAGTCATGAAGAGGGCACGACAAAACCTTTTCCCGCTCAGGAGACTGAAAAGATTTGGCATGGGCCCCCAGATCTTTAAAAGGTTCTACAGCTGCACCATCAAGAGCATCCTGACCGATTGCATCACCGCCTGGTATGGCATCTGCTCGGCATCTGACCCTAAGGCTCTACAGAGGGTAGTGCGAACAGCCCAGTACATCACTGGGGCCAAGCTTCCTGCCATCCAGGACCTCTACCCTAGGCGGTGTCAGAGGAAGGCCCCAAAAAATGTCAGAGACTCCAGTCACCCAAGTTATAGAATGTTATACAGCAAGCAGAACCGGAGTATTGCCTCCTTATTGTTATTCTTATTGTGTTACTTTTATGGCTGCGTTACTTCTTATTTCAGCCAACTTGGAAAATATTTTCTTCTTCTTGAACTGCACTGTTGGTTAAGGGCTTGTAAGTAACCATTTCATGGTAAAGTCTACACTGTTGGTTAAGGGCTTGTAAGTAACCATTTCATGGTAAAGTCTACACTGTTGGTTAAGGGATTGTAAGTAACCATTTCATGGTAAAGTCTACACTGTTGGTTAAGGGCTTGTCAGTAACCATTTCATGGTAAAGTCTAAACTGTTGGTTAAGGGCTTGTAAGTAACCATTTCATGGTAAAGTCTACACTGTTGGTTAAGGGCTTGTAAGTAACCATTTCATGGTAAAGTCTACACTGTTGGTTAAGGGCTTGTAAGTAACCATTTCATGGTAAAGTCTACACTGTTGGTTAAGGGCTTGTAAGTAACCATTTCATGGTAAAGTCTACACTGTTGGTTAAGGGCTTGTAAGTAACCATTTCATGGTAAAGTCTACACTGTTGGTTAAGGGCTTGTAAGTAAAGCATTTCATGGTAAAGTCTACACTGTTGGTTAAGGGCTTGTAAGTAAAGCATTTCATGGTAAAGTCTACACTGTTGGTTAAGGGCTTGTAAGTAACCATTTCATGATAAAGTCTACACTGTTGGTTAAGGGCTTGTAAGTAACCATTTCATGGTAAAGTCTACACTGTTGGTTAAGGGCTTGTAAGTAACCATTTCATGGTAAAGTCTACACTGTTGGTTAAGGGCTTGTAAGTAACCATTTCATGGTAAAGTCTACACTGTTGGTTAAGGGCTTGTAAGTAACCATTTCATGGTAAAGTCTACACTGTTGGTTAAGGGCTTGTAAGTAACCATTTCATGGTAAAGTCGACACTTGTTGTATTCCCCGCATGTGGCAAATACAGTTTGAAAAGTGGCAACTTTACACTATACATGATAGTGGCAACAAATGGAGATGGGTTGGATATAGTCATGGTAGGATACAGTATTTCTTAAAATCTATTTTGACTGGAATTGTGTTGGTCGTTGTTAATAAGTGCAGTCTTTATTACAGTTCAAAATAGTTTCGGAAAATGCGTTACTCAACAGATTGTGCCGCTTTCCCCTCTTCTTGTAATAATTGCTCAACAAGTCTGTGTTTTTTGTTTTTTGGGGGTGTGCCCTTTTTTTGAGCACATACCCCCCAAAAGGTCTGTGCACGGCCCTACTCATGACAGAGAGACACGCGCAGAGAGTGAGAAATACCAACCGTGTGCGCACACACTCACACCGCTCATGGAGACGCTCCAGTCCTCCAGTGACCTGAAGCTGTTACCTCCGCTGGAAAGTGGAATCGGAACTTCGCCGTAAGCAAAGAGGCGAGCCGCAAGCTCACAGAGAAACACAATCAAGTGAACGTTATTGTTGTACCAACTCGGAGACAGGCGACCACAGCTCCACTCTGTATATCTGAGTAGCCTACATCATCCGCGGATAAATAAAGACCATAGAATAACATTAACGTTCGATAAAGGTAAGTGATGGTCGGTTTTTTCTTAGACCTATTTTCAACCATACGTATTTTCAGCAACAATACTTATAAGCAGAATCACAAGTTTGTAGTGCGTGCCCTTTTAAGCTCTCCACTGCTTGGCTTGTGTCCAACTGTCCATTCCACAGCATTATCATGAGAGCTTCCCGATACACAAAAACCATGTACGGAAGCTAAAATAGTTTTTTTTAAGAGATAAAAAAAATGCACGTAGAACACAGACAAAAATAATCTAAGTATCATTAATTGATAGTATATTGTAGGCTGTAGTTGATCGGTCTGTGATTTATAAATATAAATAACATTGTGTAACTTTTGAAGCCATGTGCAGATGATCATAAATGACTAAAAACATATAAACACATCTATGACACATTATAATGTACTGGCATTTAGTTTGGAACATGGCTATTTTCACAACCGAGCTGGCAATGGAACCGACTCGTATGATCCTTTGGGCAATGGTTATGCGTGATTATGTAATATACCGTGCCATGCCTTAACACGTTCTGTCGGTAGAGACGCATATTGGCAAGAGGGTTTACAAGCTTGAGTGCTATTTCTAGTTTGACATTAGTTTCACATCTGACTGTGAAATGAAAAGACTTCACTAATTTGCATGGATTTGAATTGCGCCAGCTAATGAATTGGGCGCTTGCACGCACTCTTCAGGCCAGAGTCGCAGGCCACACACAGCCAGATCGCAGGCCACACACAGCCAGATCGCAGGCCACACACAGCCAGATCGCAGGCCACACACAGCCAGATCGCAGGCCACACACAACCAGATCGCAGGCCACACACAACCAGATCTCAAGCTACACACAAGTATTGAAGCATCTGTCTGTCATATGGAAAGTTTTTTTTTGTAAAAAATGTATTCATGTGATACAAATTTCAGAAGTGCAAACTTTGCACCTGTGGTTTTCTGAATAGTACACTTACCTTTGACCTTTATTTAAAATGTTCTACTTCCTTAAACTTTTTTTTATCCCCATAAGCAACAATAACATGTGCAGAATATGCATATGCATTTGATAAATCAGTTTAGTGTCAGTTTTGAATCTCTGATGTTTTGAGGCCCTAAGACCTGTTCAGCATTGGTTAATGATAACTCTAATTTGCAATGCGGTGGACTATGCTACGTGTGTCATTTCCATAGATTTGAATAGATATGGTTTTCCATATTGCCGGGAGCAGGTGAAACTAGCATCACTAGCCTTACACCTTACTTGCCTTTGTATTGTTGGAGGAAAGGAGAAATTAACTGCGTCAAAGGCTCCCTCAAATTGGAGACGTTTAACCTGTCGCTCTCTGGCGACAAGGGTTGGAAAATCAATCAAGGATACTCAGAAAAAAATCATGTTCCACACAGACACAGAAACACAGACACAGAAACACAGACACAGAAACACAGACACAGAAACACAGACACAGACACACAGACACACAGACACACAGACACACAGACACACAGACACAGACACAGACACAGACACAAACACAAACACAGACATACGCACATAAACACACGCAAGCTAACTTGAACAGGAAACAAGCGAATTAGTCTTTGTAATATAATAACATTTGAGTTTATTCATGTTATCTATCTGCAACTAGTTTGATCAACGCAACCGTACAGCCTTTCTAATGATGTCACCCCCACAGAGAGTTTTAGACGGGGTCTTTTGTTTCAATAGAAAATGGCACCAAACACGTATATGCTCCTTTGATCCCCCACTCCAGTTCTTTTTGTTTGTCCCACTCACACCTCGCGGATGAGAAGGGTATGCGCTAACAAGGGCTCTGATGTCGGCAGGGTGTGCTGCATTTGTAATTGGATTATAGTCTAATCACAATAATAAAGTGTGCAATATAAGCGCCATTGCCGGCCCACATTAGTTGGATAAATTCTCCTTTTAATTCATTGTCTTCTATCACAGAGACACTATATGAATTGTTCCACATTTTTGTTACATTACAGCCTTGTTTTAAAATGTATTACGTTGTTTTCCCCCCCTCGATCTACATACAATGCCCCATAATGACGAAGCAAATATATATATATATATATATATATATATATATATATATATATTAAAAATAAAAACGTAAATATCACATTTACTATTCAGACCCTTTACTCAGTACTTGGTTGAAGCACCTTTGGCAGCGATTACAGCGTCAAGTATTTTTGGGTCTGATGCTACAAGCTTGGCACACCTGTATTTGGGGAGTTTCTCCCATTATTTTCTGCAGATCCTCTCAAGCTCTGTCAGGTTGGATTGGAAGTGTCGCTGCACAGCTATTTTCAGGTCTTTCCAGAGATGTTTGATTGGTTTCAAGTCCGGGCTCTGGCTGGGCCACTCAAGGACATTCAGAGACTTGCCCCAAAGACACTCCTGCATTTTCTTGGCTGTGTGCTTAGGGGCGTCCTTCTCCCTCGAATGCTGAGTTTGGCCGGGCGGCCAGCTCTAAAAACAATCTTGCTGGTTTCATAACTTCTTCCATTTAAGAATGATGGAAGCTACTGTGTTCTTGGGGACCTTCAATGCTGCCCTTCCCTAGATCTGTGCCTCGAGACAATCCTGTCTCAGAGCTCTACGGACAATTCCGATGACCTCATGGCTTGGTTTTTGCACTGACATGCACTGTCAGCTGTGGGACAATAATACAGACAGGTGTGTGCCTTTCCAAATCATGTCCAATCAATTGAATTTACCACAGGTGGACTCCAATCAAGTTGTAGGAACAACTCAAGGATGATCAATGGAAACTTTGAGTCTTTGGAAATTTCGAGTTTCATAGCAAAGTGTCTGAATACTTATGTAAATAAGGTATTTCTGTTTTTACATATATACAAATATATATATATATATATATATATATAAAAATGTCAAAAAACCTGTTTCGCTTTGTCATTATGGGGTATTGTGTGTAGATTGATGAGGAAAACATGTCATTTAATCCATTTTAGAATAAGGCTGTAACGTAACAAAATGTGGAAAAAGTCCAAGGGTCTGAATACTTTCCGAATGCTCTGTATATCCATAAACAAACCAATTAGGGGCCAGGGTGAGAATGGCTATGGGTCAATTAGAAGCCAGGATTAGTGGGCCATGGGCCAATTAGAGGCCAGGATGAGAATGTCTATAGGCCAGGATGAGAATGTCTATAGGCCAGGATGAGAATGTCTATAGGCCTATTAGAAGCCAGGATTAGTATGACAGTGATAGCATGAAGGGGCAGGTTGGGCCATGTGGTGAACATTCTTTCTAGAAGTGCATTCGGCTCTTTAGTCACCACAGTCAGGATATTTGTTTTAACTCCCCTTTCGAATAAGAGCTTCGTTGACATGTGGTTGATATTCAGTCATCCCTATTGACATAGTGTTGATTCTTGGCAGAGATCTAAGCGCTGACTGAATTGGAATGTCAGGCCAGCTTCTTACTGTAACCTTGATGAGACTATGTTATGTGTGATGAGTTATGTATTTTAATTCTGGGCCTGGTTGATCCTAGGATAGGGGAGCAATGGCTGGGTGCTTGTGGCTGTGTAACAGGTACTGTACATAAACCTGTGGTGACTTTGATTATGTGGATCTTAGAATCTGTCACTGTTGTGGGCTCGGATCCTGTCTCAAACACTTATGTCACAGCTGGCTCTCTTGGGCTATAGTACTACACACACACACACACACACACACACACACACACACACACACACACACACACACACACACACACACACACACACACACACACACACACACACACACACACACACACACACACACACACACACACACACACACACACACATCCAATTGCCCACTCACCATTCATACCCTCTTGAGTATGGACCTCATTTCCATAAAATATGTCCTGTTTTTGGCCCTTTCCTCCACATAGATCCCTTCCAGCCCCCTATAGACCATCCAATCCAACCCAGTTTGGTCACAACTGACTAACCCTAAGGTTATTCTTTGTTATTAGGACTGGGCAAAACAATAGACACATCCTTACGCTATCAACACCCACTGGCACTTTGGAGTATGGCACTTTTTCATAAAAGACATCTTGATTATTGACCGCCCACCATGTCTCCATGGCAACAGCTGGGGGGGAGAGAGAGGGGGTGTGCAGTAGATTAGTCACCCCACCAAACACACACATGTGCACGCACGTTTACACACAGACACAAACACACACTAGTATTAGGACTGATGATGGCTCTGATGCTTACCAGACGTCCAAACGATCAGATACGATAACCCAGAGCATAAAGCATGGAAAAGAGTGGCTCTGTGTAGTTTGATGGCTGTGAGGATCCCGTGGTGCAATGAGTTTGAACATGGCACTGGTAACAATGTTAATAAATAGCCCATTGCTGCATGAACTACAGTACACGTTCCGCGTTGAAGTGTTTACTGAAAGCTGCTTTGGACGAAAGCATCTGATTATTAATGGACTGTGAGTCTGTTTTTTTGCCATCATTCAGGTCAAGTGTGGAGAGCAGTGCGAGTACACTTTTGTTCCAGCTCAGGTTTAACACACGTGATTCAACTAATCATGTTGTAAAATGGAAGACAACACTTAGCTGATGGGTGGGTTAGTGATGGGCTTGTGTGATGTTTATTCCTGCCCGTCTTCCGGTTCTCTCTTCTCCCTGGCACCTAATTGATCGGTTTACTGTCATCGATTTGCCAATCACTCACTTTCCCATGTCGAAATTGTTAGTAATTGACTGAAATATTAAGACTGTACTTGTTACCATGTTCACATGTATTTTAGTGAAAGTTTTTTTAAATACTATATCAAAAAATGTATAAATAAACATAAATATAAAACTTTCCTAGGGATGAGGTGGAAGATGGGGTTGTCCTAAAAATGGTCAATTGTATTGTTTTTCATTGATTGTACCAATTGATTGACTCAATGAAAACAATTGTTCACAAAAAAAAATCAGTTTTCCAACCAAAGTAAAAATGTGGAAGTGAATGTGGAGACTTGTTGGATTTACTATTTGATGAAAGTTCTAAACAAAAGTTATGGTTTTTTTCCCAGCTGTTCTCAGTGCCGCTTAGTTTTATGAAATATCTTTATCTTGGATAAAATGCATTGTTTTGAAAGAAACGCACACTATGCTAGTGATTTTCCGTTCCTGACTGAAACTAGAACTCAAAAGGGAATAAGGCTACAACTGTTCCCTTATTGGCACCGAAGCAGAACAACTTCATTTTAATGTTGAACATGTTAAACCTGAATTATTTACATTCCCAGCAGCAGTTGCATCCTTGTTCCTGGTGTCAGACAGAGTAGGGTGAAGTTCACTGATCTTGGGTCAGTTTAGCATTTCTCCCACTAATGGTTAAGGTTAGGATTGGGGGAGAGGAAGCTGATCCTTGATCTGTACTTAGGGGAAACTTCACCCCGGAGCATGTCAGACATTATGCTCCAACTCACGCCCTCATCTTCTCTATAAAAAGAATGCTCGTTTGAATGAACATTTTTCTTGCCACGAGTAGAGCAGTGAAGACTGTAGCACAGACTCAGTGGAAAAAGATTAAGTAAAGTATACATCATTTAGACACACAAGGTTAATTTTATGACACAGCAAAAATCTAAATGGTGTGGTTGAGCTTTGAACTGGCTACCCCCATAGCTCCACCTGCTGTAATGGAGGATATTTCCAAAATGTTAGGTAAACGTTAGGTAACATTCTCATTAAATTATTTAACCTTTATTTAACTATTCAAGTCAGTTAAGAATACATTCTTATTTATAATGACGGCTTACCAAGAGCACAATCTAATGATACTGTGATATCATGCAGCAGACATTACCTGAACTCAAGCTTTCCCATAACCTTTTGTTAACATTCTTGCAACACATTGCCAATTTGCTGAGAGTATTTTGTTGGTGCATGAGCAGAATCAGGCCCTGTAGCATTCTTTGGCAAATGAGAAATGAAAATACGCAAATGTACATTGGCTGTGTTTACACAGGCAGCCCAATTCTGATCTCCGCCAATTGGCCTTTTGACCAATCAGATCAGATATTCTTCCAACAGTTAGTCAAAAGATCAGAACTGGGCTGCCTGTGTAAACACAGCCTTAATGACTGACACAGAAAGGCCCAATTCCAAACCAATCATTCATTACTTGCCCCGGGTTTGTGCTATCTTGCTATGATGAGACTCACAGCTAAAAACAGAAGAGGATAGGAATCAGGAGTATGGTACTAGATAGACTTTCCCAATTACAGTTATTCTTTGGCAGATCAAAAAGGGTCTTAGGTGGTGGGCGTGGCAATGAGCATGGCACCTCCCCCCCCATGCTCCCCATGAGCATGATTGGCTGTCATTAAGCTCCATCTTGGCACTGTATTTTTTAGCATTTTTTAAAACTATTTTCATGCAATTCTACAGATTTTTTTTCTTCAGCTTCAATGCTAATTTCTTGTAATTCTACACATTTTGCCATGAAGCTGAAATAAAATGTTAGTTTCAAAGCTAATTTCCTGCAATTTCATACATTTTGCCATGGCTAATGCTGTGTTCTTTTGCTCAAACTGTCTAGCTTTTATTTAGGTGAGTGTTAGTTCTCAAGGATCATATATAGCAGCATTATATTTTCTACATGATTTGTATCTAGTTCGTGGTTTAAGTTTACAATGAAAGTATTTTTCCATCTAAAGTAAATGTATGCAACTTAGAAAAAAAACCCTGCCAATATTGTTCACACCTGTTAAGCCCTTGGGACTAGTTGTAGGGATGTTTGGTTTGTAACGGGGCCGTACTTTATGGCTTTGTTACTGAGAAAATGTCCGCCTTTCTTTTTGTTTTGGTTTGGGTGAAGGCGAGGCTTACTGACGGGATGACAGAAGTGATGAACACCTGTGATTCGACGGTGGGAGACTTCACCGTCGGAGGTGCCCCAGCAGACGAGGGCATATCCTTTCAGGTGGGACTAATTCAAACAGACACAAAAAAAATAAAACCAACAACACACACTACAGCACAACATAAGAATTGTGTACATGCACAACCAAATGATGAGCAACACACACACACACACACACACACACACACACACACACACACACACACACACACACACACACACACACACACACACACACACACACACACACACACACACACACACACACACACACACACACACACACACACACACACACACACACACACACACACATACTCCATGTCACTCTCTCAGATCTCTCTCTTCTCCTCTCTACTTCCCTGTAGACCCATGACAAGTGCAAATGTCCCTCCATTGCTCTAAACTGACAGCAAGGCTATTTCTGACTGCACCTCCATCACAGCCTCCCCTTTCATCCTCCTCTCATCCTCTGGAAAAAATCCCATCTGATTTCTGCTAACTTTTTACAGTGAAGACCCAGTGACTTCAAAGACCCAGTGACTTCAAAGACCCAGTGACTTCAAAGACCCAGTGACTTCAAAGACCCAGTGACTTCAAAGACCCAGTGACTTCAAAGACCCAGTGACTTGTACGACCCAGTGACTTGTACGACCCAGTGACTTGTACGACCCAGTGACTTGTACGACCCAGTGACTTGTACGACCCAGTGACTTCAAAGACCCAGTGACTTCAAAGACCCAGTGACTTCAAAGACCCAGTGACTTCAAAGACCCAGTGACTTCAAAGACCCAGTGACTTCAAAGACCTAGTGACTTGTACGACCCAGTGACTTCAAAGACCCAGTGACTTGTACGACCCAGTGACTTGTATGACCCAGTGACTTCAAAGACCCATTGACTTCAAAGGTACCTCCAAAGAACTGGCTTCTCTCTTGTGACTCCAAAGTAAATAAAATGTGTGTCATTACTTTTAGAAGGCCATGTGCATGTAGGGTCTTTATGGATTTGGCTCAATTCATTGTCTAAAGCCAGTGAAATCTCTCAAGTAAGAGATGGCAGCTAATCCAGGGGCAAACTGTTACTTTCTCAGCCAACCAGCTAGCCCCCTATGCAGTTGCAGGTTTCCCTCGCTGACCCCTCTCTTCCTCCTTCAG
Source organism: Oncorhynchus gorbuscha (assembly GCF_021184085.1). Taxonomy (NCBI): domain Eukaryota; kingdom Metazoa; phylum Chordata; class Actinopteri; order Salmoniformes; family Salmonidae; genus Oncorhynchus; species Oncorhynchus gorbuscha. The sequence continues at coordinate 11,083,141 of NC_060184.1, forward strand.
TACAGTGGTGTTATGGAAGTAATCCCCCCCCTCACACAGTGGTGTTATGGAAGTAATCCCCCTCACACAGTGGTGTTATGGAAGTAATCCCCCCACACACAGTGGTGTTATGGAAGTAATTCCCCCCACACAGTGGTGTTATGGAAGTAATCCCCCTCACACAGTGGTGTTATGGAAGTAATCCCCCCACACACAGTGGTGTTATGGAAGTAATTCCCCCCACACAGTGGTGTTATGGAAGTAATTCCCCCCCCACACAGTGGTGTTATGGAAGTAATCCCCCCTCACACAGTGGTGTTATGGAAGTAATCCCCCCCACACACAGTGGTGTTATGGAAGTAATTCCCCCCACACAGTGGTGTTATGGAAGTAATTCCCCCCCCACACAGTGGTGTTATGGAAGTAATCCCCCCTCACACAGTGGTGTTATGGAAGTAATTCACCCCCCCACACAGTGGTGTTATGGAAGTAATCCCCCCCCCACAGTGGTGTTATGGAAGTAATCCCCCCTCACACAGTGGTGTTATGGAAGTAATCTCCCCCACACCACACAGTGGTGTTATGGAAGTAATCCCCCCCACACAGTGGTGTTATGGAAGTAATCCCCCCACACAGTGGTGTTATGGAAGTAATCCCCCCCCTCACACAGTGGTGTTATAGAAGTAATCCCCCCTCACACAGTGGTGTTATGGAAGTAATCCCCCCACACAGTGGTGTTATGGAAGTAATCCCCCCTCACACAGTGGTGTTATGGAAGTAATCTCCCCCACACCACACAGTGGTGTTATGGAAGTAATCCCCCCCACACAGTGGTGTTATGGAAGTAATCCCCCCACACAGTGGTGTTATGGAAGTAATCCCCCCCACACAGTGGTGTTATGGAAGTAATCCCCCCACACAGTGGTGTTATGGAAGTAATCCCCCCCACACAGTGGTGTTATGGAAGTAATCCCCCCACACAGTGGTGTTATGGAAGTAATCCCCCCTCACACAGTGGTGTTATGGAAGTAATCCCCCCTCACACAGTGGTGTTATGGAAGTAATCCCCCCTCACACAGTGGTGTTATGGAAGTAATCCCCCCCCACAGTGGTGTTATGGAAGTAATCCCCCACACAGTGGTGTTATGGAAGTAATCCCCCCACACAGTGGTGTTATGGAAGTAATCCCCCCCTCACACAGTGGTGTTATGGAAGTAATCCCCCCTCACACAGTGGTGTTATGGAAGTAATCCCCCCACACAGTGGTGTTATGGAAGTAATCCCCCCCCCTCACACAGTGGTGTTATGGAAGTAATCCCCCCTCACACAGTGGTGTTATGGAAGTAATCCCCCCTCACACAGTGGTGTTATGGAAGTAATCCCCCCTCACACAGTGGTGTTATGGAAGTAATCCCCCCTCACACAGTGGTGTTATGGAAGTAATCCCCCCTCACACAGTGGTGTTATGGAAGTAATCCCCCCCCTCACACAGTGGTGTTATGAAAGTAATCCAACAGGATTGGCTTTACTAGCAACTCAGTGTTGAATTCAGTTCTGTTCAGTACACCCCAAACCTTACCCTGTTTCCCAGATCTTCCCCTTATTCTTTGGTTACCCCGACGTGATTGTGTTTCCAGATCTTTCCGGACTCCCACGAGCGGTTCCCCAAACTGTCGAAGCGGCTTCCGTCCATCGTGGTGGAGCCCTCCGAGAGTGGGGAGGTGGAGAGTGGCGAGCTCCGTTGGCCCCCTGATGACCCCAGTTCCCCTGACGACGACTCCGGAGAGGTTGAGGCCCAGGCAGTAGGTGAGAACCACTAAAATCTATTTACAGCCAAGAGATGTGAAAACCAGGAGGGCTCTCCAGGAGACAATAGAATAGAAACAGTTTATTTTTCTGAAGCAAACTTCAGACAAAAGAGAGGACCTGAGGAACTCTTACTTGCTGTGCCTAATGAAGTTTAGAACATTTTAAAACTATTCAATAGTATTGAGGTTTGTGATTCGGAATACTGGAAAAGACTAGGAGTTTGTAGGTTGTAGTCAGGGGGGAAGACTGTAAGCAAAATGTAGCTATCCAAATGGAATGTATTTAAATATGTGTGTTGGTGGCAGGTGGAGAACAGCCCGAAGACGAAGAGCAAGTTGACAGAATGATGGGAGGAGTTTAAAACTGACTCTCGCAGTGCTGGCACCATTCCAGCCGTTAACAATGAGTTTCTCTATGATGGACAGCAGCAAGGAGGAGGGAGGGTCTTCAGGCTAAACCCTTAATTAATAGAACCGCCAACACATTGGTAGACCTCCACACCACTTGGTGGGGCCGAGTCCTGCACGATTGTCTTAAATAGCTCTTACGTGCCAAACCTTAGTGGGTAGCTTGCTACTGTAAATCAATTGTTGCCTGTTTTACTTTTATGTTTCACAATGCCATTTTTTATTAAGTTACACCCCTTTCAGAGTTTATCTGTGATCTGAAGATATTGGAATTAAAGACAGGAACGCCTCGGTATATAAAATGTTAATGTATCTGGCTATCTTAGACCAAAGTCTAGAACACTGTACTCTTATGAAAACTGTATGTATACTGTAGATATACAGATTTACACAGTGAGCTTGGAAGAGGAGAATTCATCATTGTATAGCTGTCAGCTTCTGCTCAAATGCATGTTATTGTCTATTAGTCCTTATTACAGTTTTGTTTTCCTTTCAAACAACAGGATTTGAAGCATCATTGTATTACAAAGCACATGTACTTGAAAAAACACAACTTTCACATAACTGGTTTTATTATTTAATATTTTGCCCAATTTCATAGCGTGTCTGGGATTGTTTTTGTTCATTAAACTTATAAACGCAACATGGAAAGTGTTGGTCCCATGTTTCATGAGCTGAAATAAAAGATCCCAGAAATTTTCCATACGCTCAAAAAGTTTATTTTTCTCAAATTTGTTTACATCTCTGTTAGTGAACATTTCTGCTTTGCCAAGATAATCCATCCACCTGACAGGTGTGGCATATCAAGAAGTTCATTAAACAGAATGATCTTTACACAGGTGCACCTAGTGCTGGGGAAAATAAAAGGCAGCCCTAGAATGTTCAGTTTTGTCACACGACACAATGCCACAGACGTCTTAAGTTTTGAGGGAACGAGCAATTGGCATGCTAGATGCAGGAATGTCCACCAGAGCTGTTGCCAGAGAATTTAATGTTCATTTCTATACCATAAACGACACATGCACAACGTTGTTTTAAAAAATTTGGCAGTACGTCCTACTAGCCTGACGACCGCAGGCCACGTGTAACCACGCCAGCCCAGGACCTCCACATCCACAGACCACGTGTAACCACGCCAGCCCAGGACCTCCACATCCACAGACCACGTGTAACCACGCCAGCCCAGGACCTCCACATCCACAGACCACGTGTAACCACGCCAGCCCAGGACCTCCACAACCGGCTTCTTCACCTGCGTGATCATCTGAGACCAGCCACCCAGACAGCTGATGAAACTGAGGAGTGTTCGCTCCCTAGTGGGTGGGCCTGGCTCCTTGGCCTCGGTGGGCCTATGCCCTCCCAGGTCCACCCATGGCTGCACCCCTGCCCAGTCATGTGATATCCATAGATTACAGCCTAATGAAATTATTTCAATTGACAGATTTCCTTATATGAACTGTAACTCAGTAAAATCATTGAAATAGTTGCATGTTGCGTTAATATATTTTTTCAGTATAGTTTGGAGTCTGATATAATGGTTACATTTCAAGAATTCACACAAAAACATCTCGCTCACACCCTTTAAAATGCATTGCAACACATGCACACACGTAGATACCAAAGCACTTTAGATACCGAAGTGGTCTTTTTATTTTTCTCAACGCATAAGAACTGTATTAATGTTCTATGGGAGTGCACATTTATTTTGTATTGTTTTCAAATATTGAATTCATTTCCCTCTCTAATTACAATTTGATATTTTTCAAACATTTTGCAACAGTTTATTATCCCACTTATTCACTGTATCACATGTAAATGTGTGGGATATTAACCTATTACAGCCCGTTAGCTGAAACACATTAGCCTGGGTATATACTGTAGCTACTGTACACGAAACCAGAATTGACCATTCATGTCTACTTAGTCTTTTCATGTCTACTTAAAGTCTTTTCATGTCTACTTAAAGTCTTTTCATGTCTACTCTCAGGGTCTACTTAGTCTTTTCATGTCTACTTAGTCTTTTCATGTCTACTTAAAGTCTTTTCATGTCTACTTAGTCTTTTGTCATGTCTCATGTCTACTTAAAGTCTTTTCATGTCTACTTAGTCTTTTCATGTCTACTTAAAGTCTTTTCATGTCTACTTAAAGTCTTTTCATGTCTACTTTTCATGTCTAAGTCTTTTCATGTCTACTTAAAGTCTTTTCATGTCTACTTAGTCTTTTCATGTCTTTTCTTTTCTTTTCATGTCTACTTAAAGTCTTTTCATGTCTACTTAGTCTTTTCATGTCTAGTCTTTTCATGTCTACTTAAATGTCTTTTTTTCATGTCTACTTAAAGTCTTTTCATGTCTACTTAGTCTTTTCATGTCTACTTAGTCTTTTCATGTCTACTTAAAGTCTTTTCATGTCTACTTAAAGTCTTTTCATGTCTACTTAAAGTCTTTTCATGTCTACTTAAAGTCTTTTCATGTCTACTTAAAGTCTTTTCATGTCTACTTAGTCTTTTCATGTCTACTTAAAGTCTTTTCATGTCTACTTAAAGTCTTTTCATGTTTAAGTCTTTTAATATAATAATATAATATATGCCATTTAGCAGACGCTTTTATCCAAAGCGACTTACAGTCATGTGTGCATACATTCTACGTATGGGTGGTCCCAGGGATCGAACCCACTACCCTGGCGTTACAAGCGCCATGCTCTACCAACTGAGCTACAGAAGGACCACTTCTGAAGGACCAAGATGGTCAGAAGGACTGACATGTGAACCTTCCAGAATGTCCCACTTATGACAACTGACATGTGAACCTTCCAGAATGTCCCACTTATGACAACTGACATGTGAACCTTCCAGAATGTCCCACTTATGACAACTGACATGTGACCTTCCAGAATGTCCCACTTATGACAACTGACATGTGACCCTTCCAGAATGCCCCACTTATGACAACTGACATGTGAACCTTCCAGAATGCCCCACTTATGACAACTGACATGTGAACCTTCCAGAACGCCCCACTTATGACAACTGACATGTGAACCTTCCAGAACACCCCACTTATGACAACTGACATGTGAACCTTCCAGAATGTCCCACTTATGACAACTGACATGTGAACCTTCCAGAACACCCCACTTATGACAACTGACATGTGAACCTTCCAGAATGTCCCACTTATGACAACTGACATGTGAACCTTCCAGAATGCTCCACTTATGACAACTGACATGTGAACCTTCCAGAATGTCCCACTTATGACAACTGACATGTGAACCTTCCAGAATGTCCCACTTATGACAACTGACATGTGAACCTTCCAGAATGTCCCACTTATGACAACTGACATGTGAACCTTCCAGAATGCCCCACTTATGACAACTGACATGTGAACCTTCCAGAATGCCCCACTTATGACAACTGACATGTGAACCTTCCAGAATGCCCCACTTATGACAACTGACATGTGAACCTTCCAGAATGCCCCACTGTGACAACTGACATGTGAACCTTCCAGAATGTCCCACTTATGACAACTGACATGTGAACCTTCCAGAATGCCCCACTTATGACAACTGACATGTGAACCTTCCAGAATGTCCCACTTATGACAACTGACATGTGAACCTTCCAGAATGCTCCACTTATGACAACTGACATGTGAACCTTCCAGAATGCTCCACTTATGACAACTGACATGTGAACCTTCCAGAATGCTCCACTTATGACAACTGACATGTGAATCGTCCAGAATGCCCCAGCCTGTTATGACATGAGTTTTTTCAGCATTTTATGTTGTGTCTCATTCATTTCGGCACAAATAAGACAACTACTCTTATTCATTTAACTAGGCATGTAAGTAAAGAACAAATTCTTATTTACAATGACAGCTTACCGGGTAACAGTGGGTTAAGTGCCTTGTTCAGGGGCAGTACAACAGATTTTTACCTTGTCAGCTCAGGGATTTGATCCAGCAACCTTTTGGGTACTGCCCCAACACTCTAACCACTAGGCTACCTGCCACCTATAACTGTAGGTGCTTCAGGATCAGGAGAATTATATTCCATGTTTACGTGTAGCTATGGCACATTAAAGGGAGTCGTGGCTGTCGACAAAATCAACCTTCTTTCCCTCTGCATAGAGAGCTTATCTCAAACATCTCAACTGACAACACATTGACAACACTAATTACACTTTCCATGAATTATACAAGTTCTAATCATAACTACATTGTAGAATATATATGATTAAGTGTACAATACAATCATCTACGTGCTATTTGTATGGTTTACGGTAACAGTAATGATTGGTTTCTTATTGTTGAAAAAACAAACAATTCACTGCTATACTTCTGTTTATTAAAATACATGTTTGTTATTTGTTATACATTATTTTGGATCTTTATTGATTAAAATATTTATTTTAACATAACATAACGCAAGATACTGTACCTGGCTATTTGTGATAAACGCTTGTGAAGAAGATCTCTTTTTATTCTGCTTTTTGGTTGGTTGAGTGTTTCTGAGAATGGAATTGAAGCTTGCCAATTCATGTGACATTTTAAATGGCAGAATTGCACTGAGATGTTGATCGTAGTGGTTCAAACTGAACTTAGTTCTCTTTGTTGGAGTGCAGAGTGAGTGTTGGCTGAGTGTTATTTAGCTGAGGAAAGTGGCCACTGTGTGCGTGTTTGATCAAGTTTGGACTTACCATAGAGCAGCTGGCACTATACTAATTTCTTCATCCCGTGATTGCCAGTTCTGCTCGTGTTGTGACAAATGGGCACTTTGCAGCCCACCTTTCCTGTACACCTGCTGCTGGGGATGTGAGAGGAAATCAGTTGTGAGTTTTTCCCATAGAGATAGTAGAGAGCCAATCTCCAATCTATACAATGGACTCTTCTGTAACGGCATGTGGGGTGCCTATGTGGCACAAGAGCCCTCTATCCATCTTTATGGTTTTCCCCCAGCATCAGCTCTAATGTCCTGGGTCAAGCTTGTTCACAGTTGTCTTCTGGGTTCTCAGGGTGGCCTTCTTCATCCTGGAAAGTACTTTCAGTGCGCCTGTAGGGAGAACTTCTGTCTGGGTGGTGTAACTCACGCTGGCAGACACTCTCCTTAGACCATTGTTACCCCACTTGTGGCACACACTGATTGAGCCGGTCTCTTGGAAAACAAGAGCGTCTCAGTGGATGAGAATAGAGTCCTGGAGAAAGACAGACATGATGATGAAGCTGAAGTTCTGTATCTAAGAAAGCCTGTCTGAGATAAAAAGAAGTGTGTTGTAGACCAGGCCTGTAAGGAGATTTGCTTCGGGCTAAAACTAAGCATGATAATGAAAATCAAGAAAAGGAAAACACTTTCTTGTCCAAAGATTGTGGAGAAGAAGCAACAAGAAGTAAGCAAGACGAATCCTTCATATTGCCCTTCTGTCATGTCCTGATCTGTTCAGGAGAGAGCAGCGTAGAGGGAGTCGGATAAGCAACGCACACGAAGTGCCCAGCTTTATCTTGTATGCCCTGCCAAAGACTCTGTTTAGTACTATACCTAAAGGAACATTGTTCGAAGAATGATAGCCATGCACCAGTGGCCTAAATCCAGCTAATTTCCCTCTGAGGAGTCTTCCTTCCTCCTCTTATAAGTGAATGATGACACCAGTGTTGAGAGTGTGCCCTATAATATATACCAAGAGACCCCGCTGACCATCTGGCAAGGACCCTTGATAGTTAAGGCCAAACTTCCCACGCAACTTGGGCCCATCAAACTTACCCTTGAGCTTTGAGGATTGGTGGTTGTTGCTGCTCTCTCTCTCTCTCTCTCTCTCTCTCTCTGATTGGTTGTTGCTGCTATGTCAGTACTCTCTCTCTCTCTCTTTCTCGTCAGGATTGGTTGTTGCTGCTGTCAGTTCTCTCTCTCTCTCTGATTGGTTGTTGCTGCTATGTCAGTACTCTCTCTCTTGTTGCTGCTATGTCAGTACTCTCTCTCTTCTCTCTTCAGGATTGGTTGTTGCTGCTATGTCAGTTCTCTCTCTCTCTCTGATTGGTTGTTGCTGCTATGTCAGTACTCTCTCTCTCTCTCTTTCTCGTCAGGATTGGTTGTTGCTGCTATGTCAGTTCTCTCTCTCTCTGATTGGTTGTTGCTGCTATGTCAGTTCTTTCTCTCTCTTTTCAGGATTGGTTATTGCTGCTATGTTAGTTCTCTCTCTCTCTCTGATTGGTTGTTGCTGCTATGTCAGTTCTTTCTCTCTCTTTTCAGGATTGGTTATTGCTGCTATGTCAGTTCTCTCTCTCTCTCTGATTGGTTGTTGCTGCTATGTCAGTTCTTTCTCTCTCTTTCCAGGATTGGTTGTTGCTGCTATGTCAGTTCTCTCTCTCTCTCTTCAGGATTGGTTGTTGCTGCTATGTCAGTTCTATCTCTCTTTCTCGTCAGGATTGGTTGTTGCTGCTATGTCAGTTCTTTCTCTCTCTCTTCAGAATTGGTTGTTGCTGCTATGTCAGTTCTCTCTCTCTCTCTCTGATTGGTTGGTTGTTGCTGCTATGTCAGTTCTCTCTCTCTCTCTTCAGGATTGGTTGTTGCTGCTATGTCAGTTCTTTCTCTCTCTTTTCAGGATTGGTTGTTGCTGCTATGTCAGTTCTCTCTCTCTCTCTGATTGGTTGTTGCTGCTATGTCAGTTCTTTCTCTATCTTTCCTAGATTGGTTGTTGCTGCTATGTCAGTTCTCTCTCTCTCTCTTCAGGATTGGTTGTTGCTGCTATGTCAGTTCTTTCTCTCTCTTTTCAGGATTGGTTGTTGCTGCTATGTCAGTTCTTTCAGGATTGGTTGTTGCTGCTATGTCAGTTCTTTTCAGGATTGGTTGTTGCTGCTATGTCAGTTCTTTCTCTCTCTTCAGGATTGGTTGTTGCTGCTATGTCAGTTCTCTCTCTCTCTCTGATTGGTTGTTGCTGCTATGTCAGTTCTTTCTCTCTCTCTCTCTTCAGAATTGGTTGTTGCTGCTATGTCAGTTCTTTCTCTCTCTTCAGAATTGGTTGTTGCTGCTATGTCAGTTCTTTCTCTCTCTTCAGAATTGGTTGTTGCTGCTATGTCAGTTCTTTCTCTCTCTTCAGAATTGGTTGTTGCTGCTATGTCAGTTCTATCTCTCTCTTCAGAATTGGTTGTTGCTGCTATGTCAGTTCTTTCTCTCTCTTCAGGATTGGTTGTTGCTGCTATGTCAGTTCTTTCTCTCTCTTCAGGATTGGTTGTTGCTGCTATGTCAGTTCTTTCTCTCTCTTCAGAATTGGTTGTTGCTGCTATGTCAGTTCTTTCTCTCTCTTCAGGATTGGTTGTTGCTGCTATGTCAGTACTCTCTCTCTCTTTTTCTATTTCTTGCTTCCTCTCTTTTGTCCACTGGAGAGTTGCTGCTATGTCAGTACTCTCTTCTCTTTCTCTCTTGTCCACTGAAGAGCCCTTCTCGTCGTCCCACGTCACCAAGGCAACATTAACTTGCAACACAGGCATCACAGCCGAGTCTCGTCTCCTGCTCTCGCCACGGAGCACTTAACGCTGCAGTGCTTCCATCATTACACCCGTTTAGCAAAATTAACACATCACATCTGTGCTGTAAGCATTATAATGCCTGAACAGAACCGACCATGATTTTTCTATTCTTAAATCTACCCATTCCACCTTTCTCAACAAACACAAAGGATGTTGATGGTAGCTCTTGGTGGTGTATTTACCAAGTTGGTTACGTAAGAGTAGCTCTCGGTGGTGGCCCATAACAGCATGGCTGAGTGCCTTAGAGCCAGAGAGAAAAAGCACTTTCCTCTCCTCCTCTTCCTTCACCTACACAAATCCAACAAGGCTTACCATGCTAGTTCACAGTGGGTCGCTTACAGGCCAATTCCGTCCTCAATGGAACACGATGACCTCACTCAGAAAAATCAGATAGAGATTACTATTCAGACCATAACACAAGGATTATTGAGCACACTACCTACCATGTCAGTGGTCAGTTGTCATCACATCAATGGCATGGGTCTGATGATACTTGGCTTCAATTAACCCCCTTTTAAGAAGTAGATGAGTGGCTGGAATCTGACAATGTGATGACAACAGGTCCATTAGAATATGTTCAGGCTGGTTCTACATGGGAAATGTTAATAACAGCAGGGTCAGAAGTGAGGATGAGAGAAGGGGAGAAGTGAGGAAGATAATGTAGAGGAAATAATGACAGCTGGAAGGAGAGAGACAGGGGGAGAGAGAGAGAGAGAAATAGAGTCCTGCATTCACACGCTTTTTAGGAGAAAAGTTTGAAAATAAATTGCGTCTCGGCACTCGAAAGGAGGTGTTGAGGTGTGAAATCACAATACGCCTCATTTAATTCCAATCAACTCTCTTGTCTCCTATCTCTCCTCTCAGACTAAACTGAATCCTCTAAAGGAAACTAAATACCCACTTGATGATTACCTGTACACAACCTGCCCTACATTGTCCGACAGCTTGATCACCTGTTGGTTTTTTGATCAGCTCAGCTGTGCAATCACCTCCCGGTTGAGGACTCTCGCCACATCCACCAACAGATGTCACCATTACTGGTTTGAGAAATTGAGAGAGACATTTCAACCTATTCTCTTTCCATAGTCCCTAGAAGATCATTACAATAGGTGTATGCATTGTAACTGAAGTCGACTACTGTAACGGTTTTCTAGGTGTGGTGAAGGAGAGTCGGACCAAAACGCAGTGTGTAAATTGCGATCCATATTTAATCAAACAAACATAAACACAAAATAACACAAACACTACAAAACAACAAACGTAACGAAAACCAAAACAGCCTATACTTGTCAACTAATACAGCGACAGGAACAAACACACTAAGGACAATCACCCACGACAAACTCAAAGAATATGGCTGCCTAAATATGGTTCCCAATCAGAGACAACGATAAACACCTGCCTCTGATTGAGAACCACTCCAGACAGCCATAGACTTTGCTAGATCACCCCACTATCTACAATCCTAAATATATACACACCAAAACCCCAAGACAAAACACACCACAATACAAAAACCCCATGCCACACCCTGGCCTGACCCAATACATGAAGATAAACACAAAATACTTCGACCAGGGCGTGACAACTACCAGATAACGTGCAGTGTTTAAGAAATGACAAGCATCCCAGTGTCACATGTTTCACCATCATGCATGCCCTCCCATAAGGTACGTCATAAACACACCATGCACTTATACACAATTGAACTCAAACAAGTGGAAGGAAGATGTTCCACTCGGTGGCACTTGAGACCAATCACAAGGGCCATGTGTTGATATATTCTACCCACTTCACAGTGGCGTTCAGTCTCTCGTCTCTTTTGCCAGTGTATCACGTTGCCAGTGTATCACGAGTCCCAAATGGCGGCATAATCCCTTTATAGTGCACTACTTTTGGTCAGGCTCTGGTGAAAGGTCCTGCGCTGTATAGGGAATAGAATGCCATTTTGGGATGCATCCCATGTGTGTCAGAATCAAACATTTGCGGAAGCTAAGCGTCAGTACAGAGACAAAGTGGAATCTCAATTCAATGGCTCAGACACAAGAGGCATGTGGCAGGGTCTACAGTCAATCACGGACTACAAGATGAAATCCAGCCCAGTCACGGACCAGGATGTCTTGCTCCCAGGCAGACTAAATAACTTTTTTGCCCACTTTGAGGACAATACAGTGCCACTGACACGGCCTGCAACGGAAACATGCAGTCTCTCCTTCACTGCAGCCGAGGTGAGTAAGACATTTAAACGTGTTAACCCTCGCAAGGCTGCAGGCCCAGACGGCATCCCCAGCCGCGCCCTCCGAGCATGCGCAGACCAGCTGGCCGGTGTGTTTACGGACATATTCAATCAATCCCTATACCAGTCTGCTGTTCCCACATGCTTCAAGAGGGCCACCATTGTTCCTGTTCCCAAGAAAGCTAAGGTAACTGAGCTAAACGACTACCGCCCCGTAGCACTCACTTCCGTCATCATGAAGTGCTTTGAGAGACTAGTCAAGGACCATATCACCTCCACCCTACCTGACACCCTAGACCCACTCCAATTTGCTTACCGCCCAAATAGGTCCACAGACGATGCAATCTCAACCACACTGCACAATGCCCTAACCCACCTGGACAAGAGGAATACCTATGTGAGAATGCTGTTCATCGACTACAGCTCGGCATTCAACACCATAGTACCCTCCAAGCTCGTCATCAAGCTCGAGACCCTGGGTCTCGACCCCGCCCTGTGCAACTGGGTACTGGACTTCCTGACGGGCCGCCCCCAGGTGGTGAGGGTAGGCAACAACATCTCCTCCCCGCTGATCCTCAACACGGGGGCCCCACAAGGGTGCGTTCTGAGCCCTCTCCTGTACTCCCTGTTCACCCACGACTGCGTGGCCACGCACGCCTCCAACTCAATCATCAAGTTTGCGGACGACACAACAGTGGTAGGCTTGATTACCAACAACGACGAGACGGCCTACAGGGAGGAGGTGAGGGCCCTTGGAGTGTGGTGTCAGGAAAATAACCTCACACTCAACGTCAACAAAACTAAGGAGATGATTGTGGACTTCAGGAAACAGCAGAGGGAACACCCCCTATCCACATCGATGGAACAGTAGTGGAGAGGGTAGCTAGTTTTAAGTTCCTCGGCATACACATCACAGACAAACTGAATTGGTCCACTCACACTGACAGCGTCGTGAAGAAGGCGCAGCAGCGCCTATTCAACCTCAGGAGGCTGAAAAAATTCGGCTTGTCACCAAAAGCACTCACAAACTTCTACAGATGCACAATCGAGAGCATCCTGGCGGGCTGTATCACCGCCTGGTACGGCAACTGCTCCGCCCTCAACCGTAAGGCTCTCCAGAGGGTAGTGAGGACTGCACAACGCATCACCGGGGGCAAACTACCTGCCCTCCAGGACACCTACACCACCCGTTGTTACAGGAAGGCCATAAAGATCATCAAGGACATCAACCACCCGAACCACTGCCTGTTCACCCCGCTATCATCCAGAAGGCGAGGTCAGTACAGGTGCATCAAAGCTGGGACCGAGAGACTGAAAAACAGCTTCTATCTCAAGGCCATCAGACTGTTAAATAGCCACCACTAACATTGAGTGGCTGCTGCCAACACACTGTCATTGACACTGACCCAACTCCAGCCATTTTAATAATGGGAATTGATGGAAATGATGTAAATATATCACTAGCCACTTTAAACAATGCTACCTTATATAATGTTACTTACCCTACATTATTCATCTCATATGCATATGTATATACTGTACTCTACAACATCGACTGCATCCTTATGTAACACATGTATCACTAGCCACTTTAACTATGCCACTTTGTTTACTTTGTCTACACACTCATCTCATATGTATATACTGTACTCGATACCATCTACTGTATGCTGCTCTGTACCATCACTCATTCATATATCCTTATGTACATGTTCCTTATCCCCTTACACTGTGTATAAGACAGTAGTTTTGGAATTGTTATTTAGATTACTTGTTGGTTATCACTGCATTGTCGGAACTAGAAGCACAAGCATTTCGCTACACTCGCATTAACATCTGCTAACCATGTGTATGTGACAAATAAAATTTGATTTGATTTGATTTAATGTTTTGTTTATGTGGTGCTGCAGGTAGCCTCGAGGTTAGAGCGTTGGATTCCCTGAGCTGACAAGGTTAAAACATTATTTAAAAAAAAAACTTTTAAAAACGATGTAATTTAAAAAATCTGTCGTTCTGCCCCTGAACATGGCAGTTAACTCACTGTTCCCAGGCCGTCAATGAAAATAAGAATATGTTCTTAACTGACTTGCCTCGTTAAATAAAGGTAAAATAAATACAAATGTGCCAAATACAACAGTGAAATACAGTGAAATGCTTTTACTTACAAGCCCTTAACCAACAATGACGTTTTAAGAAAAATAAGTGTTAAGTAAAAAATAGATAAGTTAAAAAAAAGACAAAAAATAAAAATGTATTCTGTGGTTCCCATAGCAGTGCGATGTCTAGGCAGAGAACTCCTGTACATTTGTAAATATTTTTATAGTTTTCAATGTCTTTAAATTGCATTTTAATCAATGAATCTTTAATTATAATTTTTTGCACTTTATTTTTATTAAAGAACACACAAAAAAGACGGTCTGGCAGGTACAGCACACATCATACGTTCATCCGATTGGTTACAGCACACATCATACGTACATCCGATTGGTTACAGCACACATCATACGTACATCCGATTGGTTACAGCACACATTATACGTACATCCGATTGGTTACAGCACACATCATACGTACATCCTATTGGTTACAGCACACATCATACGTACATCCGATTGGTTACAGCACACATCATACGTGCATCCGATTGGTTACAGCACACATCATACGTACATCCGATTGGTTACAGCACACATCATACGTGCATCCGATTGGTTACAGCACACATCATACGTACATCCGATTGGTTACAGCACACATCATACGTACATCCGATTGGTTACAGCACACATCATACGTACATCCGATTGGTTACAGCACACATCATACGTACATCCGATTGGTTACAGCACACATCATACGTTCATCCGATTGGTTACAGCACACATCATACGTACATCCGATTGGTTACAGTAACATCATCTTTGAATCATTTTTAAGTACGAAACCTATTTTTCCCAGTATTCATGGCCTCTCTCTTTAGAGATGTGTTACATTTACATTTACATTTACATTTACATTTAAGTCATTTAGCAGACGCTCTTATCCAGAGCGACTTACAAATTGGTGCATTCACCTTATGACATCCAGTGGGACAGTCACTTAACAATAGTGCATCTAAAACTTAGGGATTACTTAACCTATCCTAGGTATTCCTTAAAGAGGTGGGGTTTCAGGTGTCTCCGGAAGGTGGTGATTGACTCCGCTGTCCTGGCGTCGTGAGGGAGTTTGTTCCACCATTGGGGGGCCAGGGCAGCGAACAGTTTTGACTGGGCTGAGCGGGAGCTGTACTTCCTCAGTGGTAGGGAGGCGAGCAGGCCAGAGGTGGATGAACGCAGTGCCCTTGTTTGGGTGTAGGGCCTGATCAGAGCCTGGAGGTATGAGGTGCCGTTCCCCCTCACAGCTTAGGCAAGCACCATGGTCTTGTAGCGGATGCGAGCTTCAACTGGAAGCCAGTGGAGAGAACGGAGGAGCGGGGTGACGTGAGAGAACTTGGGAAGGTTGAACACCAGACGGGCTGCGGCGTTCTGGATGAGTTGAAGGGGTTTAATGGCACAGGCAGGGAGCCCAGCCAACAGCGAGTTGCAGTAATCCAGACGGGAGATGACAAGTGCCTGGATTAGGACCTGCGCCGCTTCCTGTGTGAGGCAGGGTCGTACTCTGATGTTGTAGAGCATGAACCTACAGGAACGGGCCACCGCCTTGATGTTAGTTGAGAACGACAGGGTGTTGTCCAGGATCACGCCAAGGTTCTTGGCGCTCTGGGAGGAGGACACAATGGAGTTGTCGACCGTGATGGCGAGATCATGGAACGGGCAGTCCTTCCCCGGGAGGAAGAGCAGCTCCGTCTTGCCGAGGTTCAGCTTGAGGTGGTGATCCGTCATCCACACTGATATGTCTGCCAGACATGCAGAGATGCGATTCGCCACCTGGTCATCAGAAGGGGGAAAGGAGAAGATTAATTGTGTGTCGTCTGCATAGCAATGTGTTAAAGTAAAGGTCATACGCTCCATATAGTTTATTTCCTTAACAATGTCTATAGATTGGCCTCCAACAGGTACGTGTCTCTATTGTGGAATGTCGTGTCGTTGACTATCAATAAATGTGAAGACGGTATATTATCAAATAAATTCTCTATGTGTAATTTAATTATGTGACTAAACTAATCATGTAACTTTAATTAACTAGGTAGTCAGGGCACCATGGGAACATATTGTTTATAGTGTGTCAATTTCCCAAATATAACTATCAAAACAGTCGCTTATTAATTCATTTTATTACGTCTCATTACTGAACGCAAACCCTTGGATATCTGTACGAATCCTAGCTTAGATCATAAATCAGCAATATACAAATTGGTTTAATTATTTATTTAATAACTAACTAATCAAATCACAGAATTACATAAGGAAGGGTCCCTAGTGGACAAAACCGATATGCCAGCTTGGTAGACAAAGGAAAGGGGTGGAGCCCGCTCAAGAGCAGGAAACTCATAGAGGATTACTACACTCATAGAAATGGCTAATCCTTTATTTTTATTTCACCTTTATTTTACTAGGCAAGTCAGTTAAGAACAAATTCTTATTTTCAATGACGGCCTAGGAACAGTGGGTTAACTGCCTGTTCAGGGACAGAATGACAGATTTGTACCTTGTCAGCTCAGGGGTTTGAACTTGCAACCTCCCGGTTACTAGTCCAATGCTCTAACCACTAGGTGAACATGAACAACCTGTCATTCGAAAATAAATGGCAATTTACGGATGTATGTCTTGTTGTCCCTTTCTGTGGTCGCCGGTCCATCTGCTGAAGAGAGTCGACAAAAAAATGTCTCTGGTTGCGTTCCCCAGAAGTCACAGTCTGTCGTAGTTGTTATATTGGGTACTTCAGAGTACCATTTGAAAATCTTCTTAGATCGGCTGCATTTACCAGACTAAAGCATTTAAACAGCTGCAGTCTGAATAATTGTTCTTTAGTTTATAGAGTAACCATTTCAACGTGGGGACTCCGTCCCGATGTTCTCTGACTTGTCCTTTGGTAGAATCGTAGTCCCAAAAGGGCCACGTCGTGACAGTATGTTATCAGGTATTTCACTTAAATACAGATACTTTAATGTTTGTTCTATGTCAAAACACATATTTCCAACGTAAGATATTATTTATCCCCAGTAGGATTCAATTGCAGGGCAGTACCAAAAGAGTGATCCGCCATTGATAGTCCACATTCTCCCCAACAGGGGTGTTGGGAGCCAGTCTGTCTTCATTTCAGTTTAGATGTTATGAAGAAACGTGTAAAATTCTTGAGTTAGTAGTGCTTGAGTCATATGTTCAACCATGTTTCATCAGTTATTTCAATGTTAAGTTCCTCCTCCCATTTCTGTTTAATATAGTGTTTCTTCTAGGGTAGAATACCCAGGTAAAGATTTTAAGTTTATTTCTATTATTTTGATACTCCCCAAGCTGTATGCCTTAGTTCATTCTTAGATCAATTTCTGAGGTCCTCGAGGGTCAATCACTTTTATTTATTTTAAAAAGTAGTGTCAAACTTGCAGGTACCTGTAAAAAATCTTGTTCATCCAAGCCATGTTTTTACTTAGGTCCTGGAAGCTCTCTAGATCCCCATTCCTTATAATTGTACAAAATGATGTGATGTCTCTCTGCGTCCACTGTTTACATCTGTTATACTGAGTTGCAGGGATGAAGCTGACAATTCAGCAGTTTGACCACTCTGTCTAAATGAAGTAGCATAACTATCCTAAAAATCCACTGTTTTAATATATTGTATATTTCTATTAGCATGTCCTTATTACCCCAAACGGGTTGTATAGGGTCTCTCTGTCAAAGTAGTCTCGATGGCTTTTTCCATTTAGATTTGGATTCTGAATTGCGTCTACACAGCAGAGGTCTCAATTGGGCTGACAAAAAAATAATATGTTAGGCTTGGTAAATCCATACCACCCCGTCTTGTCCTTTGGTAATTGTAATGTTGTATATCTAGTTCTTGGTCTCTTACTCTTCCAGATAAACCTTGATGTCCGTTTGTCCCTAAACTGTTTAGGTGGGATTTCTATGGGCAGTGATTGGAACAAATACAGTCACCTCAGCAGTATATTCATCTGGATTATATCAATTCTACTACTAAGATCAAAAGGAAGTGAATTCCACCTGTCCAGGTCATCATATATTTTCTTGTTGATGTAATTCATGTCATAAAGTTTGGCCGTATCTTTTGATAGATTTACGACAAGATATTTAATGGATGAAGAGATCCATTGGAAGCTATAACTACTCTTCAGCTCTTGCTCTTGGATATGATTCTATACTAGGGCTTGGGATATGATTCTATACTAGGGCTTGGGATATGGTTCTATACTAGGGCTTGGGATATGGTTCTATACTAGGGCTTGGGATATGATTCTATACTAGGGCTTGGGATATGGTTCTATACTAGGGCTTGGGATATGGTTCTATACTAGGGCTTGGGATATGGTTCTATACTAGGGCTTGGGATATGATTCTATACTAGGGCTTGGGATATGGTTCTATACTAGGGCTTGGGATATGGTTCTATACTAGGGCTTGGGATATGGTTCTATACTAGGGCTTGGGATATGGTTCTATACTAGGGCTTGGGATATGATTCTATACTAGGGCTTGGGATATGGTTCTATACTAGGACTTGGGATATGGTTCTATACTAGGGCTTGGGATATGGTTCTATACTAGGGCTTGGGATATGATTCTATACTAGGGCTTGGGATATGATTCTATACTAGGGCTTGGGATATGGTTCTATACTAGGGCTTGGGATATGATTCTATACTAGGGCTTGGGATATGATTCTATACTAGGGCTTGGGATATGATTCTATACTAGGGCTTGGGCCTTGTGTACGTTAAGCACCTACCCTGATTATCTTTCAAATGTTGGGAAAACATTCATCAAAACATCCTTGTCTTGACCCCTCGTTATAAACTTATTGTTTGTGACAAATAATAATAATAATAATAATAATATGACCATCCATCTTTATTCTGGCAGTTGGACGTGAATACAGTATTGTGATGCACTGTATCACTCCTTTGTTGAAACCAAATCCATCCATAACTTGGAATGCATAATCCCCTCCCACTGAATCAACTGCTTTTTCTGCATCTAGACTGATTAATCTAGAGCCTGTCTTCTCCAGAATGATATGGTCCATGTAGTGTTCTCCTTATCTTGTCCCGTGTCTGTCTATTTCCTATGAAACCAGTTTGATCCCCATCAATCAATTATGGGAATATGTCCTCCATTCTTCTGGCCATTATTGTTGCACACAGTTAATCATCCATGGTAAGAATTGGTCTATAGGAACTGCTTTCATTCTTATCTATACCGTCTTTTGGAATTAGAGATATTATGGCTTCTTTCCATGATGGTGCTAGATCCCCCCCCTCCCCTCCTGCAGAGTCCAGTTAAAAAAAGGCCTGTTCTCTGAAGGCGTTGACCATTTCTGAAAGGAAGACATCAGCTCATGGAGTTAGTTGTTCTCTGAAGGAGTTGACCATTTCTGAAAGGAAGACATCAGTTCCTTGGGTACAGGAGTTCGTTGTTCTCTGAAGGAGTTGACCATTTCTGAAAGGAAGACATCAGCTCATGGAGTTAGTTGTTCTCTGAAGGAGTTGACCATTTCTGAAAGGAAGACATCAGCTCATGGAGTTAGTTGTTCTCTGAAGGAGTTGACCATTTCTGAAAGGAAGACGTCAGTTCCTGGAGATTTGTTTACTTTTAGATTACCTATTGCATAAACCTTTTTTTTGTTTTTGATAACTTGTTGAGGGTTACCTAAAATATCTGGTGGTAACCCACGGAGTCGCAAGACTGGTGATGGCACGTCTATTTAGGCTAGTTTGAATGAAGCATTAACACAGGACCAGCATTTTATTCCACCTGCCCCAGAGATTGAAAACAGTGGGAGACAACACGTTCGCCTCGTAGGGGACTGTTCCGGATACTACCAAGGTGTGGTAGCCTTTTCTGGAGCTTTTACAGACACCAGAGCATCACCTAGGTGGGTGCATCACGTTCGGGAGTTGATCATCCAGCCTACCTACCGAGAGGAGCTGAATAGTACAGACTTCAAAGTGCCTGATGGAGAGCTCGTGGCCCTATTGACATTTATCCCCGGCTGTACTGTCTATGCCCCAACCCCCCCCGCTCAAGCGACTGCCTAGATCCAAACGTTCTATACGCCCTATCATCTGAAGCTGCAGAAACAAATCGCCCAACAATCTGCCAGATACTTAAAATAGTTGTGTGTGTTTGTTTTTAAAGCTATTGAGATTGTTTGTAATTAAAAAGCACTATATAAAATACATGTATTATTAATAAATGTTTAATGATGAATATTTGTGAGGACATTGGTTCTAATAAACAGCAAGGTAAAACTATTTGTGAATTGTTAAGACTGCAGGGACAGCCACAAACCAACTACCCATTTCCTTTCCGATGTGAAACATGAGTTGGGGAGTGCCGGGAGCAGAACTAACGTTGGAGGATTTAAGGAAGTAAATGGACAAAAAAGAAGAGCCACAGATAGAAAATAGGTCATGTTCACACGGAAATCAGCTTTTTATGTACATTTCTGTCAAACTTCTTTGCCAAGTTGGACATGCGTAGAGCCCGAATATTCACATCTCAGTTTGAGATTTACAATATTATTACCATAGATGTAGTGAGTGTACAAAACATTAGGAACACCTTTACCTAATATTGAGTTGCACCCCTGTTCGACCTCAGAATAGCCTCAATTTGTCGGGGCATGGACTCCACGAGGTGTCAAAAGCGTTCCACAGAGATGCCGGACGTTACGAAGCCCTTTGGCCCTGCAGTCTAAGGGGGGAGATGGAAACGAGACCCGTAACATATCTCATGCAAATCATAACAGTGAAAAGAAGCAGTGAGAACTAATAACAGACAACTTAACTCTACCGTCAAACACTGATGGTTTATTTGTTAAACACACGGTAAAGGGGGGGGGCTGAGCTGGACCCAAGGAACGAAGTAATAAATATCCAAAACCCCCTAAGCTATTCTTACTTGTTTCAATAACAGCTAGTTAACTAACCAATAAAATGCAGTGGGTGGTCCACCCAGTTCTAACTAGGGCTCTTAGACAATGTTTTCCTACGGGTAGTGTATGCCCATGGGCGGCTTGTCTTGGTACCCCCTTTCCCCACCAACAAACAAACATTAATACACCACAACAATACATACTCACACACTAACGAAAAAATGTGACACGTAGCTACAAAAACAAAAGAGAGATCTGTAGAGACAACTGATGGGGATTCTTTTAAACCAAGGGAAAGGGGCTGTGATTGGCTAAGGGAAAAGGAGCAGGTGTGTCTTCTGATTGGCGACTGATGAGTGACACCTGTGACTAGGGCAGAAGGAAAGAAAACAAATACACACATAGGATACTTGTATCTGTAACACCGGCCCAATGCTTCCCACTGTTGGCTGGATGTCCTTTGGGTGGCGGACAATTCTTGATACACACGGGAAACTGTTGAGTGTGGAAAAACCCAGCAGCGTTGCAGTGCTTGACACACTCAAACCAGAGTGCTTGACACCTACTATCATTCCCGTTCAAAGGCACTTAAATCTTGTGTCTTGCCCATTCACCCTTCTGAATGGCATACATACACAATCCATGTCTCAAGGCTTAAAAATCCTCCTTTTTAACCTGTCTCCTACCCTTCATCTACACTGATGGAATTCAATAGGTGACATCAATAAGGGATCATTGACTTCACCTGGATTCACCTGGTCAGTCTATGTCAGAAAAAAGTCCCAAGAAGACAACACCCTTGGACAGCTCCTCATCCCGAGCCATAGACTACAGCCATGTTAGCACCAACATCCCACATTAAAAAATACTATAGTATACTGTGGTATACAGTGCCTTCAGAAAGTATTCACACCCCTTGACTTACTTCACATTTTGTTGCATTACAATCTGAAATCAAAATGTATTAAATAGTTGTTGTTTTTTATCATCCATATACACACAGTACTCATAATGACAAAGTGGAAAATATGTTTTTTTAAATGTTTGCACATTTATTGAAAATGAAATACAGAAATACCTCATTTACGTAAGTATTCACACCCCTGGGTCAATACTTTGTAGAAGCACCTTTGACAGTGATTACAGCTTTCTGGGTAAGTCTCTAAGAGCTTTATTCACCTGGATTGTGCAACATTTGCCCATTCTTCTTGTCAATATTCTTACTCCTGAACTTATAGGCTTGCCATAACAAAGCGGTTGAATTGTTACTGACTCAAGTCATTTCAGCTTTTCATTTGAATTCATTTGTAAAGAATTTGAGAAACATAATTCCACTTTGACATTATGGGGTATTGTGTGTAGGCCAGAGACCAAAACATCTCAATTTAATCAATTTTAAATTTAAGCTGTAACACAACAGCATGTAGAAAAAGTCAAGGGGTGTGAATACTTTCTGAAGGCACAGTATACCACAGTATACTATAGTATTTTTTAATGTGGGATGTTGGTGCTAACATGGCTGTAGTCTATGGCTCGGGATGAGGAGCTGTCCAAGGTAGTTCTACAACCCTCTTACAGCCATGAAGGCACTGTAAATGCTATAGTATTCACTGTAGCGTTTTTGCAGAATTTACTGTTGTAATACTTTAGTATGTACTGTAGTTTTCTGTAGTATTTACAGTTAACTATAATATAAATACTGTATGAAAAAAACTAAAGTATATACTATATTCATTAATGTAGTGTTTTTGTGTATTGTAGTACACTGTTATATATACTGTAGTGTTTTTGTGTATTGTAGTACACTGTTATATATACTGTAGTGTTTTTGTGTATTGTAGTACACTGTTATATATACTGTAGTGTTTTTGTGTATTGTAGTATACTGTTATATATACTGTAGTGTTTTTGTGTATTGTAGTATACTGTTATATATACTGTAGTGTTTTTGTGTATTGTAGTACACTGTTATATATACTGTAGTGTTTTTGTGTATTGTAGTATACTGTTATATATACTGTAGTGTTTTTGTGTATTGTAGTACACTGTTATATATACTGTAGTGTTTTTGTGTATTGTAGTATACTGTTATATATACTGTAGTGTTTTTGTGTATTGTAGTATACTGTTATATATACTGTAGTGTTTTTGCAGACATTACTGTAGTATTTACTTTGATGTTTTGTTATATTATCTTTGACATGGTAGTGGAGGCCTTTCTACTTTTCCATAATTGGGTGGGTAGGTGGGTTGCTCAGTCAGTAGGTCTTTTGCTATTTTCTATAACCTGTAGAGAACACAATATATGGTCTATACTTGGCATGTAGGTTTCTCATATGGGTGGCAAACATGTCATTATGGGGGAGTGGAATGGGCAGGGTATGTGCAAATTAAATACTGTAGTATTTACTATAGTTAAAAAGTGTTGTGTTTTTGCGGACATTGCTGTAGAATTTACTACAGTGATTTTTTTCTGAATAATACTGTAGTATTCTACGGTATACTATGACATTCTATAGTAAGTACTACACATGATCCAGGGATACTACAGTGTGTAGTGTAGTATTCTACAGTGTACTACATTTTACAATAGAATTCTACGGTAAGTATTGTAGCATTCTATTGTAAACTGGACTATTTTTCCATGTGGGATAGATAATATGACACTACTACCACTCTCATTTGCATTATAACTTCCTAATTCTGCCTGGTTGATTCAACACCAAATATCAAACAAACCAAACAATAAGGCCAGCAGGCTAGATCTATTTCCAGCACAACATGGGTCTCCGGGCTCCACATCAGTCCAAGGGAACAGCGTGCCGGTGCCTTTCACAATCAAAGAGACCTTCCAGCAAAGAACCAATGTGTGGGTTTGTCATAGAACGCCTAGATATAAAATCAAAGGCTGTGCGAAGGCCAGGGCCGAGGGACCATTTTGGTGAGAATGTGGGGGGCGAGAGCGTTGTAGCAGAGTCAAAGAGTTTGGACAACAGAGTTGGATGCCATGTTGTTGGCACTGACCATGGCAGGTAGTCTAGCGGTTTAGAGCATTGTGCTAGCAACTGGAATTCTGCTGGTTTAAATGCCCCAGCCGACTCGGTGAAAAATCTATTGATTTGCCGTTGAGCAAGGCACTTAACCCTAGTTACATGTTGCAGTCATTCATTCATAATGTGTCATAGATGAACCAAGGCACTCTTTTTATTCTTACATTCCTTCCTAAAATACATTCAAATTGTAGTGCAGAAATAATTATACAGACACACATACAGAAACAACCTTACCCCCACAGGTGCTCCATTTCATCCCTCTTCACTCCTATCTCTCCTTTGGGTGTACATTTTTTTTGCACCAGTGCCGGAAGCCCCTCTGGCGTGATGTGTGTGTGTCTGACCCAAGGGATGAGAACACACACACTGAGTCAAAGTTCACCAGGCTCCCCTGCCAGGCTGGCAGCTGTCACACGGGGGTAGCGGCTGATATTTGCAGTGGAAATGTCAGACTCAGTGGTTTCTGCCAGCTGAGCACAGACCAAGATGGGTCACTGTCTGTAGCTTATGGAGGGAGCTGGGGCCTATGTATAGCTTCTGCAGCAAGCGTGTTCAGGTGTTCTTCCATTGGAACTGTGTGTGTGAGCTGTGGTATATGTGAGTATTTGTGTTTTGTGTGTGTGACTTCTCCATCATGTATAGCAGGAGATTGGGCCAAATATAGGTCAGTACTGGTGACCTTTTAAAGCAGCAGGCAGCCCACGGTCCAAAACTGTCCCGGAAGTTATTTTTTTGGGGGCCCCTAAAAGTTTTCTATTTCTAGGATTCTAGTTTTTGACTGTAAAATCACCAAGAATTCAGCCCCCCCCCCAAATGTTTATTTTGAAAATCTGTTCCCAAGTATTACCACGACTAAAGAAAATATATACTGTATGTGATCAAGGTATTACAGGTTATTAAATACAATCTCTTTATGGGCTTAGTTGCAGTGTACAAATGGTTATAATTAGTCCTGTCCCCCCGATCATCCAGTCGACATGTCTCCCTGTGGCACTCACAACATGAATGAGTCTCGACAGGAATATTTATTTCTCACATAGGTCGCACAACGGCAAGCTAAAAGGGTAAACCATGGGGTTGTCGGATTTGGCTCTTCATCACTCTTCTTGTTGGCAGAGGAAAAATAAATGTGGACCATTCTAGCATCTTAAAAGTGCGCCTCAGTAGAAGTATTTTTTCCTGTTGCATATTTCTTTGGGGTGTGGCAGAAACAATTTTGAAATGGTGGTGCGCCACAGCTGAATGACAACAGGGGAAACACTGAAAGTGTATCCCTTCCCAGTCATAAGACAATATTTAACCTGAGCCACCACACAAAATCATAAATGAGTTTACAGTTTACTCAACCCTGACTAGTAAGGTGCCCCTGTGTGCGTGAGGTGTTTTGAACTATAACTCAATGTTGCAGTAATTCCATTTAGATCCATTTCAAAGAAATTGTTGGAATCAATCAATCATTCCAGAAGAGAATGACACGTCATAACATGGATTAATTGGAATCTTTCTGGTAACACTTTATTTGGATTCTCTACAGATTATCTACAGTAACATTTTAACTAACCCTAGCTCTAACCCTAACCTTAACCTTAATCCTAACCATAAACTTAACCTAAACTTAGCCTAAACTTGACCCTAACCTTTATTCTAAACCAAACCTAAAGATGGCACCGTACTGGATGGCCACTGTTTTACAAGCTCTGACCCAATTTTGCTATTTTGTGATTCTTTTGTCGTTTATATTTACTTCATTTTCACAAAATGTATCCATTAACATTTCTTACAACCAACAAGGACTTCTGAACATCAGTTACTTACAGTATCTCAATTCTGGCTTCGATACTCCCCGGCTCTTTCTGTGATTCCAACCAATTTTTGGGCTATCCAAGAGGAAACGACAGCGTTACAGAGGCAAGAGAAGGGGGATCCTGGCGAGATTAAGGTGAAGGGAAAACTGGCCATCTCTTCCCTCCATTTTACTCACCAATCACTTAAAAATAAGATGGATGACCTCTTATCGTGGATTTGCAACCAACGGGACACTCGAAAATGCAATATTCTATGCTTTCTGAAACATTGCTCTCAGACAAGATACCCCCCCATGGCTTTCCAACTTGATGGATTCTCCATTCACCGTACAAACAGGACAGTGGAGTCAGGGAAATTGAGAGGGGGAGGGGTTTGCCGCTTCATCAACAACAACTGGTGTGCTGATTCTAGCGGTGGATATAAACAAGCAGGTCCTCAATGATGTCAATATTTCCCTTGATTCTAAGCAATGTTGTGTTGCTATTTTTATTGACTTGGCCAAAGCTTTTGATACGGTGGACCATTCCATTCTTGTGGGCTGGCTAAGGAATATTGGTGTCTCTGAGGGGTCTTTGGCCTGGTTCGCAAACTATCTCTCTCTCAAAGAGTGCAGTGTATAAAGTCAGAAAATCTGCTGTCTCAGCCACTGCCTGTCACCAAGGGCATATACCAAGGCTCAGTCCTAGGCCCCACACTCTTCTCAATTTACATCAACAACATAGCTCAGGCAGTAGGAAGCACTCTCATCCATTTATATGCAGATGATACAGTCTTACACTCAGCTGGCCCCTCCCTGAATTTTGTGTTAAAAAGCTCTACAACAAATCTTTCTTAGTGTCTAACAAGCTTTCCCTACCCTTAACCTTGTTCCGAACACCTCCAAAACAAAGGTCATATGGTTTGGTAAGAAGAATGCCCCTCTACCCACAGGTGTGATTACTAACTGAGGGTTTCGAGCTTGAGGTTGAGCTTGAGTCACCTTATACAAGTACTTGGGAGGATGGCTAGACAGTACACTGTCTTTCTCTCAGCACATATCAAAGCTGCAGGCTAAAGTTAAATCTAAACTTGGTTTCCTCTTTCGTAATCGCTCCTCTTTCACCCCAGATGCCAATGCACTCTATACTCCTCTGTAAACTGGTCAACTCTGAATGCCCGTCGCAAGACCCACTGGTTGATGTTTATTTATAAAACCCTCTTAGGCCTAACTCCCGCTTATCTGAGATATCTACTGGAGCCCTCATCCTCCACATACAACACTCGTTCTGTCAGTCACATACTGTTAAAGGTCCCCAAAGCACACACATCCCTGGGTCGCTTGTCTTTTCAGTTCGCTGCAGCTAGCGACTGGAACGAGCTGCAACAAATTAATTCATTCAAAGACTCAATCATGGACTCCTACTGACAGTTGTGGATACTTTGCGTGATGTATTGTTGTCTCTACCTTCTAGCCCTTTGTGCTGTTGCCGGTGCCCAATAGTGTTTGTACCATGTTTTGTGCTGCTACCATGTTGTGTTGCTGCCACCATGTTGGGCTGCTGCCATGTTGTGTTGCTACCATGTTGTTGTCATGTTGTGTTGCTACCATGCTGTGTTTTCATGTGCTGCTGCCTTGCTATGTTGTTGTCTTAGGTCTCTCTTTATGTAATGTTGTGTTGTCTCTCTTGTTGTGATGTGTGTTTTGTCCTATATTTTTTAAAATAAAAGATAAAAAATAAATCCCAGCCCTCGTCCACGCAGGAGGCCTTTTGGTTGGTCGTCATTGTAAATAAGAATTTGTTCTTAACTGACTTGCCTAGTTAAATAAAGATTTAAAAAATAAAAAAATATTACACAGGCTCCGACGTCGCATGTGGCAGGGGACTACAGTCCATTAAGGATTACAGATGAAAAACAGAGCAGTGATCTGCCCAACGATGCCTCTCTACCAGATGAACAGGATACATTTTATACAATAACAACATCGTGCCGGGGTGTGACGGCCTTCACCGACCCAGATGACCTGGGTTATATCTCTCTCCAAAGCCAACTTGAGTTAGGTCTTTAATCAGGTCAACACCCGCAAGGCCGCGTGACCTGACAGTATTTCAGGGCCCGTTCACAAAGCATGAGCATAACAGCTAGCAGGTATATTCACGGTAGTTTTCAACCTCTCCTTGTCCCAGTCTGTAATCCCCACATGTTTTAAGATGACCATCAACATTCTTGTTCCCAAGAACTCTAAGGCTTCATGACGCAATGACTACCACCCTGTAGCACTCACATCTATAATCACGAAGTGCTTTGAGAGGCTGGTTACGGCACACATCAACTCCATCATCCCAGACACCCTAGACCCACTCCAATTTGCATACCGCCCCAACAGATCAATAGATGACACAATCTCAAATCCACTTCACACAACCCTCACCCACGGTACAAGAGGAATACCTACGTGAGAATGTTGTTCATTGACTACAGCTCAGTGTTCAACACCATTGTCCCATCCAAGCTCGTCACTACGCTTAGGACCCTGGGACTAAACACCTCCCTTTGCAACTGGATACTGGACTTTCTGACGGGCTGACGACAGGTGGTGAGGGCAGGCAACATCACCTCCACGACGCTGACCCTCAACACAGGGGTGTGTGCTTAGTCCCCTCTGGTACTCCCTGTTCACCCACGACTGCGTGGCCACGCATGACTCCAACACTGCTGATGACACAACAGTGGTAGGCCTGGTCACCGGCGATGATGACACCCTACAGGGAGGAGGTCAGTGACCTGGCAGTGTGGTGCCGGAACTACAACCTCTCCCTCAACGTCAGTAAGACCAAGCGGTACCGGTGCATCGTCTGACACCAACAGGCTCCTGAATAGCTTCTATCCCCAAACCATATGACTGCTAAATAGCTAACTAAATAGCTAACAGATAGGCTACACTGACTATCTGAGTTGACCCTCGTGTATTACTTTATGCACACTCACAGGGTCTTACACACTAATGCACACTGACATTTCAACACACACACAAACAGTCAGTTCTAGACTATGGTGGTCTGTTTGAAACATGTGACTACTACAGACTGGGTCAGGGAGAGGTTGAAAATGTCAGTATGAGTCCTGGTAATCTGTCTGGCACTGTGGCCTTGTGAATATGAACCTATTTAAAGATCTTACTCACATCGGCTACGGAGAGCAGGATCACACAGTCGTCCGGAACAGCTGGTGCTTTCATGCATGGTTCAGTGTTGCTAGCCTCAGAGGGAATAGAAAACATTTAGCTCCTCTGGAAGTCTTGCATCATTGGGCAGCTCGTGGCTGGGTTTCTCTTTGTAATCCGTGATAGTTCGCAAGCCCTGCCACATCCGACGAGTGTCAGAGCTGGTGTAGTATTGCAGCTTTGCCTGTATGTACGGTCACTTTTGGGACTACGTCATTGATGCACTTATTAATAAAGCCAGTGCCTGATGTGCTAAACTCTTCAATACCATCGAATGAATCCCGGAACATATTACAATCTGTGCTAGCGAAACAGTCCTGTAGCTTAGAGTTTGCTTCATCGGACCACAACTGTATTGAGTGCATCACTGGTACTTCCTGTTTGAGTTTTCACTTGTAATCAGGAATTAAGAGGATGGAGTTATGGTCAGATTTGCCAAATGAAGGGCGAGGGAGAGCTTTGTATGCGTCTCTGCGTGTGGAGTAAAGGTGACCTAGAGTTTCTTTGCCTGTAAATGCACAGGTGACATGCTGGTAGAAATTATATCAAATGGATTTAAGTTTGCCTGCATTAAAGTCTCTGGCCACTAGGAGTACCGCTTCTGGATGAGCATTTTGTTGTTTGCTTAGGGCCTTATACAGCTGGTTGAGTGTGGTCTTAGTGCCAGCATCAGTTTGTGGTGGTAAGTAGACATCTATGAAAAATATAGATGAAAACTCTCTTGATAAACAGTATGGTCTGCAGTTTATCACGAGGTATTCTAACTCAGACGAGCATAATCTCGAGTCTTGTTGACAAGGAGACACACTCCAGTCTCTTCAGCTTGCCAGACGCAGATCCACTTCCCTGCAGATGTACAGAAACAAAACAGCTCAATTTTTATTTTCCATGTCCTTGTTCAGCCACGACTCGGTGAAACATAAGATGTTACAGTTCTTCAGGTCACTTTGATAGGATTGTCTAGAACAGAGCTCAATCATTTTATTTTCCAGTGTTTGCACGTTTGCCAATAGACTGGAGGGTAATGGCAACTTATCCATTTGCCGTCAAGTTAGATATTCCACACGTCGATCCCTATAGCGCCGTCTCCGCTTCCTCCGAGTGACGGGGATTGACCTGGTCTGGGATGAAGATTATGTCTATCATATCATATTAGTTGAAATAGAAGTCCTCATCCAAATCGAGGTTAGTATTCGCTGTTTTGATGCCCAGAAGCTCAATTCGGTCACAGAAACGGTGGCCGAAACATTATGTGTAAAAAAGTTAGGATCAACTAAAAAAAAAAAAA
This sequence comes from Oncorhynchus gorbuscha, assembly GCF_021184085.1. Classification (NCBI taxonomy): domain Eukaryota; kingdom Metazoa; phylum Chordata; class Actinopteri; order Salmoniformes; family Salmonidae; genus Oncorhynchus; species Oncorhynchus gorbuscha. The sequence continues at coordinate 11,113,495 of NC_060184.1, forward strand.
AAACACAAACTATACTGACTCTACACACACACACCCACTCACATACTATCATATACGCTGCTGCTACTCTGTTGATCGTATATCCTGATGCCTAGTCACCTTACCCCTACTGTATCTACCTCTGTAACTCCAGTATCCCTGCCCATTGTAAATATGGTGCTTGAACTGACTGACCGCACATATAGTATGTTTACTTGTGTGGTCCTGTGTAGCTCAGTTGGTAGAGCATGGTGCTTGTAACGCCAGGGTAGTGGGTTCGATCCCCGGGACCACCCATACGTAGAATGTATGCACACATAACTGACTGTAAAAGTCTGCTAAATTATTTGTATATAAGAGCGTCTGCTAAATGGTAAATGCATATATTATTATATATTATTATATTATTATTATATATATTACTTACTTTCTCGTGTTCTTCTGATTTCTTATTTTTATATCTTGTGTGTTTTTCTTCTACCTTATGTTATTTTTTTGTTGTTTTACAATATTATTGATTACTGTATTGTTGGGTTTAGAGCTTGCAAAAAAAGGCATATCACTTTACTTGTGCATGTGACATTAAAACTTCAAATTTAACCCTAACCTTAGCAAGCAGTTGCACATCAACACATAGTATGCCCATGTGTCCAAATAAAAGTGTGATCGCCTTTCCTGATGTCACAGTTAAAATGTCTGATTAACGTCACAACAAGACCCCATATTGGCATGAAACTTGAACGTAACCTTCTCATTCTCTCGTCTTCAGTCTTTTCGACCATTCGCCACACGCTGTCCAGATAGCTCATCCCTTAATAATACAAAACCGGAGCTCCGTCTCGTCCCCTCGGCACCATGAATATTTCAACACCCATGTGTCTTATTCACGCTATCGTCATCTTTCTCTTGATCCCCAGGTGCAGGAAGGAAGATGAGCCGGGGAGCTATTTATGACCCACTAACGGCCCATCAAAGGCCCCTGTTGCCATAGATGCCAGCCAGACTTTATTGTGTGGCTGCGTGTCCCGTATAGTACCCTAACCCCTATATAGTGCACTACCATTGGGTGCCATTTAGGCCACACACTGTCTGCGTGAGTGACAGGCGAGGTAAAGTGTCTGCACTTTTCCCTTCCCATAATCCCATAAGCCTCAGCTCCCCACCACCCCAGGGGCTAATTGGGGTTGGTGGCGGGCGCTGCTGCGTGGCAAACAGCAGGAAGCGCCCTCCTAAAAAAAAAAGCCTCACCCATCCTGATGCCAGGGGAGAGAGAGAAAGACACGATGGGGGACGGGGACAGGGGGGGTCCAGCTGTGCCTGCAGACACACACAAGCATGTACGAGTAGGCTGCGAGTACGTCTCAACCGCACCAACGGTGGTGGTGCACACGCACCTGTGCACAAATGGGTGTGTGCTCATGTAGGTGCCCATGGTGTAATGTAGGGTACATACTACTGATGTAAATTAGCCACTTTTAGCCAATCACACTTCAGGATGTTTTAGAGGCAGTCAGTTTAATCGTACGTGACAGGCAGGTTCAGGCAGAGATATTTATATGGTTGGCTTCTCCTTTCAGACTGACTCTATTCTCCAGTTTGTGTTGGCAGTAGAGACTTGTTCCATCCAAATGTAATTGGATTCTGGATCATAGTGTTTGTGTGTGTGTTCAAGGTGTCTTATTTCCTAAGTGGGCAAACCCACGCACTCTACAGATAGTGTAGTGTTTGGAAAAGATGGTTCAGGGTAGCCTAGTGGTTAGAGCGTTGGACTAGGTACCGGAAGGTTGCAAGTTCAAACCCCAAGGTACAAATCTGTCGTTCTGCCCCTGAACAGGCAGTTAACCCACTGTTCCTAGGCCGTCATTGAAAATAAGAATTTGTTCTTAACTGACTTACCTAGTTAAATAAAGGTAAAAAAATAAAATAAATAAATGTAGAGCTGAATGCATCACTGGCTGATATGGTAGTCCATGTCCATTAGCTTCATGCTCCTACAAAAAATGCCAGCAGATGTTGAACGTTGCTAAATAACCAGCTAAACAACTTCAAACTGTCTGGGTGAAACACCCTAGGTACACCCTACATATGTATTTGGACAGTGATGCTACAATAAAAAAAACATGGTTTTATACTCCAGCATTTTGGATTTGAGATTAAATGTTTCATACGTGGTGACAATACAGAATATTTTAGGGTATTTCATTTTTTTATATATATAATACCAGTCAAAATTTTGGACACACCTACTCATTCAAGGGGTTTTCTTTAATTTTTTTAACGATTTTCTACATTGTACTATAATAGTGAAGACATCAAACCTATGAAATAACACATATGGAATCATGTAGTAACCAAAAAAGTGTTAAACAAATCAAAATATATTTTAGATTCTTCAAAGTAGCTTGAACACGCTTGGCATTCTCTCAACCAGCTTCACCTGGAATGCTTTTCCAACAGTCTTGAAGGAGTTTCCACATATGCTGAGCACTTGTTGGCTGCTTTTCCTTCACTCTACGGTCCAACTCATCCCAAACCATCTCAATTGGTTTGAGGTCGGGTGATTTCTGGAGGCAAGGCCATCTGATGCAACACATCATTTTCACAGCCTGGAGGTGTGTTGGGTCATTGTCCAGTTGAAAAACAAATGATAGTCCCACAAAGCGCAAACCAGATGAGATGGCGTATCGCTGCAAAATTCAATGGTAGCCATGCTGGTTACAGCAAGTGTGCCTTGAATTCTAAATAAATCACTGACAGTGTCACCAGCAAAACATCCCCACACCATCACACCTCCTCCTCCATGCTTCACGGTGGGAACCACACATGCAAAGATATTTTTTATTTTTTATTTAACCTTTATTTAACCAGGAAGGGCTCATTGAGATTTAAAATCATCCATTCACCTACTCTGTGTTTTCACAAACACACGACGGATGGAACCAAAAATCCTACATTTGTGACAGATTTCCACTGGTCTAATGTTCCTTTGCTTGTGTTTCTTGGCCCAAGCAAGTCTCTTATTCTCATTGGTGTCCTTTAGTAGTGGTTTCTTTGTAGCAATTCGACCATGAAGGCCTGATTCACGCAGTCTCCTCTGAACAGTCAATGTTGAGATGTGCCTGTCACTTGAACACTGTGAATTATTTATTTGTTCATTAGACTGGTAACTCTAATGAACTTATCCTCTGTAGCAGAGGTAACTCTGGGTGTTCCTTTCCTGTGGCGGTCCTCATGAGAGCCAGTTTCATCATAGTGCTTGATGGTTTTTGCGACTGCACACAAAGAAACTTTCAAAGTTCTTGAATTTTTCTGGATTGAACTTTACGTCTTAAAGTAATGATGGACTGTTGTTTCTCTTTCCTTATTTGTTCTTGCCATAATATGAACTTGGTACTTTACCAAATAGAGCTATCTTCTGTATACCACACCTTAAGAAGGAAAGAAATTACACAAATTAACTTTTAACAAGGCACACCTGTTAATTGAAACGCAATCCAGGTGACTACCTCATGAAGAAGCTAGTTGAGAGAATGCCAAGAGCGTGTAATGCTGTCGTCAAGGAAAGGGAAGAATCCCTTGAAGAATCTCAAATTTGTTTAACACTTTTTTGCTTACTACATGATTTTTGTTATTTCATTGTTTTGATGTCTTCACTATTATTTTACAATGTAGAAAGTAGTAAAAAAATAAAGAGAAACCCTGGAATGAGTAGGTGTGTCCAAACCTTTGACTTGTACTGTATATATTGCATCAGTAATATGCGACATGTCTTTTGAACTGCTAGAAATAAGTCATTTTCTCTGTAGTAATGGTGAAAACATAATGGTCATGAATCTGCGCTCAGTTTATTCTCTATGGCACTCGGAGGCTGCGGTACAGCGAAGTCTATTATCGCAACAATTATTATCTGGGGGATTTTCTTTCTAGGCCACACAGTAAGATATTTACAAGCAATTTAGAGCAGACCGAAATGGCTTGTGTCAACTTGAGGTAGCTTACTAGCTACGTTAGCTTAGAAAACATACAGTAATTCAACATTGGCTAACAAAGTTACTTATAAGCAAGTGAAGGTATCTACCAAGCAGCTGCTGAAACTTTCAAGAAGATATTTACCAAATCAGTCTCACCCGACAGCATGAGGTTCGCGCCTGAAACTGATCATTTGAATTTAGTAAGCATGAGATATTTCTGTAAAGAAATACAGTGTTAGGGTACTTTTTGCCCATAATGCAGTACAATCTACAGCATTAATGCTATAAAACAGATTTATGGTATTTTACTGAGCATTCTACAGTGTTTAACTGTTGAAATGACAGAAAAGTGTTACTGTGTAACAGAAAACGTTCATTAGCGTCATCGCTAAGGGCTACAAAAAGTGGTAGACACGCGCACTGCACACACACAGACAGGTGGAATTCTCCTTGCCTCTTCAGACAGTTGTAGGAAATATAAATCACTGAGGCATTCCGTTCATGTCTTTTGGTAAACTTCGGAAAATGTATTATTTTTCAATACATTTAGTTGTTTCCACACTAAGTTCAATTCATTTTGTTATGTTTTTGAATTCTGTTTTAATGTGTGGATTCCGTGATCCCGTCCGTGTTCTCTGCATCACAGACTTTATAAGGCCTTTATACTACCAACACATCAACACCATTTATGTACAGAGCGCATAGGAGGAGACTACAGTGACTCAACAGGCACATGGATTTTCCCTGCAGTCATGACTGCTGGTTGGGTGGTAACAAGGCCTCCCCAACAGCCCTAGTCTTATTCCAAAAGAAGTGATGCAGCACTGGCAAACCCAAGAGGGAATCAGGGACCTTGCTTCACATGTAGAACGTGACTTAAGGAGACAAAGGGCACTTTCATTGATATTAGGCACCCTATAAATATAATTGTATACATTATTGTATTGAAACTACACATTACAATTGTACGTCTTAGGGTGTCAATTGGATCAATCGGAATCTGAAAGCAAAGGATTTCTCTCAATGCTTCAGAGGTGAGTCGGCAGCCTTAGAAGTCACCAGGACTCGGTCAAAGTTAAATAAGGACCAAGAAACTTCCATCCTTGAAGATGACTTGGAAGAATAAGTCTATGACAGCTGCCACTATATCTTCATGGTCTCAAACGATTCCGCAGGTGAAGAAGACGGATGTGGATGTCCTGGGCTGGCGTGGTTACACATGGTCTGCGGTTGTCAGGCCAGTTGGACGTACTCACAAATTGACGTTGGTGGCTTATGGTAGAGAAAGGTGGCTTATGGTAGAGAAATTAACATTAAATTATCTGGCAACAGCTCTGGTGGACATTCCTGCAGTCAAGCCTGTCAAATGCATGCTCCTTGAGCCATCTGTGGCATTGTGTTGTGTGACAACTCATGTTTTAGAGTCACCTTTTATTGTCCCCAGCACAAGGTGCACCTGTGTAATGATCATGCTGTTTAATCAGCTTCTTGATATGCCACACCTGTCAGAGGGATGGAGTATCTTGGCAAAGGAGAAAAGCTCATTTTAGAGAAATAAATTTCTGCAATCTTTAATTTCAGGTCATGAAACATGGGACCAACACTTTACATGTTGCACAACAAGATCCCACAAACAATCCTTAGGTTAGTTGTTGGCATGATTTTTTAAATTTATTTTATTATTATTATTATTTTTTTTAACCTTTATTTAACCAGGCAAGTCAGTTAAGAACATATTCTTATTTTCAATGACGGCCTGGGAACAGTGGGTTAACTGCCTGTTCAGGGGCAGAACGACAGATTTGTGCCTTGTCAGCTCGGGGGTTTGAACTCACAACCTTCCAGTTACTAGTCCAACGCTCTAACCACTAGGCTACGCTGATAGCAAGTTCTGTACATGAAAGACTGCTTTATTGTCTGTCTGTCTGTCACACTGAAAAACACTGGAGTAAAAATGGAATGGAATTAAAAAGAGATGGATTTTAAGTGACTTACTTGTAAGGTAAGTGGACCAATCAAACATGTCAATGTTTTTAGGCATTCTACTTTAGGTTGAGTTCAACGTATGAACAGAACAGGTAAAAGTCAAAAGTACTAAACTACTGGGCAAGGCAGCCTAACATATGCAGAAAACAAATGTTCACCTTTATTATAAGATAGCCTTATTGTATAGTATAAGTATGGTGTAATAGTCCAGAGTGTTTAAAGATGCCTGTCTGCTCCACCTGTTACTGAGGAAACGGCAACCGGGTCAACCTCACCCCAGGGTGAGACATGAGAGCGCCATCCGTCAGTTGATGAATATGCATGACCAATCATCTCCATTACAACCTCATCAGGGAACAGAGAAATAGAGGGATCGAGAGCAGGCCCAAGAGATAGACGAGTCCACCCAATCCCGCTAAAATAAGCTCTCGCTCTCTCGACCGTTCCTATCATTATTATCCTCAAGCACTTTTAATATACAGATAAGCAGAGAAAGAGAGAGTAAGGAAGAGATGGAGCAAAAGAGTGGGGAGAAAGAGGTTGAGAGAAGCACAGTGGAGAAAGATATGGAATGTGTGAGAAAGACAAAGAGGAGGAGAGAAATAGAAAAAGAGAAGGCACAAGGAGATGGTGAGGTTTCATCCGAAGAGCCGGATTAAAATTAATACCTTCTAATCAACCGCTTGCCTATATTTAACCTGCTGGACACCAGCCCACACACACACTCATCTGCCTATGAACAATGGACAAATGGGGTGGGATAGGGTAAATGTACGTATTAAGCCAATGTACCTATTAGGCCCACTCCCGTTTTTTGGATTAAAATAAAACATACTTTTTTTTGTGCTGTCGAATGTCACAAACCTGTCAACTCTGGTGAATACATTTGGAGTGGACAGAAGTCACTGAGGTGGAGAGGTCAGGACAAGGTCAGGGTGGAGAGGGAGCTCAAGTGTCTTCAGGGAGTCTGTAGTAATACAAGTTGAACTAACAGCGTAGGTATGAATAAGAGACGGGAGACAGCATAAAACTGCACTAACAGGAATTAATTGAGCATCTTTAATACAAAAAATACAAAAAAACAATTCCACTCTTTATCCCTTTAGATCTAAGGCACTGCATATACGTGCAAGAGGTGTCACGACAGTCTCTGGTTCAAATCCAGGCTGTATCACATCTGCATGTGATTGGGAGTCCTGTAGGGTGCGGTGTTGGCTCAGTGTTGTCTTGGTTTGGTATGGGTAGGTGGTTGTTGTTTATAAGAATGTGTTCTTAACTAACTTGCCGAGTTAAAGAAAAACATACAATATCTGTCCTCATACAGAACAAATGTGTTGGAGACTCCTCTCATTATCTGCAGCCCTGGACCTCTGACCTCTATTAAATAAAGGCAGAAAGATTTAGATTTGGGGAGAAAGCGTGACAAATGACAGACAGATAATTTGTGGTAACATCATATTCAGTAATTATATTTTAACACTACATGCAATTTTACATAACATATCTTGTAATGACACCATTTGTAATCTGATATCTCATGCATAAGGTAATAGTATTTTTCTTTCCGGGTTATTTTAATTCGGCGTCACTAAGACACGTGACGCCCAACTTCCATCAACACGCCTCCAACGCCACTAGGGGCGATAAAGTCCTAGTCCAGAGCTATTCTACCCACAAGCAAGCATACGAGGCCCTCCTTCGTCTCCCATTTGGCCAATCAGATCATGACTGTGCTCCTGCTTCCTGTTTACAAGCAGAAACTCAAACAGGAGGCAACAGTGACTCGCTCCGCTGAGAAATGGTCATCAGAATTAGAGATGATGCTACAGGACTGCTTTGCGCTGATTGGAATATGTTCCGAGACTCCGCCCATAACGTCGGCGAGCTAAATCAGTGATGTTGTCCCCACAGTGAGGGTTGAACTCAAGGCGTTTTACCAGATGAACTCAATGCATTTTATTCACGCTTCAACAATAACAACAACGTGCCGGGCATGAGGGCTCCCATCGACTCAGAGGACTGAGTGATCTCGCTCTCTGAGGCCGACCTGAGTAAAGTCTTTAATCAGGTCAACAATCGCAATGCCAGACAGTATTCCAGGGCGCATTCTCAGAGCATGCGCAGAACAGTTTGCATATTCACTGTCATTTTCTTATTTTTTTTCTCCCCAATTGGTAGTCAAAGTTTTGTCCCATCGCTGCTATGCGTCCTCTGAAACATGACCCTGCCAAGCTGCACTGCTTCTTGACACACTGCCCGCTTAACCCAGAAGCCAGCCGCACCAATGTGTCAGAGGATACACCGAACAGCTGGCGACTGAAGTCAGGGTGCATGCGCTTGGCCCGCCACAAGGAGTTGCTAGAGCGCGATGGGACAAGGACAAACCGTCCCCAAACCCGGACGACGCTGGGCCAATTGTGTGCCGCCTCATGGGTCTACCGGTCATGGCCGTCCTTAGTGCTGCGATGCAGTGCCACAGATCGCTGCGCCACTCGGGATGCCGAGTCACAGTCATTTTCAACCTCTCCTTGTCCCAGTCTGTAATTCCCGAAGTTGACCACCATCATTCCTGTTCCCAAGAACTCTATGGCTTCATGTCACAATGGCTACCACCCTATAGCACTCACATCTGTAATCATGAAGTGCTTTGAGAGGCTGGTTATGGCACACATCAACTCCATTATCCCAGACACCTTAGACCCACCCCAATCTGCATACCGCCCCAATAGATCCCTCAACGGGGCAATCTCAATTACACCCCCCTCTGCCATTACCCACCTAGATAAGAGGAAGACCTACGTGAGATTGCTGTTCATTGCCTACAGCTCAACGCTCAACACCATAGTGCCTTCCAAGCTCATCACCAAGCTTAGGACCCTGGGACTGAACACCTTCCACTGCAACTGGATCTTGGACTTCCTGACGGGGCTGCCCCAGGTAGTGAGGGTAGGTATGGTCAGTCCCCTCCTGTACTTCCTGTTCACCCACGACATCATGGCAACGGAAGACTCCAACCAAATCAAGTTTGCTGACGACACGATGGTGCTAGGCCTGATCACCGGCGACGATGAGACAGCCTACAGGGAGGCTTAAATTGGTCCACACATGAGCACAGTCGTGAAGAAGGCTCGACAGTGCCTCTTCCCCCTCAAAGAGGCTAAAAAAGGTTTGGCAAGGGCCCTCAGATCCTCAAAAAGTTCTTGACTGGCTGCATCAACGCTTGGTATGGCAATAGCTACGCCCTCGGTCACATGGTGCTGAGTTCCCTGCCATCAGGCGGTGTGAAAGGAAGGCCCGGACAATCTTCAGTCTGACACCAACAGGCTTCTAAACAGCTTCTATCCACAAGCCATAAGACTGCTAAATAGCTAACAAAATGGCTACACAGACTGAGTTGACCTTTGTATTTTAATTGAAAAGGTTTGGCATGGGCCCTCAGATCATCAAAAAGTTCTACAGCTGCACCATTGAGAGAATCTTGACTGGCTGCATCAACGCTTGGCATGGCAACAGCTACGCCCTCGGTCACGTGGTGCTGAGTTCCCTGCCATCCAGAACCTCTATATCAGGCGGTGTGAAAGGAAGGCCCGGACAATCTTCAGTCTGACACCAACAGGCTTCTAAACAGCTTCTATCCACAAGCCAATAAGACTGCTAAATAGCTAACAAAATGGCTACACAGACTGAGTTGACCTTTGTATTTTAACCATGTGTTTGATGTGTCGGATACCATTCTTTTGATTCTGTTCCAGACATTACTATGAGCCCGTCCTCCCCAATCGAGGTGCCACCAGCTGCCTGTGATGCACACACATTTATACTGACTCTATACACACACACACACACACACACACACACACACACACACACACACACACACACACACACACACACACACACACACACACACACACACACACACACACACACACACACACACACACACACACACACACACACAAACAACCACACACGCTCACATACAATCATCATATTCACTGCTGTTACTCTGTTTATCAGATATCCTGATGCCTGATGCCTTACAGTACCTCTATACATATCTACCTCTATCACTCCAGTATCCCTGCACATTGTAAATATGGTATTGGAGCTGACCCTGTATATAGTCACCTTACAGTACCTCTATACATATCTACCTCTATCACTCCAGTATCCCTGCACATTGTAAATATGGTATTGGAGCTGACTTACCCTGTAAACTCTATGAACCTTTTTTAACTAACTTGTTATTCTTGTTGCTATTTGTTCTATCTTCTGTTATTTTTTAGTATTAAACTGATATTGATTACTGCATTGTTGGGTTTAAGAGCTTGCAAAAGAAAGGCATTTCATTGTACTTGTGCACGTGATATTAAAACTTGAAGTAAGCAAGCTATACCTGTCATGTTTTGTCATTGGTTATCATGTCTTGTCTCTGCGCTTCCCTTCTATTTGTTTCCCTCTGCTGGTCTTATTAGGTTCTTTCCCTCTTTCTATCCCTCTCTTCCCCTCCCTCTCTCCCTCTCTCGCTCTCTCTCCTTATCGTTCCGTTCCTGCTCCCAGCTATTCCTCATTTACTCTTTTCACACCTGTCCCCTATTTTGCCCTCTGATTAGAGCCACTATTTCTCCCTCTGTTTTTTCCGTTTCTGTCCTTGTCGGATCCTTGTATGATGTTCGCTGTTCTGTGTCCTTGTCTCGCCCTGTCGTGTTTTATCTTCTTCAGATGCTGCGTATGAGCAGGTGTCTTAGTCTGCTACGGTCGGTGCCTTCCCGAAGCAACCTGCAGTCTATGGTCGAGTCTCCAGTCAGTCCTCGCAACTACGAGTGGATTTCAGTTTTTCCTGTTTTGTTTTCTCCTTGATATATCCAGGATTATTACTTTTGTCATATACTGGAATAAAGACTCTGTTTTCGTTAAGTCGCTTTTGGGTCCTCATTCACCAGCATAACAGAAGGATCCGACCAAGAATGGACCCAGTGACTACGGATTCTCGTAACACTGCCGTCGAGATCCAGGGAGCAATGCTCGGCAGACACGAGCAGGAATTGTCTGCTGCTCGTCATGCCGTTGAGACCCTGGCCGCTCAGGTTTCCGACCTCTCAGGACAGTTTCAGAGTCTTCGTCTCGTGCCACCAGCTACTTCCTGGTCTTCCGAGTCTCCGGAACCTAGGGTTAATAACCCACCATGTTACTCTGGGCAGCCCACTGAGTGCCGCTCCTTTCTCACCCAGTGTGATATTGTGTTCTCTCTCCAACCCAACACATACTCAAGAGAGAGAGCTCGGATTGCTTACGTCATTTCACTCCTTACTGGTCGGGCTCGAGAGTGGGGCACAGCTATCTGGGAGGCAAGGGCTGAGTGTTCTAACAATTACCTGAACTTTAAAGAGGAGATGATACGGGTTTTTGATCGTTCAGTTTTTGGTAGGGAGGCTTCTAGGGCCCTGGCTTCCCTATGTCAAGGTGATCGATCCATAACGGATTACTCTATAGAGTTTCGCACTCTTGCTGCCTCTAGTGACTGGAACGAGCCGGCGTTGCTCGCTCGTTTTCTGGAGGGACTCCACGCTGAGGTTAAGGATGAGATTCTCTCCCGGGAGGTTCCTTCCAGTGTGGACTCTTTGATTGCACTCGCCATCCGCATAGAACGACGGGTAGATCTTCGTCACCGAGCTCGTGGAAGAGAGCTCGCGTTAACGGTGTTCCCCCTCTCCGCATCGCAACCATCTCCTCCCTCCGGCTCAGAGACTGAGCCCATGCAGCTGGGAGGTATTCGCATCTCGACTAAGGAGAGGGAACGGAGGATCACCAACCGCCTTTGCCTCTATTGCGGTTCTGCTGGACATTTTGTCAATTCATGTCCAGTAAAAGCCAGAGCTCATCAGTAAGCGGAGGGCTACTGGTGAGCGCTACTACTCAGGTCTCTCCATCAAGATCCTGTACTACCATGTCGGTCCATCTACGCTGGACCGGTTCGGCTGCTTCATGCAGTGCCTTGATAGACTCTGGGGCTGAGGGTTGTTTTATGGACGAAGCATGGGCTCGGAAACATGACATTCCTCTCAAACAGTTAGGGAAGCCCACGCCCATGTTCGCCTTAGATGGTAGTCTTCTCCCCAGTATCAGATATGAGACACTACCTTTAACCCTCACAGTATCTGGTAACCACAGTGAGACCATTTCCTTTTTGATTTTTCGTTCACCTTTTACACCTGTTGTTTTGGGTCATCTCTGGCTAGTATGTCATAATCCTTCTATTAATTGGTCTAGTAATTCTATCCTATCCTGGAACGTTTCTTGTCATGTGAAGTGTTTAATGTCTGCTATCCCTCCTGTTTCTTCTGTCCCCTCTTCTCAGGAGGAACCTGGTGATTTGACAGGAGTGCCGGAGGAATATCATGATCTGCGCACGGTCTTCAGTCGGTCCAGAGCCAACTCCCTTCCTCCTCACCGGTCGTATGATTGTAGTATTGATCTCCTTCCGGGGACCACTCCCCCTCGGGGTAGACTATACTCTCTGTCGGCTCCCGAACGTAAGGCTCTCGAGGATTATTTGTCTGTTTCTCTCGACGCCGGCACCGTAGTGCCTTCTTCCTCTCCCGCCGGAGCGGGGTTTTTTTTTGTTAAGAAGAAGGACGGTACTCTGCGCCCCTGCGTGGATTATCGAGGGCTGAATGACATAACGGTTAAGAATCGTTATCCGCTTCCCCTTATGTCGTCAGCCTTCGAGATTCTGCAGGGAGCCAGGTTCTTTACTAAGTTGGACCTTCGTAACGCTTACCATCTCGTGCGCATCAGAGAGGGGGACGAGTGGAAAACGGCGCTTAACACTCCGTTAGGGCATTTTGAGTACCGGGTTCTGCCGTTCGGTCTCGCTAATGCTCCAGCTGTTTTTCAGGCATTAGTTAATGATGTACTGAGAGACATGCTGAACATCTTTGTTTTTGTCTACCTTGACGATATCCTGATTTTTTCACCGTCACTCGAGATTCATGTTCAGCACGTTCGACGTGTACTCCAACGCCTTTTAGAGAATTGTCTCTACGTGAAGGCTGAGAAGTGCGCCTTTCATGTCTCCTCTGTCACATTTCTCTGTTCTGTTATTTCCGCTGAAGGCATTCAGATGGATCCCGCTAAAGTCCAGGCTGTCAGTGATTGGCCCGTTCCAAGGTCACGTGTCGAGTTGCAGCGCTTTCTAGGTTTCGCTAATTTCTATCGGCGTTTCATTCGTAATTTCGGTCAAGTTGCTGCCCCTCTCACAGCTCTTACTTCTGTCAAGACGTGCTTTAAGTGGTCCGGTTCCGCCCAGGGAGCTTTTGATCTCCTCAAGAAGCGTTTTACGTCCGCTCCTATCCTTGTTACTCCTGACGTCACTAAACAATTCATTGTCGAGGTTGACGCTTCAGAGGTGGGCGTGGGAGCCATTCTATCCCAGCGCTTCCAGTCTGACGATAAGGTCCATCCTTGCGCTTATTTTTCTCATCGCCTGTCGCCATCGGAACGCAACTATGATGTGGGTAACCGCGAACTGCTCGCCATCCGCTTAGCCCTAGGCGAATGGCGACAGTGGTTGGAGGGGGCGACCGTTCCTTTTGTCGTTTGGACTGACCATAAGAACCTTGAGTACATCCGTTCTGCCAAACGACTTAATGCACGTCAAGCTCGTTGGGCGTTGTTTTTCGCTTGTTTCGAGTTCGTGATTTCTTATCGCCCGGGTAATAAGAACACCAAGCCTGATGCCTTATCCCGTCTCTTTAGTTCTTCTGTGGCTTCTACCGATCCCGAGGGGATTCTTCCTGATGGGCGTGTTGTCGGGTTGACTGTCTGGGGAATTGAGAGACAGGTTAAGCAAGCACTCACTCACACTGTGTCGCCGCGCGCTTGTCCTAGTAACCTTCTTTTCGTTCCTGTTTCTACTCGTCTGGCTGTTCTTCAGTGGGCTCACTCTGCCAAGTTAGCTGGCCACCCCGGTGTTCGGGGTACACTTGCTTCTATTCGCCAGCGGTTTTGGTGGCCTACTCAGAAGCGTGACACGCGCCATTTCGTGGCTGCTTGTTCGGACTGCGCGCAGACTAAGTCAGGTAACTCTCCTCCTGCCGGTCGTCTCAGACCGCTTCCCATTCCTTCTCGACCATGGTCTCACATCGCCTTAGAATTCATTACCGGTCTGCCTTCGTCTGCGGGGAAGACTGTGATTCTTACGGTTGTCGATAGGTTCTCTAAGGCGGCACATTTCATTCCCCTCGCTAAGCTTCCTTCCGCTAAGGAGACGGCACAAATCATCATTGAGAATGTGTTCAGAATTCATGGCCTCCCGTTAGACGCCGTTTCAGACAGAGGTCCGCAATTCACGTCACAGTTTTGGAGGGAATTCTGTCGTTTGATTGGTGCTTCCATCAGTCTCTCTTCCGGTTTTCATCCCCAGTCTAACGGTCAAGCAGAAAGGGCCAATCAGACGATTGGTCGCATATTACGCAGCCTTTCTTTTAGAAACCCTACGTCTTGGGCAGAACAGCTCCCCTGGGCAGAATACGCTCACAACTCGCTTCCTTCGTCTGCTACCGGGCTATCTCCGTTTCAGAGTAGTCTGGGGTACCAGCCTCCTCTGTTCTCGTCCCAGCTCGCCGAGTCCAGCGTTCCCTCCGCTCAGGCGTTTGTCCAAAGTTGTGAGCGCACCTGGAGGAGGGTGAGGTCTGCACTTTGCCGTTACAGGGCGCAGACTGTGAGAGCCGCCAATAAACGTAGGATTAAGAGTCCTAGGTATTGTCGCGGCCAGAGAGTGTGGCTTTCCACTCGTAACCTTCCCCTTACGACAGCTTCTCGCAAGTTGACTCCGCGGTTCATTGGTCCGTTCCGTGTCTCCCAGGTCGTCAATCCTGTCGCTGTGCGACTGCTTCTTCCGCGACATCTTCATCGCGTCCACCCTGTCTTCCATGTCTCCTGTGTCAAGCCCTTTCTTCGCGCCCCCGTTCGTCTTCCCTCCCCCCCCCCCCGACCTTGTCGAGGGCGCACCTATTTCCAAGGTACGAAAGATCATGGACATGCGTGCTCGGGGACGTGGTCACCAGTACTTAGTGGATTGGGAGGGTTACGGTCCTGAGGAGAGGAGTTGGGTTCCATCTCGGGATGTGCTGGACCGTTTGCTGATTGATGATTTCCTCCGTTGCCGCCAGGGTTCCTCCTCGAGTGCGCCAGGAGGCGCTCGGTGAGTGGGGGGGTACTGTCATGTTTTGTCATTGGTTATCATGTCTTGTCTCTGTGCTTCCCTTCTATTTGTTTCCCTCTTCTGGTCTTATTAGGTTCTTTCCCTCTTTCTATCCCTCTCTTCCCCTCCCTCTCTCCCTCTCTCGCTCTCTCTCCTTATCGTTCCGTTCCTGCTCCCAGCTGTTCCTCATTTACTCTTTTCACACCTGTCCCCTATTTTGCCCTCTGATTAGAGCCACTATTTCTCCCTCTGTTTTCCGCTTCTGTCCTTGTCGGATCCTTGTATGATGTTCACTGTTCTGTGTCCTTGTCTCGCCCTGTCGTGTTTTATCTTCTTCAGATGCTGCGTATGAGCAGGTGTCTTAGTCTGCTACGGTCGGTGCCTTCCCGAAGCAACCTGCAGTCTATGGTCGAGTCTCCAGTCAGTCCTCGCAACTACGAGTGGATTTCAGTTTTTCCTGTTTTGTTTTCTCCTTGATATATCCAGGATTATTACTTTTGTCATATACTGGAATAAAGACTCTGTTTTCGTTAAGTCGCTTTTGGGTCCTCATTCACCAGCATAACAATACCAAATGCTTCAAGATCTGCTGCGAACTTCATAAAACTCCATATCTTGTTTGGACCAGAAGTAATCAGATGATTTATGTTGATTTGTTTGCAACTCTTTTGGAAGCAGGTACCATATTTTTGGTTCCATTTACCAAAACAGCCATATGGTTTTCATTGAGACTGGTACAAACAAACAAAAGCTTAGTGGAAAACCTGCTCTAATGCTCTTGTCAAACATTACCATTGTACTTTATGTTCCACAGGGATTTCATATCTTGCCGATGTATCTCTCTGTTGGTTTCCAGAGCTTCACAGAAAGTAAAGGTGTTACGAAATCAAATCTTGTAAACTAGAAAGGTTAGTCTTTGGTATGAAATGAAGCGTATGAGACGATGACAGGGCAAAACCTTTGATCATAATCTGATTTCACTAATTGGATTATGCAGATGTGTGTCCTTTGCCATTTAATCCGGACACAAAAATATGAAGATAGTAACCATGTAGTTTACATGAAAATGCAAATCTTGAACATCCTGGCCTTTATCATAAAGGGCACTTCCTGCCACAGGAATTCTTGCTTATGGAGCAACAGGAATATCCACTATTCCTCTCGAGGCTCCTCCCAAAGCCAGACTTACATATGCTTATCTCTGAACATTTGACACTATGGACCTTTGATCTTTCTCCCCGTCGAAGTAAATACAAAACTGAACAGGGAATTTTTTACTAGGAAAGGGATTTACCTGCTAAAACCCCAACATTCTGTCCTATAGCCAAAAACTCACAGACACTAATTTATACACAACACACGCAGAAAGAGAGAGAACTCGCAGTCACACATCAGCTAAAGCTGCTATAAGCTGCAATGCCATTTTAACCAATGGGGAAGAGTGGATGAGGCCCTTCAGATGGGAGAGATAATAATGAGTACATTTACATTTGGACAAGGCAGGCTTTCAAATGAGGGTACACACACACACACACACACACACACACACACACACACACACACACACACACACACACACACACACACACACACACACACACACACACACACACACACACACACACACACACACACACACACACACACACACACACACACACACACACACACACACACACACAGGGGGGCTGATTAGGGGACTGCCCTCTGGTTACCAGGGTGATTATCATCCTGTGTCCCTGCTCACTGTGCGAGCAACGGGGGACAGAGTGGGGCATCTGAATCCACCCCCTGTCATGTTTTGTCTTATATTGTCTTGTCATTTTGCTTTTCCTTCTGTTCGTTTTCCCCCTGCTGGTCTTTTTAGGTTCGTTCCCCTTTTTCTCTCTCCCTCTCTCTCTCTCTTCTCTCTATCGTTCCGTTCCTGCTCCCAGCTGTTCCTATTCCCCTAATCAATCATTTAGTCTTCCCACACCTGTTCCCTATCTTTTCCCCTGATTAGAGTCCCTATTTCTCCCCTTGTTTTCCGTTTCTGTCCTGTCGGATCCTTGTATATTGTTCACCGTGATGTGTCTTTGTATCGCCCTGTCGTGTCGTGTTTCCCTCAGATGCTGCGTGGTGAGCAGGTGTCTGAGTCTGCTACGGTCAAGTGCCTTCCCGAGGCAACCTGCAGTTCATGATCGAGTCTCCAGTCTGTTCTCGTCATTACGAGTGGAATTGTTCTTTATGCTTTATTTTCCGCTCCGAATTGTCTAGGAGTATTGAATATTTACTTTACTGGATTAAAGACTCTGTTTTCGCCAAGTCGCTTTTGGGTCCTCATTCACCTGCATAACACCCCCTAGCATTCACATCCCTCCCCCCCCAGCTGACTGCCACGTCTGGACAATGACAATGCCCCCAGCAGACATCAGGAATTTGATCTAAATTCAGATTTACTTTCTACAGCATCCAAATGATTAAAACTAGTCTCTGGGCCTAAAACTTCAACTACAGAAGGGCCTTCAACACCAAGGCTGATAACTATAAAGATAACAAAATATATATTGTTCTAATTCAAGGAAACATTAAAACCTAGGTAAATTAGTTTTATATTGGATATTCAGTTTTGATATTGGATATTCGGTTTTCTATAGCAATTGAACGAAGCGCGCCATGTCTATGAAAATTGTATATTCTGAATCAGGGGAGCATGTAAGACAATCCATATAAATTTTAATTAATATTTTCATGTGTTATCTTTGAATTAGATTCAATTGCTTCCCAACCTTATGACATAGAGGTTTAAAACCTACAGTATTCTGATCACCGACATCTCATCTCACTTTTTGGAGCAAGTAAGACAAAATGTTATTCCCATCATGCAATAGGTATTGAAAAGTACTGATCAGCACTGATCAACAACTGCTCACAATGAACGCTCTCAAATGAGCCCAGTGACAGGAGGCAAAAGAGGCCAATAGCAGGCTTACTCATGCTGACACGCTTTTCAAACGTTTGACAAATCCTGCATATAATCAGCATTTGTATTATGACTAGCATGTAAACAATATTGTGCTGCTATCATTGCAATGACCTCGATGTCTATGTCAGAACGCTGGGAAGCTATTGAATTGAATTGGATAATAAAACATTTGAAATATAAATGGCAAAATATTGAAATATTCAGATTGGCTAAACTAACTGACAGAAATGAGTTTTGTCTTTTAATTGCACTTAACAAAAATATAACCACAACAATTTCAAAGATTTTACATAGAAGTATATCAGGGGTGTGGATCAGTATCTGTTGTGACCACCATTTGCATCATGCAGCGCGACACATCTCCTTCACATAGAGGTGATCAGGTTGTTGGTTGTGGCCTGTGGAATGTTGTTCACTCCTCTTCAATGGCTGTGTGAAGTTGCTGGATATTGGAGGGAAGTGGAACACGCTGTCATACGATTCAATCCAGAGCATCCCAAACATGCTCAATGGGTGACATGTCTGGTGACTATACAGGCCATGGAAGAACTGTGGCATTTTCAGCTTCCAGGAATTGTGTACAGATCCTTGTGACATGGGGCAGAGCATTATCATGCTGAAACATGAGGTGATGGTGGCAGATGAATGGCACAACAATGGGCCTCAGTATCTCGTCACGGTATCTCTGTGCATTCAAATTGCCATCGATAAAATGCAATTGTGTTTGTTGTCCGTAGCTTATGCCTGCCCATACCACAATCCCACCGCAACCATGGGGCACTCTTGTTCACAACGTTGACATCAGCAAACCGTCGCACACACAACGCCATAAACACTGTTTCATTTCAGCTTGTGAAACATGGGACCAACACTTTACATGCGACGCTTATGTTCACTGTACATTTCCGCGGGGCCACAGACATTGACTCTAGGGGGGGTAAAAACCTTGCCTTTAATGAGAGTAGTGCGACAGACAGTGGGTGGTGAGGCAGAGGCAATCTGCAATGCAGGAGGAGGCAGAGACAACGAGGAAGCAAGCAGAGAGAGAGGCTTTCCGAACATTTGGAGAGTAACAACCACCAATACTTGAAAAAAGAGAAACTGTGGCTTCTAGTCAATGGGGACTACCCCTCAGAGCCTGGTTCCTCTCTAGGTTTCTTCCAAGGTTCTGGCCTTTCTAGGGAGTTTTTCCAAGCCACCGTGCTTCTACATCTGCATTGCTTGCTGTTTGGGGTTTTAGGCTGGGTTTCTGTACAGCACTTTGTGACATCGGCTGATGTAAAAAGTTGCAAATGCACGCTGTATGTTACGTAGTGATACGTCACGATGTAACGTACAGCGTCAGAGGGGTCCGTTTTTTAAATCTTTTCTCCAATACTGTTACCATGTTACTATTACCATGTCAATCAACGCTGAATCGAAACGTAGTTCACACCCCGGATTTTGATGCCAACAAAGTTACTACAGTTCCATTCGTTTTCATTGCAGCCTCGTTTGAATGTTGCGGTTACGCACATTTGTACAGAATGGGGTGAGTTTACAATTATGCTGACAGATTGTTTTGGGTCTGCAGCAGCTCATGTTCCGTAGGAATGTTAGCTGTGAAGAGGTTTTGCTACCTAGCTAGCAATCTGGCTTTGTTCACACCACATTAAATAGCTAGACTGAAGTTGACATAGTCATGTTTGCTGAAAGAGAAATGTCACTCCCTGTATTTTCTCTGCTGTGTGTGTGTGTGTGTGTGTGTGTGTGTGTGTGTGTGTGTGTGTGTGTGTGTGTGTGTGTGTGTGTGTGTGTGTGTGTGTGTGTGTGTGTGTGTGTGTGTGTGTGTGTGTGTGTGTGTAGATTAGACAGTTTGGCATATTATGTGTGCGTTTGTGTGCATGCGTAACACATTTACAACCAACTGATATATTGGGGTTATGTAGATGTTTGTTTTTTCAAGATGACATCATTATCTCTGAAAACGTTTTTCACCATGGAGACAGGAGTCAGAAGAAGTACATGTAAACACATGCTATTTCTAAGCTATTTTTAATTTCAAGCCACAATAATCATTCCTGAAGCCATTTTGGATATAAAATTGAGAATATTGTGATTATTGAAGAATATACTATAACTATAGCTTAATAGCTTTAGTACAACTGCCTTCCTATTCTTTCTACCAACAGGAAATAATGGTAGGTACTGTTTTCCAAACTGACCCTTGGGTCTCAGTGTCCTTGTGCTGCGGTGGATAAAAGGTCCACCTGTCATGTTCTGACCTTAGTTATTTTATTATGTCTTTGTTTTAGTATGGTCAGGGCGTGAGTTGGGTGGGTTGTCTGTTAGTTTTTCTATGATTTGCTATTTCTGTTTTTGGCCTGGTATGGTTCTCAATCAGAGGAAGCTGTCAATTGTTGTCCCTGATTGAGAAGCATATTTAGGGAGCCTCTTTTCTATTGTGTTTGGTGGGTGATTATTTTCTGTGTTTGTGTATGTTACCAGACAGGACTGTTTCATTCTCGTTTATCGTTTTGTTGTTTTGTTCCAGTATTTGTTTTCACTAAAAAGGCATAATGAATACTTACCACGCTGCACCTTGGTCCTCCTCTCTTTCTCCCACAGACGAACGTTACACCACCGGGTCCATGAATGAGCTGTGCCATGAGCCAGGATGTGGAGCAGGTGTCATCAGTTCATCCCAAAACGGAAGTGATTTTTTTCCTCTCCATCAAATCAAACTGTATTTGTCACATGCGCCAAATACAATACAGTGAAATGCTTACTTACAATCCCTTAACACAACAATGCAGTTTTATGAAAATACAAAAAAAAAGTGAGAGATAATAATAACTAATAATTAAAGAGCAGCAGAAATAACAATTGCGGGGCTATATACAGGGGGTACCGGTCAATGTCAATTCGCGGGGGCACCGGTGTCGAGGTAATTGAGGCAATATGTACATGTAGGTAGAGTTATTAAAGTTATTAAGTGACTATAATAACATAGAGTAGCAACAGCGTAGAAGTCTGTGTGTGGAGGAGGCATACAAGTAGTCTGTGTAGCCATTTGATTAGCTGTTCAGGAGTCTTATGGCTTGGGGGTAGAAGCTGTTTAGAAGCCATCACCATGGAAACAGTGTGTTGTGAGCCAATGGGGGAAGTGGGAGTCCCAGACCAGAGTGGGAAAGTTGTTCGCAGGGAATATTTTGGTGCCATCAGCAGTTTTCCTTTCTGGCTACTCCCACGACACATTTGATGAAACGTGTCACTTCCTCAGCTTGGTGTCCATGTTGTGGTGACAGTTCACCAACATACATCACCTCTACTTTGTGCCAGAGGTTAACCACATGTGGACCCTGCAGACGGAGGCTATTCTGGCTTCAATTGGTGACAGTCCACTGATTGTATCCGGAGACGCACGCTGAGATGCGCGAGGCCACTGTGCCTCCTTCAGCTCTTACACCATCCTGGACTGCTTCTCACCTGATCCTCACCAAGGAGACAGTGCATGAGACCGATGTGAAGAACAGCTACTGGTTGGAGACGGAGGGTTTAGAGAGATGCCTGCAACATATTGAGGTAAGCTATAAGCATGTTCTTTATTTTAAAAAATGTATATCGTTATGCAATGTGTAGGCCTACATTAGGTACCTTTAGTAACAATGCTTTTTATTATCATCCTAACAGGCCCATGGATGCGTAGTCGAAACTCTGACCACCGACGGCATACAAGTGTGAGGGTGTTCTTGAGGGACTCCAATCCTCATATCTGGCATGAGTACTACCTGTGGCACAATGCCAAAGATGTGAGGAAAAAGCTGTTGGCCATCGCGAAGCCAGAGGTACTATGAAATATATTATAGTGAGCCCAGAACCTCCCAACTTGTCACAATATACTGTAGAAATTAATTTGGTTCTATTTGTTTTTTACAAATTAATTTTCAGACAGAGGCGATAGTTCAAGTCAATGACTCATTTGTTCATTTGTTCCTGGTCTGTCTCCGGTAATGCCATGGTTGAGGGCAATCACACACCACTTGGGATACTGTGCCACCACTGCTGGTGGAAGAGTCCAGCTGGCGAAGGAAAAGGGGATCACTGTAGTTCACCACATCACATATGAGCACCCGCAACAGACCTCTCCCCCTGCACACCTCAAGAGGAAGAAACACGACCCTGGCTGATCACAGCATCAACAGCTTTTGAGAAAGTGAGAAACATCATGCCCAACTTGAGATTGCTAAAGGATCTCTGTAAATACACTACATGTCCAAGAGTATGCGGACACCTGCTTGTCGAACATCTCGTTCCAAAGACATGGGCATCAATATAGAGTTGGTCCCCCTTTTGCTGCTATAATAGCCTCCACTCTTCTGGGAAGGCTTTCCACTAGATGTTGGAACATTGCTGCGAGGACTTGTTTCCATTCAGCCACAAGAACATTAGTGAGGTTGGGCAATGATGTTGGGCGATTAGGTCTGGCTCGCAGTCGGTGTTCCATTTCATACCAAAGGTGTTCGATGGGGTTGAGGTCAGGGCTCTGTACAGGCCAGTCAAGTTATTACACACCAATCTCAGCAAACTATTTCTGTATGGACCTCACTTTGTGCACCACATATCCTGAGGCAGCATTTATTATAGCTGGGGATTTTTAAAAAGCACATTTGAGGAAAACACTCCCAAAGTTCTACCTACACATTGACTGTAGTACTCGCACTGGGAAACCACCCGACCCCTGCTATTCTCTTTTACGGGATGCCTATAAGGCCCTACCCCGGCCTCCCTTTGGCAAATCAGATCACAACTCTATTTTGCTCCTTCCTTCCTATAGGCAGAAACTTATACAGGAAGTATGCTACGGTCTATTCAATGTTGGTCTGACCAATCAGAATCCATGCTTCCAGATTGTTTTGATCACGTGGACTGGGATATGTTCCCGGTAACCTCGGATAATAACATTGATGTATACACGGACACAGTGAATGAGTTAATTAGGAAGTGTATAGAGGATGTTGTTCCCAGTGTGACTATTAAAACCTACCCAAACCAAAAACTATGGATAGATGGCAGCATTCGCGCTAAACTGAAAGTGTGAACCACCGCATTTAACCACGGCAAGGTGACTGGGAATATGCCTTCCTTCTGTAAGGCAATCAAACAGGCAAAACGTCAGTACAGAGACAAAGTGAAGTTGCAATTCAACGGCTCAGATATGATACATATGTGGCAGGGTCTACAGACAATCACATGTTACAAAGGGAAAACCAGCCACTCCGCAGACAACGACATCTTGCTCCTAGACAAGCTAAACACCTTCTTCGTCCGATTTGAGGATAACACAGTGCCATTGACGCGGTCCGCTCCCAAGGATTGTGTTCTCTCATTCTTCGTGGCTGACGTGAGTAAGATATTTAAGCGTGTTAACCCTCACAAGGCTGCTGGCCCAGGAGGCATCCCTAGCCGTGACCTCAACCTATCAGTCTGCTGTCCCCACTTACTTCAAGATGTCCACCATTGTTCCTGTACCCATGAAGCAAAGGTAACTGAACTAAATGACTATCGCCCCGTAGCACTCACTTCAGTCATCATGAAGTGCTTTGAGAGGCTAGTTATTAAGGACCATTTCACTTCTACCTTACCTGACACCCTAGACCCACTTCAATTTGCTTACCACCCCAATAGATACGTAGACGATGCAATAGACATTACAATGCACACTGCCCTATCCCACTTGGACAATTGGAATACCTACAGTATGTAAGAACGCTGATCATTGACTACAGCTCAGCCTTCAACACCATAGTACCCTCCAAGCTCATCATCAATCAATCATAGTAGGCCTGATTACCAACAACGAGACAGTCTACAGGGAGGGCGTGAGGGCCCTCTCTGTCAATGTCAACAAAACGAAGGAGCTGATGGACTTCAGGAAAAAGCAGATGGAGCACCCCCCTATCCACATCGAAGGGACTGCAGTGGATAAGGTGGAACGCTTGAAGTACCTCGACATCACTGACAATCTGAAATGGTCCACAACTGATGTCCTTGAGCTTCTATATCAAGGACATCAGACTGTTAAATGGCCATTACTAGCCAGCTACCACCCAGTTACCCAACCCCGCACCTTTGAGGCTGCTGCCCTATATACATAGACATGGAATCACTGGTCACTTTAATAATGGAACACTAGTCACTTTTAATGATGTTTACATACTGTTTCACTCATCTCATATGTATATACGGTATTCTATTCTACTGTATTTTAGTCAATGCCACTCCGACATTGGTCGTCTTATAATTTATATATTAATTCCATTATTTTACTTTTACATTTGTGTGTATTGTTGTGAATTGTTTAATATTACTGCACTGTTGGAGCTAGGAACACAAGCATTTCGCTACAACCGCAACAACATCTGCTAAATATGTGTATGTGACAAATAAAATATGATTTGATCCGAGCGTTCAATGGCAGTCAAGCTAACTGGCTAAAGTTGACTAGCTACTTCCAGACACAAATGACAGAACACCCCACTCTGACCATTTTATTCACCCAAGCAGAGCATGTTAGGCTGTTTTCATGTTATCCAGAGCATTGGAGACTGTAATTGTGCTGCTGGCAACAATTTAATTACACTTTTTTGGGCCGAGCTCTGGCACACAGACAAGAGTGCTCTGAAATGGGAGTAGATAGCCAGAATTAACAATGTCCATTTAAAAGCACAATGACTATACCACTTAGCTAAGAATGATGTAAATAATCAAGTCAATTAACGTTGGGTAGCTATCTGGGTAGCAGATAGTTAATATACTGCCTGGCAAGTTCGATGTATTAGTAGCCAACTAAGGTTAGGTAACTAGCTAACATACCAGTACATACTGCTATATTGCTATGCGGTTCGTAAGGATAGCGTAGCTAACAAATTGTCAGTCAACATAACGTGTAACGTAACTGATTTGAAAAGTCATTGATTTCTTACGCTCAACATTTTCTTAACATTTGTATTTGAATTTGCATCCGCTCTCGTCAGACTTCGGCTGCATATTTTCCGCCATTTTCTTCAAAACTGAAAACGGTGTGAAGCCACGCCCATTTTCTGTATAATTGCATCATGGGCCCTAAAAGCACGGAAATAGTGTCCACTGCTTGTATACTTCGTATTTTGGCGAATTTAGTGCGACATCTGGGAACTTTTGGCATACTAACTATATCCATACTATGACCAATAAGCATACTATATACTCATGTCACAGATAGTACTGTTAGTATGAATATTTGAACACAGCTGTGGTGTTTCTGATCTAAGCTCCTACATGGCAGCGTTGACCACGTTGCCAATCAATGGTACGTAGGTGTTATTTAAAATATATATATTTCACCTTTATTTAACCAGTTATGCCAGTTGAGAATAAGTTCTTATTTACAACTGCAACCTGGCCAAGACAAAGCAAAGCAGTGCGACAAAAACAACAGATATAGACACAGATAGTTGACAATATGGCGTGAAGATTAATATAATAATAATAATATATGCCATTTAGCAGAGGCTTTTATCCAAAGCGACTTACAGTCATGTGTGCATACGTAGAATGTATGCACACATGACTGTAAGTCGCAGATTAGTGCAATGCTTGTCTGCTTCGAAATAAATGGGTTATGCATCTTAATGACCCACAAATATAAAAAGTGGAAGTGTTAAACGTAGCTCTCATGCTGGAAAAGGTTAGAGACTGGTCTAAGATCTCCAACGAGCTGCTTGGTGGAGTTACCATTGCTTTCCAATAGATGGCGGCCTTAGCTAGATGATGTCACAACTCTAGAAACAGGGTCAGGGGGTTGATGCATGTTCAAAGCAGTTTTATCTTCCAAGCGAGTTTCTCTGGCTACACTTGAACCTGTTGTTATAGTGGACTAAGTGAATTTATACTATTTTTTAGAAACCTACAAAACGTATGCAAATGTGATTCATCGTTTTAGTTGGACAGATTGTGTCGTTTTTGTCTTAAGGCATTATTACATAAGGAGCTGACATTAGTTTTAGGTAGTTGCCTTTGCATAACATTAGTTTTAGGTAGTTTGCATGTTCAACTAGCTGGTCTAGCTAGATTACGATTCACATATAGCTAAGTTATAATTATAAAGTTTGCTTTATGTAATTATTTTGTGTCTCGTCTGGCTGGCTGGCTGGCAGCGTATTGGCTGGCAGCGTATTGGCTGGCAGCGTATTGGCTGGCAGCGTATTGGCTGGCAGCGTATTGGCTGGCAGCGTATTGGCTGGCAGCGTATTGGCTGGCAGCGTATTGGCTGGCAGCGTATTGGCTGGCAGCGTATTGGCTGGCAGCGTATTGGCTGGCAGCGTATTGGTGATGAGTGACTACCATAGCTAGGAGGGCATAGTTGAGCTGAGGTGATTCTCGTCTGTAGTTGGAGAGGAGGAAAGAGCTTCCTGTTTATATAGCTGAGATGATTCTCGTCTAATGACTCCCGTCCTCTCACTTCAAAAAGATGACCTGACAGAGAGAAGTGATGACAACAAGTGCAGACTTTAACTTGACAATGTATTTCAAATGTAACTAACTATGTTTATACACGTGCTTAACAAATTGCTAACCAAGTTTTATAGCTAGCTAACACATTCAAATTAACGATCTGAGGAAATTGTTTCTGACATGTGATCAATGACTCAGTCAATTCCAAATATACAATACTGTTAAATTGTGTTAATACTGATTATCACACTAATAAGTTGCTCTTGTGTATCATGTGCTTTATCTGTTTTTGAGCAAATTCCATCTGGGAGGGAAGCTGACAAGGTATGGATTTAGCTATTGCTTATATGATGCCTGAGCTCTACATACTACGTGTTCAAAGGATATCAAATTTCATGAAATATGGACAGGGATAAAAGTGTAGTGTATCTTAACACTACTTGTATGTGTTTTTAGACATTGAAGATCCCACCGACTGGGACAGGAACTTCTAAGGGGGAGCTTTATATATAAATGGATGAGACTATTGGTAGAGGCCCTCTATTGCACCTCCCGTTCTGGTCGCCTCAACCATTAATTCAGAGGTGGTGTGGTGGTCTCCCCTTGGGCTCAGGAGGCTAGGGAGAAAGCTAGCCCTGTGCCAAAGAAGAGGAACAATGTCCTTTAGAATTTCCTCAGAGAGACAGGAGAGGAGGGACAATGAGGCTCGGGAGAAAGAGGAGAAGAGAGAGGAAGAGGATAACAAGAGGGGACAAGTTCCTCTCTCTTTTTGAAAAATGTGTAGATAAGGTGTGAGAGTTTTGAGAGAGATGTGAGTTAGGGTTTTAAAGTTACATTTTAAAGTTCAAATAGTTAAATTGTAATTAAGCAAGGGTTAACATGATCCATTGTTCCCTGTGTCTCTATACAGTTAGATATTGCTAACACCATAATAACCATGTAGCAATTCATGTGAATTGACTTACTATGGTGAATTTTGATGCTGAACTATATTTGATGTCACAAGGGCAAAACAGGAACATGGTAAATTCAGAGAATTGTTGTTTACGTGTTTTACATCTCATGTACTTCTAACCCTGCAGGGACACGGGGGGGTATGCACTCACGACTGTTAGTTGCTCTGGATATGAGCGTCTCGTAAATGACTCAAATGTAAAATCACTACATAATCAGTGGGCCTCTTTAATGTGCTCCCAGCTGACCCTCTCTTGTGTGTGGTAATGAATCTCAGTTGTAATTTCCTTGATATCTCCCCTCCTTTATCTCCTTCTCAAAGCACATTGGAGCAGACTATCTGAGCTTCCTCCAATGCGTTTTGAGAGGGAGGAGAGAGGAAGCGAGTAATCAAGGAAATACGATCGAGATACAGCTGTTCCCTCTTCTTACTCTTATATTACAGGTGATGGGCTGCACTTGTCTGTGTGAAGAATGTGGGGTGCTGTTTTTTGAGCGCAAGAACTAGAATAAATTGAACTGACACATTCCATAATTCTACATGAGACACTCATCTGTTCTACATGATGCAGCATTGTGCCCACACTAAACACAACTCAGGGCTCTTTCTCAACCTTTTTTATCCCTGTTTTTTTCACGGTCCTTCTCATCCAATAGGTTTAAGAAAGGGGTGAGGAGAGAGCATGTAAAGAAACAAGGAAATCCAATTCATGTTTGTGATTGTCCCAGAATGTATCAGAGAAGATCCAAAGTCCCTCCCCTCCGTCTCTTGGTTTAAAGAAGAATCAGAGCAGAGTGTAAGGACCTTGGGCCACCTGTACAATCACGTATACAGGAAACAAATGAAAGACAATTTACAAAGTTTAGGACACGAGTTGTATTGTGTAGAACAGATATGAACGTCTGCATATGTTCAGCACTATTAATGATAATAAAAATGTTATACACCACCACCAAGGCCTGTCGGCTAGTCCACCACCACCAGGCCTGTCGGCTAGTCCTCCACCACCAGGCCTGTCGGCTAGTCCTCCACCACCAGGCCTGTCGGCTAGTCCTCCACCACCAGGCCTGTCGGCTAGTCCTCCACCACCAGGCCTGTCGGCTAGTCCTCCACCACCAGGCCTGTCGGCTAGTCCACCACCACCAGGCCTGTCGGCTAGTCCACTACCATCAGGCCTGTCGGCTAGTCCTCCACCACCAGGCCTGTCGGCTAGTCCTCCACCATCAGGCCTGTCGGCTAGTCCTCCACCACCAGGCCTGTCGGCTAGTCCACTACCACCAGGCCTGTCGGCTAGTCCTCCACCACCACGCCTGTCGGCTAGTTCACTACCACCAGGCCTGTCGGCTAGTCCTCCACCTCCAGGCCTGTCGGCTAGTCCTCCACCTCCAGGCCTGTCGGCTAGTCCTCCACCTCCAGGCCTGTCGGCTAGTCCTCCACCACCAGGCCTGCCGGCTAGTCCTCCACCTCCAGGCCTGTCGGCTAGTCCTCCACCTCCAGGCCTGTCGGCTAGTCCTCCACCTCCAGACCTGTCGGCTAGTCCTCCACCACCAGGCCTGTCGGCTAGTCCTCCACCACCAGGCCGGTTGTCACGCCCTGGTCTAAGTATTTGTGTTTTCTTTATTATTTTGGTCAGGCCAGGGTGTGACATGGGTTTTTTATGTGGTGTGTTTTGTCTTGGGGTTTTTCGTAGGTATTGGGATTGTGGCTTAGTGGGGTTTTCTAGCATAGTCTATGGCTGTCTGGAGTGGTTCTCAATCAGAGGCAGGTGTTTATCGTTGTCTCTGATTGGGAACCATATTTAGGCAGCCATATTCTTTTAGTGCTTCGTGGGTGATTGTTCCTGTTTCTGTGTTAGTTTGCACAAGATGGGCTGAAAACGTCTGTTTTGTATTGTTCGTGTTTATTCGCTGTATTAAACATGTATCAAAATTACCACGCTGCATTTTGGTCCGATCCTTGCTACACCTCCTCGTCAGAGAAGGAGATAGAAGAAAACCGTGACACCGGTCAGCTTACTTAAATACACATCCATATATAGCTCTTAATTTTTCTGTTTAAAGCACAATGAAAGTAATTAATTAAACCAAAACAATATTGGTGGATGGTTGTTGAATCAATTATCTTGAGAATTTCTATACTGAACAGAAATATCCATGCAACATGTAAAGGGTTGGTTCCATGTTTCATTAGCTGAAATAAAAGATCCCAGAAATGTTCCACACGCATAAAAATCTTATTTCTCTCAAATTTTGTGCAGAAATGAGTTTCCATCTCTTTAACAGAGCATTTCTCATTTACCAAGATAATCCATGCACCTGACAGGTGTGGCATATCAAGACCCTGATTAATAAACAACATGGCATACCAGTGGAGGAATACCAAACATGTTTTTATATACTCAGAGGACTATTATTAGCATGTTTTAACCACTCCTATATTGTCACGACTTCCACCGAAGTTGGTTCCTCTCCTTGCTTGGGCGGCGATCAACGTCACCGGCTTTCTACCCACCACCGATCTACGTTTCTTTTGTGTGTGTGTGTGTTTTGTCTTGATTGTACACACCTGGTTTCCATTATGTCATCATTTATTCCCTATTTAACCCTCTGGTTCCCACATGGTTTTGTGTGTGTTTGTTCTTTGTTATGTGGTCGCTCTTTTGTGTTGAGTTGGATTATTATTCCCTGTATGGAATTAGTTTGATTATTTGCGAGTAAAGTAGGTTTTTACTCAGTTCTGTGTCCTACCTGCTCCACACTGACACATGAAACAGGATCGAAGTGGTATTGTTAATGGGATTTATCTGTTAATTGAATGATTAGAATATTCCACCCTGAAACCATATAATTGTATGGAATTGATTAGAATGTATAAAATTATAACCAATAAATGTGTAGTTCTAGTCAGAATTAGGGTAAAGCAATATAGCTAATGTTTATGTCTTTATAGTGTCTTAAAAAGAGACTGTCTGAGCAGAATTTGGTGCAGACCTTGGCTAGGGGCCACTGAGAGATTTGCGAAAGAACAGGGAGTGATTCTCACGGTCCCTAATCTTTGTCGGCTGGGTAGCAGGACATTGTGTGCTAATGTTAGTGTGAATGTGTGTGCGTGAGAAGCCAGTATAAAATTCATTGTTTTGTACAACAGAGGAGCGCTCTCGTAAATAAACTTTCTGACTATTGTAGCTGGGCCTCCGTCTGATTCATTTCAACCAGTTTCTTACAAATTCTGGGTTTCAGGCTGAGTAGTTAACTGAATGAACATTGAGCTCATAATTCTTGTGACAGGTTTATACAGTATAAAGATCCATTCCATAGAAACAATTGTAGGCCTCTTACACTAGTGTTGTGATGCAAAAATTCTAGCTAGCTGCTGAGCACACAGAATGAAAAAGGTTTTGTCAGATATTATTCATCCTAATCAGACAGGCTTTTTACATGGACGATACACTGGAGATAAGACAAGTATTGGAACACTATGAAATATCAGAGAAACCAGTCCTGGTTTTCATAGATGACTTTGAAGAAGCTTTTGATCAAGTATAACTGGAGTTTATATATAAATGCAAAGAATATTTCCATTTTGAAGAATCTCTTATAAAATGGGTTCAAGTTATGTATAGCAACCCTAGATGTAAAATAGTAAATAATGGCTACATCTCAGAAAGAGAAAATAAGACAAGGTTGTCCACTATCGGCATATCTATTTATTATTCTATTTATTGTTCTGAGAAATGAAGGCTATTCCATGAAATATATTACCAAGAAGCTGAAGATCTCGTACAACGCTGTGTACTACTCCCTTCACAGAACAGCCCAAACCAGAATAGAAAGAGTGGAAGTGAATAACTGAGCAAGAAGACAAGTACATTAGAGTGTCTAGTTTGAGAAACGGACGCCTCACAAGTCCTCAACTGGCAGCTTCATTAAATAGTACCTGCAGAACACCAGTCTCAACAGTGAAGAGGCGACTATGGGATGCTGGCCTGCGTACCAGTAACACGACAGAGTGCATTAATGCTACCTTAATGCTAGTCATTGAGTCAAGCTAGGTACGTAGAACCACACGATGACATTCAGTGCATACATGTAATAATAATAATAATATATGCCATTTAGCAGACGCTTTTATCCAAAGCGACTTACAGTCATGTGTGCATACATTCAGTACAGTACAGCACTCCTTTAAAAGTATTTTTTTAAACAAATATAGAAATAATTTAAATAGTTTTGTCATGTTTGCAGCTATGTGGCGTAGACACACTCATGTGGCAGGTTACATTTGTAGTTGGCAATGAACATTTTTTAAAATAATGTTTTAAAATAGTTGACTACTGACCACTACCTGATGCGTGGCCGCGCGTATTGTTGACCGCTATAGTTGACAAATAGCCTCTTCTCCTCGCATCTTTTCAGTTTTATCATTTAGATTGCTACTTTGATAAATGCTATCAATGTGCATAATATCTAACAAGTGTGGCAAGGGTAGGGGAAAAAGGGGAAACGCTAATGCACATTCTGACTGAGTGACAGCAAACTTGGCTGCCTGCTGCATGTTGAGGACACATACACACCCACCCTTTGAACGCTGCTCCTAATCTGCAGCTTTTTTAGAGTGAGAATGAGAACGTGCAGGGAGGTATTTAGGCATATTAAAACACTTTGAACATTTGCAGTACTTCATTACAGGTAACGTGAATGTGTTCTCTGTAGGAGTAGCTAGCTGTCTCTGTCTAATAATAATCACAACGTGAAATATCTCTGACCAGGTTTAATAATGCTTCAGAAAGTTGTTTAGCTCTCCTAGTAGCTGTCAGCTAGCTAGCTAGCTAGCCCTCCCTGTCCGGTTGTAAACACTAACGTTATCTACTTCTGTTACAATGAATATATGTATATGTATATAATATTTTCAGATTGTGGGTTGCTATAACAGACCATTCTAATTATCCACCATTCCCTACAGTTTGCACCTGAACTATTAGGTCAAGGGCAGGCAGAGGTCAGTAATCCAGGGCAGAGTCCGAAAGGTCCAGAACGGCAGGCAGGCAGGCTCAAGGTCAGGGCAGGCAGAGTTCAGTAATCCAGGGCAGTGTCACAGGGTACAGAACGGCAGGCAGAATGGTCAAAACTAGAAAACGGACTAGAGGGAAAAATGCTGGTAGGCTTAACAAGATGAACTGGCAACAGACAAACAGAAACACAGTTATAAATGCACAGGGGATAACGGGGGGAAATGGGCGACACCTGGAGGGGGTAGAGACAAGCAGAAGGCAGGTGAAACAGACACTTATTTTTGTATATACGTATTAAGGAAATGGAGTTTGTGGACACCCCTTCAAAATAGTGGATTCGGCAATTACAGCCACACTAATTGCTGACAAGTGTATAAAATCGAGCAAACAGCCATGCAATCTCCACAGACAAACATTGGCAGTAGAATAGCCTTACTGAAGAGCTCAGTGACTTTCAACGCGGCACTGTCATAGGATGCTGCTAGAGCTGCCCCAGTCAACTGTACATGCTGTTACTGCAAAGTGGAAACATCTAGGAGCAACAACGGCTCAGCCGCGAAGTGGTAGGTTACACAAGCTCACAGAACGAGACCATGAGTGCTGAAGTATTGAAACACTCACTACCGAGTTAAATACTGCCTCTGGAAGCAACGTCAGCACAATAACTGTTTGTGGAATGGGTTTCCATGAAATGGGTTTCCATGGCCGAGAAGGCGCACACAAGCCTAAGATCACCATGCGCAACAGTTTGGGGAAGGCACTTTCCTGTTTCAGCATGACAAAGCCCCATGCACAAAGCAAGGTCCATACAGAAATGGTTTTCGAGATCATTGTGTAAGAACTTGACTGGCCCGAACAGAGCCCTGACCTCAACTCTGCTAAATGGCATATATTATATTATTATTATTAACTCCATCTAACACCTGTGGGATGAATGGAACGCTGACTGTGAGCCAGACCTAATCACCCAACATCAGTGCTGACCTCACTGATGCACTTGTGGCTGAATGGAAGCAAGTCCCCGCAGCAATGTTCCAACATCTACTGGAAAGTCTTCCCAGAAGAGGGGAGGATGTTATAGCAGCATAGGGGGCACCAACTCCATATTAATGCATTACATTAAGTAGCCAATTTTGTAATGAGATGTTCGACTAGCAGGTGTTCACATATTTTTGGTCATGTAGTGTATATAGGAAGGAACTACCAAATGTCATTTTTGGTGAGTTTGGACATTTACAAGCAAATGTGAACGAGAGACGTGCAAATGAACAAAGTTTTGACTCATTCTTTGTCTGAAGGAAGACAGTACTGGCTCTGAAGCAGTGTCTGTGTGGAGTTTGGAGTCGCTAGGCTACAGGGCCTGCCTGCTCTGCAAAAGTCAAGATAGTCAGATGTACAAATAACTCATCCAAAGGGCTTTGACTTCTCAAATACGTCAGAAAGCTTACACAATATGATGCCCCATCACCTTATTAATTCAGCCACTTACTTAGATAGCAAGTTAAACTTAGGGGTCATGTTAAAGCAGAATTCTAATTCAGGAAAAAATATAAACACACACAAAATATCTTGCTGCGTTTTGTGAACGCAGATCTAAAATGCTTCTTGCTGTCATTTTTGCTTGGGATCAGAGCAATTTTGTGCTTCACATGTAAACTTGGATGAGACGACAGCACTTTGACTGATGTGTAGCTACTTTTCTCTGGTACGCTCCTCAGTGTAGCCAGCCTATTTTTCTCCAGTAAATTGCAAGATTAACTTTAAGATAAATATTAGGAAAATGTAGCTAGCTACGTTATTTATACGATGATAAACATTAGAATAATCAATATAAACCACGACCTCTGTCAATACACAGCTGGACTCGCCTGCTCCGGCTTTCTCCTGTTGTGATGGTTTCAAACAAACACGTGACTTACTCAACTGTTCTGGGGAACTACAGTGAGCTTTATAATGTAAAATAATGTGACCGGTGAAATTAAGAGCGCAATCTGCTTTATCTCAACGCATTGCACAAGTTACTGCTGGTATTTACTTAAAAAATAGCTACAAATTATTACAAAGTATTGACGGGTGAAAAACCATCCCGTGGCTATTTCCAAATACCCCGGTATACAGTATACAGCCCAAGCCTATTGGATGCACTTCACGTGCCGTCTCTGTACAGATATTCTGCAGCCTAACCCTGTCCAACAGGGGAACGGCGAGAAAGTCTTTACCCTTCTCCAACATCACCTCCTTCAACAGGTGTTCGATGCACCGGATGGTGGATTCCTCTGTCTAGTATAAAGGGACTGCTCCCTCTTCGCTCGGCGTAGCAGGACAACATACTCTATACTGTATTCTATAACATCTACTGCACTTTGCCTATGCCGCACGGCCATCGCTCATCCATATATTTATATGTACATATTCTTATCCATTCCTTTACACTTGTGTGCAAAGTAGTAGTTGTTGTGAAATTGTTCGATTATTTGTTAGATATTACTGCACGGTCGGAACGAGAAGCAAAAGCATTTCGCTACACTCGCATTAACATCTGTTAACCATGTGTATATTTCCAAATAATTTGATTGATGTGATTTGACATCTGCTGCTTGAAGATGCACCCTGACAGACTGCCCATGAAGGTAGGATGACAGTAGGGTATGAAGGTAGGGTGACAGTAGGGTATGAAGGTAGGGTGACAGTGGGGTAGAAGGTAGGGTGACAGTAGGGTAGAATGTAGGGTGACAGTAGGGTAGAATAGGTGACAGTATGGTATGAAGGTAGGGTGACAGTAGGGTAGAAGGTAGGGTGACAGTAGGGTAGAATGTAGGGTGCCAGTAAGGTAGAATGTAGGGTGACAGTAGGGTATGAAGGTAGGGTGAGAGTAGGGTAGAAGGTAGGGTGACAGTAGGGTATGAAGGTAGGGTGACAGTATGGTATGAAGGTAGGGTGACAGTGGGGTAGAAGGTAGGGTGACAGTAGGGTATGAAGGTAGGGTGACAGTGGGGTAGAATGTAGGGTGACAGTAGGGTAGAATGTAGGATGACAGTAGGGTAGAATGTAGGTGACAGTATGGTATGAAGGTAGGGTGACAGTAGGGTAGAATGTAGGGTGACAGTAGGGTAGAATGTAGGGTGACAGTAGGGTATGAAGGTAGAATGTAGGGTGACAGTAGGGTATGAAGGTAGGGTGACAGTAGGGTAGAAGGTAGGGTGACAGTAGGGCAGAAGGAAGGGTGACAGTGGGGTAGAATGTAGGGTGACAGTGGGGTAGAATGTAGGGTGACAGTAGGGTAGAAGGTAGGGTGACAGTATGGTATGAAGGTAGGGTAGAAGGTAGGGTGACAGTAGGGTAGAATGTAGGGTGACAGTATGGTATGAAGGTAGGGTGACAGTAGGGTGCCAGTAAGGTAGAAAGGGTGACAGTAGGGTATGAAGGTAGGGTGACAGTAGGGCAGAAGGAAGGGTGACAGTGGGGTAGAATGTAGGGTGACAGTAGGGTAGAATGTAGGGTGACAGTAGGGTAGAATGTAGGTGACAGTAGGGTAGAATGTAGGGTGCCAGTAGGGTATGAAGGTAGGGTATGAAGGTAGGGTGACAGTAGGGTATGAAGGTAGGGTGACAGTAGGGCAGAAGGAAGGGTGACAGTAGGGCAGAAGGAATGGTGACAGTGGGGTAGAATGTAGGGTGCCAGTAGGGTAGAATGTAGGGTGACAGTAGGGTAGAATGTAGGGTGACAGTAGGGTATGAAGGAAGGGTGACAGTAGGGCAGAAGGAAGGGTGACAGTGGGTAGAATGTAGGGTGCCAGTAGGGTAGAATGTAGGGTGACAGTAGCGTAGAATGTAGGGTATGAAGTTAGGGAGACAGTAGGGTATGAAGGTAGGGTGACAGTAGGGTATGAAGGAAGGGTGACAGTATGGTGTCAGTAGGGTGGAAGGTAGGGTGACAGCAGGGTGACAGTATGGTACAAGGTAGGGTGACAGTAGGTTATGGAGGTAGGGTAGAAGGTAGGGTGACAGTAGGGTATGAAGGTAGGGTGACATAAGGGTATGTAGGAAGGGTGACTGTAGGGTAGGATGTAGGGTGACAGTAGGGTAGAATGTAGGGTATGAAGTTAGGGAGACAGTAGGGTATGAAGGTAGGGTAGAATGTAGGCTATGAAGGAAGGGTGACAGTATGGTGTCAGTAGGGTGGAAGGTAGGGTGACAGCAGGGTGATAGTATGGTACAAGGTAGGGTGACAGTAGGGTATGGAGGTAGGGTGACAGTAGGGTATGGAGGTAGGGTGACAGTAGGGTATGAAGGTAGGGTGACAGTAGGGTATGTAGATAGGGTGACTGTAGGGTAGACGGAAGGGTGACTGTAGGGTAGAAGGTACTGTAGAATGATGGTAGGGTATGAAGGTAGGGTACAAGGAAGGGTGACAGTTGGTTATGAAGGTAGGGTGACAGTAGGGTAGAAGGTAGGGTGACAGTAGGGTAGAAGGTAGAGTACAGGGGATGGGAGTCTGTGGTGCACCCTGCTGCCAGCTGCTGCATGAAGTGCCAGATGTCCAGCCTGATGTTTACATTTACATTTAAGTCATTTAGCAGACGCTCTTATCCAGAGCGACTTACAAAGGCCTGTCCACCCACCGAACCTACCTGGGCTGCCGCTTGCTCTCAACCTCCTCCACACAGCAGCACAGGGAGGGTTTACTACAATTGTGCACCGATTTTCTTAATTTTATGCTAAAAATAAGTATGTAGAGCAGTATGTTCTGCGCTGTCATTGGTTGTTGATCATTGCTAGACAACCATTTTCAGGTCTTGCCATAGATTTTCAAGTAGGTTTAAGTCAAAACTGTAACTCAGCCACTCAGAACATTCACTGTCTTCTTGGTAAGCAATTCCAGTGTAGATTTGGTGTTTTAGGTTACGGTCCTGCTGAAAGGTGAATTCATCTCCCAGTGTCTGGTGGAAGCAGAGTGAACTAGGTTTTTCTCTAGAATTTAGCCCGTGCATACATTATATTATTCATTTATTTTTATCCTGAAAACCAGTGGTGTAAAGTACTTAAGTAAAAATACTTGAATGTACTACTTAAGTTGTTTTTGGGGGTATCTGTACTTTACTTTACTATTTATATTTTTAACAGCTTTTACTTCACTACATTCCTAAAGAAATTATTCTACTTGTTACTCCATACATTTCCCCTGACACCCCAAATTACTTGTTACATTGTGACTGCTTAGCAGGACAGGACAATGTCCAATTCACACACTTATCAACAGAATATCCCTGATCATCTACTGCCTCTGATCTGGCTGACTCATTAAACACACATGCTTCATTTATAAATTATGTCTATATGATGCAGCCACCATTATACTTGAAAATCTGGAGAGTGGTACTCAGTAATGGGTTGTATTGGATTTTCCCCAAACATAACACTTTGTATTGCCACATTTTTTGCAATATTTCCTTGGTGCCTTGTTGCAAACAGGATGCATGTTTTGGAATGTTTGTATTCTATGCAGGCTTCCTTCTTTTCACTCTGTCAATTAGGTTAGTATTGTGGAGTAACTACAATGTTGTTGATCCATCCACAGTTTTCTCCCATCACAGGCATTAAACTGCAATTGTTTTAAAGTCACCATTGGCCTCGTAGTGTAATCCCTGAGCGCTTTCCTTCCTCTCCGGCAACTGAGTTAAAAATTACGCCTGTATCTTTGTTGTGACTGGGTGTATTGATAAACCATCCAAAGTGTAATGAATAACTTCACCATACTCAAAAGGACAAGGGGCTGGCGGCAGCCGCGTACAAGGTGCATCTCCTCAGCCTAATTAATTTACTATTATGATGGTCTGGGTTTCAACTCTTCCAACTAAGCCATTGGTTCCATTGTTCCAGACAAGCGAGTGGTCGCATCTGCACGTCGCTCCAACGGGTAGTATAACTTTTTCATTATATTTCATTATATCACAACGGTTTGATTTGTCTTATCCTAGCAATTTCTTCTCAGCTAGCTACATAGCCGTCTTTGTATCAAAGATAATTGCGTAATTATCGTATTTCGTCCTAACGTAGACTAGCCAGCTAGCTAACGTCCACTGATTAGCTGCACTGGGAAAACTATTACACTCAGGAACGACTTGATTAGTTTAGTGTTAGCTAGCTACATAGCTGTCTTTGCTGTCTTCGTATTATCGTATCCAAGATAATTGTGTTGTTTAGGTTTAGAGTGTGTAGTCTTAGAGTGATTATCTTAATTTACCGAGGTTAGCTAGCCAGCTATTTGTAGGGTGACTCTGCTAGCTAGGTAGCCAA
Organism: Oncorhynchus gorbuscha; assembly: GCF_021184085.1. Taxonomy (NCBI): domain Eukaryota; kingdom Metazoa; phylum Chordata; class Actinopteri; order Salmoniformes; family Salmonidae; genus Oncorhynchus; species Oncorhynchus gorbuscha. The sequence goes on from NC_060184.1 coordinate 11,152,341, forward strand.
CGTCTTCTGTATAGAACTCAACTACCCGGTCGCATTCACAGGTTGTATCACATTTTCACTTCATTTCATTACAGTACAACGGTTTGATTTGTTTGATCGTAGCTAGGGCTAGCTACATAGCAGTAGGTATCAAAGATAATTGTGTAGTCTAGAGCGATTTTCTAGGTTCGCTAGCCATCTATTGTCGTTCTTTTAACCAACGTAACGTAAACAACACTGCTAGCTAGCCTGCTAGCCCCCGAATAGCAACACTGCAGAAACTATTACACTCAACGGAACGACTTGATTAGTGTAGTGTCAACAACGCACCCACTGCCAGCTGGCCTACTTCAGCAGTACTGTATCATTTTAATCATTTTAGTCAATAAGATTCTTGCTACGTAGCTTAACTTTCTGAACATTCGAGACGTGTAGTCCACTTGTCATTCCAATCTCCTTTGCATTAGCGTAGCCTCTTCTGTAGCCTGTCAACTATGTGTCTGTTTATCCCTGTTCTCTCCTCTCTGCACAGACCATACAAACGCTCCTCACCGCGTGGCCGCGGCCACCCAGGTGGTCCCAGCGCGCACGACCCACGTGGAGTTCCAGGTCTCCGGTAGCCTCTGGAACTGCCAATCTGCGGTCAACAAGGCAGAGTTCATCTCAGCCTATGCCTCCCTCCAGTCCCTCGACTTCTTGGCACTGACGGAAACATGGATCACCACAGACAACACTGCTACTCCTACTGCTCTCTCTTCGTCCGCCCACGTGTTCTCGCACACCCCGAGAGCGTCTGGTCAGCGGGGTGGTGGCACCGGGATCCTCATCTCTCCCAAGTGGTCATTCTCTCTTTCTCCCTTACCCATCTGTCTATCGCCTCCTTTGAATTCCATGCTGTCATTTTTCAAGCTTAACATCCTTATCATTTATCGCCCTCCAGGTTCCCTCGGAGAGTTCATCAATGAGCTTGATGCCTTGATAAGCTCCTTTCCTGAGGACGGCTCACCTCTCACAGTTCTGGGCGACTTTAACCTCCCCACGTCTACCTTTGACTCTTTCCTCTCTGCCTCCTTCTTTCCACTCCTCTCCTCTTTTGACCTCACCCTCTCACCTTCCCCCTACTCACAAGGCAGGCAATACGCTCGACCTCATCTTTACTAGATGCTGTTCTTCCACTAACCTCATTGCAACTCCCCTCCAAGTCTCCGACCACTGCCTTGTATCCTTTTCCCTCTCGCTCTCATCCAACACCTCCCACACTGCCCCTACTCGGATGTATCGTCCCAACCTTCGCTCTCTCTCCCCCGCTAGATCTCTTCCCTCCGCTCAAACCTTCTCCCACCTATCTCCTGATTCTGCCTCCTCAACCCTCCTCTCCTCCCTCTCTGCATCCCTTGACTCTCTATGTCCCCTATCCTCCAGGCCGGCTCGGTCCTCCCCTCCCGCTCCGTGGCTCGATGACTCATCTCACAGTGGGCTCCGGGCAGCCGAGCGGAAATGGAGGAAAACTCGCCTCCCTGCGGACCTGGCATCCTTTCACTCCCTCCTCTCTACATTTTCCTCCTCTGTCTCTGCTGCTAAAGCCACTTTCTACCACGCTAAATTCCAAGCATCTGCCTCTAACCCTAGGAAGCTTTATTTTTCCCTCCTGAATCCTCCAGTGGTCCTCCTCTCTGCAGATGACTTAAGTCAACCATTTTGAAAAGAAGGTCTACGAATCCGATCCTCGTTTGCTAAGTCAAACGTTGGTTCTGCTCACACTGCCCTACCCTGTGCTCTGACCTCTTTCTCCCCTCTCTAGATGAAATTTACGGCCGGCCGCCCAACAACCTGCCCGCTTTATAGACCATTTCCGGAGACCTTCTCCCTTACCTCACTCGCTCATCAACTCATCCCTGACCGTTGGCTACGTCCCTTCCGTCTTCAAGAGAGCGAGAGTACCCCTTCTGAAAAAACCTACACTCGATCCCTCCGATGTCACAATTACAGACCAGTATCCCTTCTTTCTTTTCTCTCCAAAACTCTTGAACGTGCCGTCCTTGGCCAGCTCTCCCGCTTATCTCTCTTGAATGACCTTCTTGATCCAAATCAGTCAGGTTTCAAGACTAGTCATTCAACTGAGACTGCTCTCCTCTGTATCACGGAGGCGCTTGCCAACTCTCTCTCCTCTGCTCTCATCCTTCTAATCTAGAATAACCATCAGATCCTCCTCTCCACCCTCTCCGATCATCTCTACTGCCCTACCTGACAGGTCTGGTGGCGTGGCGAGAATCTGTCTCCTCACCACGCGCTCTCACCACTGGTGTCCCCAGGGCTCTGTTCTTGGCCCTCTCCTATTCTCGCTATATCACTTGGCTCTGTCATAACCTCACATGGTCTCTCTTATCATTGCTATGCAGACGACACACAATTAATCTTCTCCTTTCCCCTTCTGATGACCAGGTGGCGAATGTCTGGCAGACATATCAGTGTGGATGACATCACCACCTCATTGAACCTGAAGAATGCTCTTCCTCCCGGGGAAGGACTGGTACCATGATCTCGCCATCACGGTTGACAACTCCATTGTGTTTTCCCCCAACAAGAACACTTTGCGTGATCCTGCCAACACCCTTTTCTCAACTAACATCATTTCCTTGGTTCATGCTCTTCCGTTGCAAACAGGATGCAGGTCCTTGGAATGTTCTCCCGTCTGGATTACTGCAACTGCAGGCTGGGCTCCTTGCCTGTTTAAACCCCTTCAACTCATCCAGAACGCCGCAGCCCGTCTGGTGTTCAACCTTCCCAAGTTCTCTCAGTAACTCCTCCGTTCTCTCCACTGGCTTGTTGATCCATCCGCTACAAGACCATGGTGCTTGCTCGGAGCTGTGAGGGGAACACCTCACCTCCAGGCTCTGATTAACCCAAACAAGGGCACTGCATCCACCTTGGCCTTTTAAAGTCAGCCATTGGCCCCTGGCCCCCAATGGTGGAACAAACTCCCTGACGCCAGGACAGCGGAGTCAATCACCACCTTCCTCACCTGAAACCCCACCTCTTTAAGGAATACCTGGATAGTTAAGTAATCCCTACGCCTGTTTTATCTTTGTTGTGACTGTCCCACTGGATGTCATAAGGTGAATGCACCAATTTGTAAGTCCATAAGAGCGTCTGTAAATTAAATGTAATGTAAATGTAAATGGATATTCAATGTCAATTTTATTTTTATGTTTTACCCATCTACCAATAGGTGCCCTTCTTTGCGAGGCATTGGAAAACATCCCTGGTCTGTGTGGTTGAATCTGTGTTTGAAATTCACTGCTCGACTCAGGGACCTTACAGATAATTGTATGTGTGGATTACAGAGAGGAGGTAGTCCTTCAAATATCATGTTAAACACTATTATTGCACACAGAGTGAGTCCATGCAACTTAAGCACATTTTTACTCCTCCTGAACTAATGTAGGCTAGCCATGACAAATGGGTTGAATTGTTATTGACTCAAGACATTTCAGCTTTTCATTTTTTATTAATTTGTAAAAACATGATGGGATAGGCCAGTGATAAATTCAGGATGTAACACAACAACATGTGTAAAATGCAGAGGAGCGTGACTACTTTCTGAAGGCACTGTGTATTGTTTTCGTAATCACATATTGTTTAGGGCAGGTCCATAACTTTTGCAACCTAATGAATATAGCTGTGTTCGGTCACAAAGACATTTATGGTGACAAAATGTGCCACCTGTGGATTCAAAATGAGTAGCCCAATTATAGCCACAATTTAATTTAGTAATTTTGCATTAAAAAATAAATAGAGGGTAATTCCACTCTCACATATTTTCAAGGTGTAATTTTTACCTTTTTATTTAACTAGGCAGGTCAGTTATTGAGGCAAAACAGGAGAAAGTTGGAAGTATGGGGGAACACCAATCTCTGTCTGGGAGTCATATACAGCACCTTTGGAAAGCATTCAAGCCCCTTGACCTTTTCCACATTTTGTTACGTTACAGCCTTATTCTAAAATGAATCAAATCATTTTTTTCCCTTTCAATATTCATACAATAACCCATAACGACAAAAAACGGAATTATCACATTTACATAAGTATTCAGACCCTTTACTCAATACTTTGTTGAAGCACCTTTGGCAGCCATTACAGCCTTGAGTCTTCTTGGGTAAAATGCAACAAGCTTGGCACACCTGTATTTGGGGAGTTTCTCAGATTATTCTCTGCAGATCCTCTTAAACTCTGTCAGGTTTTACGGGGAGCATTGCTGCACAGCTATTTTCAGGTCTCTTCAGAGATGTTCGATCGTGTTCAAGTTCGGGCTCTGGCTGGGCCAGTGTAGAATTGCAGGAAATCTGTGGTAAAACTAAAGAAAAAAATAACATATCTGTTTACCATATGTTAATAAAATACTTTTTCTGCTATCAGATCCCTCAGAATGTATTTAATTATAGTTTTTAAACCCGATGCTGAGTTACTGTGAAGCGGCTAATTGTACAGTTAATAGAGCAGCCATTATCTACAGCAGCCAAGAGGATAATGGCTTACATGCCTTACACCACTATAAAACCACTGTCCAACCAGGTAGACAGTACACAACAAAGCCATCACAACCATTCTAAATCAGTGTCATGACATTGGCCCGGGGGTTAGGTTTATGACAGTCATAAATACATCTTCCCACCTTTTTCCTCTCTCTCTACCCTACTGAGGTTATAGTTGCAAACCCCTTGGTTAACATAGAGATTCTGGGAACGTCTGAATGTGGGGGGAAATTAACTATATTCTGGTAATCCGAACAATTGAACATATGCGGTGGTACTTAATGAATATGATGTCAGTTCGGTTGTCATCTGAGACATTCTCATCAATGATAAGATGACAAACTCTACAGTGGAAAGTCTACACATTAGAGTTATCGGATTCACATAGAATTGTTGTTCAATTTAAATGTTTGAATATTAAATTATTTGATGGGATGAAATGTGATTTTAGCTTCTAAAATGTGACATATGGGTTTTCATAAGATATTGCTGCTCACTCAGTGGCCCGCCCACGTGAAGAGACAGAGGTTGTAAACTATGAAACACACCCCCTTTCTCCCTTCCTATATAAAACTTTGACGACAACATAACTTCCTGTTCCGTTGTGGTAGGATGACGGTCCTATGTCAGAATGGTTTAGATAATAACTACAGAACGAAGCCAACATCAGCGTGAGCTTTTATTTTGCGAATTGTATGAACTTTGAAATCTTATTCACGACAGAAGTGATACTGTACCTCCTAGCCGTTGAGTTAGCGACCGCAGCTGCAAACACAGGTTAGGAAGGAACAGACAGAGTATCCCATCTACAAATGGGATACAAATACACAACAACGTTACTACAACTTATCCAAGTGACCACCAGAGACATTCTTCAGGACAGAGGACTTGGTTTGGCAACACGGTCTTCCATCTACCACCAACCTACTGAAGTGCAGCTCAGAGTAAATATTTATTGCATTTTCCTTTTCCAAATGGGGGGTAATTTAGAATGCATAAGACACTGTATTTACGAAAGCCCAGCTTCTTCCCTTTGTTCCTCAGTCTTCCCGCTCCTTCACTCAAAGCCCCTTTTCTTTGTGTAAACAAGCTGCCATATCTGTTCTGCCCGCTAGGGAGGTTTTCCTTTATGACGTAATTTGTAATCAAGTTATGATTAATTGTGTGTATGTGAATTCTGTGTGATTAGTTAGGTATTTAGTAAATAAATAATTTAACCCAATTTTGTATTGCTGATTCAAAATATTAGCCTGGGTTCTTGCAGATAACCAAGAATTTACAACTTTCAGATAATGTGACTGAAGTAAGATGAAGATTATTCTTGACTGCTATTGATGTAAAATATTACTAGGTCTTTAAGAGTTTATTCGGAAGATAACAGCTCTATAAATATTATTTCGTGGTGCCCGACTCTTTAGTTAATTACATTTACATGATTAGCTCAATCAGGTGATATTAATTACAGAGAAATTATTTTATAGAATAGCATGTCATATCACTTAATCCGGCATAGCCAAAGACACGACATCAGGATGAGTCAGTGTTGGTTGTATTTGAGGGCTCAAGTAATATTTGCGGGGCTTTTTCAAAGACATCTTCTGTTTTTGTCTTTTAAATTCTGATAAAAGTAAAAAATGTTCTTCCTCATGAGGTCTCAGGGCTTGCCCATCTTGCTAAATACTTAACTGAACTGACTATTTTTCCTAGACAGTGGCTATTCTCCTCCAGTTGTCTTGCCCGGGTACTTCATAACTGTGTCTCCACAGGGTTACATTCATGCACACTCAGAGTGACTGAGTGGCAGTGGGTTTGACTCCAATTTCTGAAGCCAGTACTGATAAATGCATAGTCTGCTTTCACAGCGAAGGATTCGACAGAAGACAGAAGTCACAGCACAGAGCCTTATGAGCCACACCCCAGGTTTATAGAGACCCAAGTGCTGTCAAACAAAGTTTAATCTTTCCCTGCGAAGTGGTTTAATGACTTTCTCTGGCTACATTACAGTCCATTGCTACAAGGGGTTTTATGTTTCTATTGCATGAAAGCATTTTGAGGAAAAACCTCTAAATGCAATAGACACGTAAAAGGGTAGGCAACAACATCTCCTCCCCGCTGATCCTCAACACGGGGGCCCCACAAGGGTGCGTTCTGAGCCCTCTCCTGTACTCCCTGTTCACCCACGACTGCGTGGCCACGCACGCCTCCAACTCAATCATCAAGTTTGCGGACGACACAACAGTGGTAGGCTTGATTACCAACAACGACGAGACGGCCTACAGGGAGGAGGTGAGGGCCCTTGGAGTGTGGTGTCAGGAAAATAACCTCACACTCAACGTCAACAAAACTAAGGAGATGATTGTGGACTTCAGGAAACAGCAGAGGGAACACCCCCCTATCCACATCGATGGAACAGTAGTGGAGAGGGTAGCTAGTTTTAAGTTCCTCGGCATACACATCACAGACAAACTGAATTGGTCCACTCACACTGACAGCGTCGTGAAGAAGGCGCAGCAGCGCCTATTCAACCTCAGGAGGCTGAAGAAATTCGGCTTGTCACCAAAAGCACTCACAAACTTCTACAGATGCACAACCGAGAGCATCCTGGCGGGCTGTATCACCGCCTGGTACGGCAACTGCTCCGCCCTCAACCGTAAGGCTCTCCAGAGGGTAGTGAGGACTGCACAACGCATCACCGGGGGCAAACTACCTGCCCTCCAGGACACCTACACCACCCGTTGTTACAGGAAGGCCATAAAGATCATCAAGGACATCAACCACCCGAACCACTGCCTGTTCACCCCGCTATCATCCAGAAGGCGAGGTCAGTACAGGTGCATCAAAGCTGGGACCGAGAGACTGAAAAACAGCTTCTATCTCAAGGCCATCAGACTGTTAAATAGCCACCACTAACATTGAGTGGCTGCTGCCAACACACTGTCATTGACACTGACCCAACTCCATATAATGTTACTTACCCTACATTATTCATCTCATATACATATGTATATACTGTACTCTACAACATCGACTGCATCCTTATGTAACACATGTATCACTAGCCACTTTAACTATGCCACTTTGTTTACTTTGTCTACATACTCATCTCATATGTATATACTGTACTCGATACCATCTACTGTATGCTGCTCTGTACCATCACTCATTCATATATCCTTATGTACATGTTCCTTATCCCCTTACACTGTGTATAAGACAGTAGTTTTGGAATTGTTAGTTAGATTACTTGTTGGTTATCACTGCATTGTCGGAACTAGAAGCACAAGCATTTCGCTACACTCGCATTAACATCTGCTAACCATGTGTATGTGACAAATAAAATTTGATTTGATTTGATTTGAAACCACTTTATCACAGTGATATCACAGGCTGCTGCCTACATTGAGATCCAATCACTGGCCACTATACAATGCACTCTAAATAATGCCACTTTAATAATGTTTACATATCTTTCATTACTCATATCACATGTATATACTGTATTTTATACCGTCTATTGCACCTTCGCCATCGCTCATCCATATACTTACATATTCTCCTTCACCCCTTTAGACTTGTGTGTATTAGGTAGTTGTTGGGGAACTGTTAGATTGCTTAGATATTACTCTTAGATATTGTGGTTAGATATTACTGCAGTGTCGGAACTAGAAGCACAATAATTTTGCTACACGCGCATTAACATCTGCTAACCATGTGTATGTGACAAATACAATTTGATTTGATATGATATGAGAGGGCATCAGGTCTTGAATTTATATGGTGGATTGCTTCTTCTCAATTCCATTTTGGCTCTCAGAGTCACTCAACAGTCTAGGCAGGCTAGCCTGAGAACTACTGTAGAGTGTGAGTGCAATCAGTAGAGAAAAACTGTTCCTGGAGCCCTGTTCCTGGAGAGCTACCATCCAGTAGGTTTCAACTCCATCCCTGTTCCTGGAGAGCTACCATCCAGTAGGTTTCAACTCCATCCCTGTTCCTGGAGAGCTACCATCCAGTAGGTTTCAACTCCATCCCTGTTCCAGGAAAGCTACCATCCAGTAGGTTTCAACTCCATCCCTGTTCCTGGAGAGCTACCATCCAGTAGGTTTCAACTCCATCCCTGTTCCTGGAGAGCTACCATCCAGTAGGTTTCAACTCCGTTCCTGGAGAGCTACCATCCATACCATCCAGTAGGTTTCAACTCCATCCCTGTTCCTGGAGAGCTACCATCCAGTAGGTTTCAACTCCATCCCTGTTCCAGGAGAGCTACCATCCAGTAGGTTTCAACTCCATCCCTGTTCCTGGAGAGCTACCATCCAGTAGGTTTCAATGCCATCCCTATTCCTGGAGAGCTACCATCCAGTAGGTTTCAACTCCGTCCCTGTTCCAGGAAAGCTACCATCCAGTAGGTTTCAACTCCATCCCTGTTCCTGGAGAGCTACCATCCAGTAGGTTTCAACTCCATCCCTGTTCCAGGAAAGCTACCATCCAGTAGGTTTCAACTCCATCCCTGTTCCTGGAGAGCTACCATCCATACCATCCAGTAGGTTTCAACTCCATCCCTGTTCCAGGAAAGCTACCATCCAGTAGGTTTCAACTCCATCCCTGTTCCTGGAGAGCTACCATCCAGTAGGTTTCAACTCCATCCCTGTTCCAGGAGAGCTACCATCCAGTAGGTTTCAATGCCATCCCTGTTCCTGGAGAGCTACCATCCAGTAGGTTTCAACTCCGTCCCTGTTCCAGGAAAGCTACCATCCAGTAGGTTTCAACTCCATCCCTGTTCCTGGAGAGCTACCATCCAGTAGGTTTCAACTCCATCCCTGTTCCAGGAAAGCTACCATCCAGTAGGTTTCAACTCCATCCCTGTTCCTGGAGAGCTACCATCCATACCATCCAGTAGGTTTCAACTCCATCCCTGTTCCAGGAAAGCTACCATCCAGTAGGTTTCAACTCCATCCCTGTTCCTGGAGAGCTACCATCCATACCATCCAGTAGGTTTCAACTTCATCCCTGTTCCAGGAAAGCTACCATCCAGTAGGTTTCAACTCCATCCCTGTTCCTGGAGAGCTACCATCCAGTAGGTTTCAACTCCATCCCTGTTCCAGGAAAGCTACCATCCAGTAGGTTTCAACTCCATCCCTGTTCCTGGAGAGCTACCATCCATACCATCCAGTAGGTGTCAACTCCATCCCTGTTCCTGGAGAGCTACCATCCAGTAGGTTTCAACTCCATCCCTGTTCCTGGAGAGCTACCATCCAGTAGGTTTCAACTCCATCCCTGTTCCTGGAGAGCTACCATCCATACCATCCAGTAGCTTTCAACTCCATCCCTGTTCCTGGAGAGCTACCATCCAGTAGGATTTCACTCCAACCCTAATCTAGCCCACATGATTCTAATAATTAGCTGGTTGATAAGATGAATCAGGTTAGTTTCAACTGGGGTTAGAGCGAAAACCTACAGGAGGGTAGCTCTTCAGGAACAGGGTTGGAGAGTCCTGAGCCCCATCAGCTGGCCGAAACAAGCACAACATGAATGGCAAGCCAATACCGGTAATAACAGCTCAAAACGATTCACTCAAGCCACAGTCCTTTTTTACGTTCTGAGGGGAAGTCGGGGACATTTCCGGCGATAGATCTAGCCGGGGACAGGCCACCAAAATCGTGGACTGTCCCTGAAAATCGGGGATGTCTAGTCACTATCCCACGTTTTTATTTTATTTTTTAAATTGCTCCCGAGTTGAGAATGTTGGTATCCTATCCAGAGACCAATATGGTTAGTTAACAAGCCAATGCTAACTAGTGTTAGCACAATGACTGGAAGTCTACAGGTATGCCAGATAGAGCAGGGGTTCTCAAAGTGGGGTCACCAGGGGTGAGGAGGTACTTCCGGTGGTCCATGGTGAGATCTCAAAATATAATTTATTTTTTTCTTCCTAATTGTACATTTGAATGACTATTTCAAACAAATCAAATTAATTTTGGCCAAGGGATCCATGGAATAAGTTTAGAGGGTGCAATACAATACAATGTAATAAGATTAATCTACAGTTTATGTTCTTAACCCTGGGCAACATGGGCCTGGGACACTCACAGTGATATTGGTATCCTCAGTGTTCCACCAATTATCAATTTTTCAGCTGAGTAAGCCTACTTCTTCTATAGAGTTCTTGTATTGTGCAAAACGCACTGTAATTTAAAGTAAAAACCCTTAGTTGCTACATCCATTTTTGGTTTGGAATTTCATGATATATATACCTATTGATTCATGAGAAATATAACTTCTAAATGCCTCATGAGCTTAGTTCAACTGTCGTGCCCCAAAATAACTTGTTTTACTCCAATGTTTGCAATGAATGTATATGTAGTCAAACACCGTATAGCTTCAAAACATTGGTAAAACAGTCATTTTGCCATCATGGCTGGTCAGTACCTGTATCCATAGCTCTGTGGGAGTGGTTACATATGTCTAGGCCCATCCCTCAGCTTTTTACCAAAACACTTCACGCCTTGTTATTGTTTTAATTAAGGACTCTAGCTTTTGGCTTTAAAACTGCACATTTTTCTCTCTGCCTCGTGGCAAAATGTGTAGAATTGCAGGAAATGAACTTGCAAAATGTTCTCTTCAATGCAAAGATGTGAAACTTTTAAATGTTCCTTCCCAGGGCCCGATACTTGGCTCATGCACTGGAGAAGTCATAGTAAAACTCCTTGTATGCTATCTTTTATCTCACTCGAGGGGCGTCCCTGATGAATTTGCTATCACAAAATGTTTGTGAACGCCTTCCCTAGCAAATTCTAAATAGAGCATTCTGAATAATGCTTTTCTATTCCTGATTGTCGGCATTTCCTTGGAAATCATTTGAACATTTCTGAATAATAAACATTCCTTTGTATTAGCATAATGCATATATATAAACGCAAAGGGATCATTGACCTTTTGGGAACTCTGTTCTCTTGTAAGCAGCTCACTGTAACTGTGCTTCAGTCGCCATCTAGTGTTTAAAGAAGGCAGACACAGCTTTTCATTACAAGATAGGGGTCAATTGCGTTTCAATTCAGGAAGTGAACAAAAAAAATGAAAGAAGAATTGAAACCATAGAGCTAATTTCAATTGTTGTATTGGAAATTCAATTAAAGGTACATTACACTTCAATATCAATGTTTGGCCGATTTTTATATATTTTTTATTAGGATCCCCATTTGTTGACACCCTGACACAGAACTAAAAATACATTACAAACAATTACAATTTACGTTAAGACATAAGAAACTTTTAACAAGTAGACATTACAGACAATTAAAATACCTGACCAGTAATACATTTAACATTTAGTAGGATGCTCTCTAGTATGGTTTCAGTCTAATGTAAAGATAAGTCCACATCTAACACAATCGGTTGTAAAGGTACATACAAGTCTCAACCCCAAGTGATTGGAAAAGACAAGCACTACAAATTACACAGCGATTCACTTTTCCATTCAATTTGGATTGTGGCAAAGAGCTGACTCCTTAAAACAGATGTCCTGGGACGTTGAAAGATCTAAAACATCTGACTATTTTTTTTTTGGGGGGGGGGACTACTGACACCCAGTGCCACTGTTTGGTTCCTGTAGAAGAACAAACAAAAAACGTCCTAGTTACTTGTAGTTCGGCTTCAGTCATGCTTCAATACACACATATGAAAAACATGACGTCAATGTCAAGGACTCCACGACAGTTTTTCATTTTTGATAGACTTGTATGGTGTGCAGAGTTTGTTGTAACCTATCCAGCTTGCTGATAATAAAAAGTGATTCATTTTAAGATTGACTTCAGGTGTCCCTGGTGTTGGATTTCCACAACAGCTTTCCCAAAAGGGATGCTGGCCCTTGTTGACTCCAATGCCTCCCATCGTTGTGTCATGTTGGCTGGATGTCCTGTGGGCGGTCGACCATTCTTGATACACACGGAGAATGAAAAACTCAGCAGCGGTGCAGTTCTTGACACACTCAAACCGGTGAGCCTGGCACCTACTACCATACCCCCACTTAAACCATTTGTCTTGCCCATTCACCCTTTGAATGGCACACATACACAATCCATGTCTCAATCGTCTCAAGGCTTAAAGATAATGTTTTTACCTGTCTCCTTCCTTTCATTGACACTGATTGAAGTGGATTTAATAGATGACATCAACAAGTCATCATAGATTTGACCTGGATTCACTTGGTCGGTCTATGTCATGGAACGAGCACGAGTTCCTTATGTTTTGTACACTAAATAAATATACCCTCAGTCACCAGTTTGTTGGGTACACCCATCTAGTACCGGGTTGGACCTCCCTTTGCCTCCAGAACAACCTTAATTATTTGGGGCATAGATTCTACAAGGTGTGATGTTCAAACATTGCTCAATTGGTATCAAAGGACCTAACCAGGAAAACCTTCCCCACACCATTATACGACCTCCACCAGCCTGTACCTTTTACACAAGGCAGGATGGGGCCATGGACTCATGCTGTTGCCACCAAATCCTGACTCTGTCATCAGCATGACACAACAGAAAACGGGATTCATCGGACCAGGTGGTGTTTACCACTCCTCAATTGTCAGGGGTTGGTGATTTGGCGCCCCCTGGAGCTGCTTCTCGTCTGCTGCAGTAGGCCATCCGTGACGTATAATAATATAATAATAATAATATACGCCATTTAGCAGACGCTTTTATCCAAAGCGACTTACAGTCATGTGTGCATACATTCTACGTATTGGTGGTCCCGGGAATCGAACCCACTACCCTGGCGTTACAAGCGCCATGCTCTACCAACTGAGCTACACGTAGACTGACGAGTTGAAATAAACACATTAGTTCAAGTGTTTCTGCCTTTTTACCCTCCAAGGGGTAAGAAGAAGGGGAATAACGTCAAAATGTATTTTCTCAAACTGGGGAAACATTATTAATCTTAACCGCACCACACTTCCTCATAAGTGTTGCTTTCCATCACATGTGTGAAAATAGTGTTTCCCATTGGAGTACATTGTGGCTAATGGGATCGTTGCACAATGAACATTGTTTTCATACTTTACAATGGGGCCCCTGAATCAGAAAAACATATTCTTTCAGTCGAGACAAAAACAGACAAAGACGAATTGAATACAATGAATCCGCTAACTAGAGTAGACAAAGTACACTACTTCACATTCACATTTAACTAGTGGACAAAGTACACTACTTCACATTTACAAATTTTCTCTGATGTTTTTTCAACTCTCTTTGCAAATCTGAATAACATTTCAAAGTTGCATAGTATTACATAAATAACAATTCATTGCAAAAAATACTAATGAAAAAACATCCGTCAACGTGCCTGGAGTACTACATGGCCCTGAGAGCTGACACCCTGCTGCAAAAGGCAGAAGGACACTTTTAGTCAAAAGAGGTAATGAAAGAAACAAAACATTGCTCCATTGTTACCATCTGACTAGGCCGTATGCACCAAGGTACTTTACCATCTGACTAGGCCGTATGCACCAAGGTACTTTACCATCTGACTAGGCCGTATGCACCAAGGTACTTTACCATCTGACTAGGCCGTATGCACCAAGGTACTTTACCATCTGACTAGGCCGTATGCACCAAGGTACTTTACCATCTGACTAGGCCTTATGCACCAAGGTACTTTACCATCTGACTGGGCCGTATGCACCAAGGTACTTTACCATCTGACTAGGCCGTATGCACCAAGGTACTTTACCATCTGACTAGGCCGTATGCACCAAGGTACTTTACCATCTGACTGGGCCGTATGCACCAAGGTACTTTACCATCTGACTGGGCCTTATGTACCAAGGTACTTTACCATCTGACTAGGCCTTATGCACCAAGGTACTTTACCATCTGACTAGGCTGTATGCACCAAGGTACTTTACCATCTGACTGGGCCGTATGCACCAAGGTACTTTACCATCTGACTAGGCCGTATGCACCAAGGTACTTTACCATCTGACTGGGCCGTATGCACCAAGGTACTTTACCATCTGACTGGGCCTTATGTACCAAGGTACTTTACCATCTGACTAGGCCTTATGCACCAAGGTACTTACAGTTGAAGTCGGAAGTTTACATACACTTTAGCCAAATATATTAAACTCAGTTTTTCACAATTCCTTACATTTAATCCTAGTAAAAACTCCCTGTATGAGGTCAGTTAGGATCACTGCTTTGTTTTAAGAATGTGAAATGTCAGAATAATAGTAGAGAGAATGATTTATTTCAGCTTTCATTTCTTTAATCACATTCCCAGTGGGTCAGAAGTTTACATACATTCAATTAGTATATGGTAGCATTGCCTTTAAATTGTTTAACTTGGGGCAAACGTTTCGGGTAGCCTTCCACAAGCTTCCCACAATAAGTTAGGTGAATGTTGGCCCATTCCTCCTGACAGAGCTGGTGTAACTGAGTCAGGTTTGTCGGCCTCCTTGCTTGCGCAAGCTTTTTCAGTTCTGCCCACAACTTTTCTATAGGATTGAGGTCAGGGCTTTGTGATGGCCACTCCATTACCTTGACTTTGTTGTCCTTAAGCCATTTTGCCACAACTTTGGAAGTATGCTTGGGGTCATTGTCCATTTGGAAGACCCATTTGTGACCAAGCTTTAACTTCCTGACTGATGTTTGGAGATGGTTCTTCAATATATCCACATAATTTTCCTCCTCATGAATGCCGTCTATTTTGTGAAGTGCACCAGTCCCTCCTGCAGGAAAGCACCCCCACACATGATGCTGCCACTCCCGTGCTTCACGGTTGGGATGGTGTTCTTCGGCTTGCAAGTCCCTTTTTCCTTCAAACAAAATGATAGTCATTATGGCCAAACAGTTCTATTTTTGTTTCATCAGACCAGAGGTCATTTCTCCAAAAAGTATGATCTTTGTCCCCATGTGCAGTTGTAAACCGTAGTCTGGCTTTTTTTTATGGCAGTTTTGGAGCAATGGCTTCTTCCTTGCTGAGCGGCCTTTCAGGTTATATCGATATAGGACTTGTTTTACTGTGAAAATAGATACTTTTGTACCTGTTTCCTCCAGCATCTTCACAAGGTAATTTGCTGTTGTTCTGGGATTGATTTTCACTTTTCGCACCAAAGTAGTTTAATCTCTAGGAGACAGAACGCGTCTCCTTTCTGAGCATTATGACGGCTGCGTGATCCCATGGTGTTTATACTTGCGTACGATTGTTTGTACAGATGAATGTGGTACCTTGAGGCATTTGGAAATTGCTCCCAAGGATAAATCCGACTTGTGGAGGTCTACAATTCCTTTTCTGAGGTGTTGGTTGATTTCTTTTGATTTTCTCATGATGTCAAGGAAAGAGGCACTGAGTTTGAAGGTAGGCAATGAAATACATCCACAGGTACACCTCCAATTGACTCAAATGATGCCAATTAGCCTTTCAGAAGCTTCTAAAGCCATGACATCATTTTCTGGTATTTCTCAAGCTTTTTAAAGGCGCAGTCAACTTAGTGTCGTAAACTTCTGACCCACTGGAATTGTGATACAGTGAATTATAAGTTAAATAATCTGTCTGTCAACAATTGTTGGAAAAATTACTTGTGTTATGCACAAAGTAGATGTCCTAACCGACTTGCCAAAACTATAGTTTGTTAACAAGACATTTGTGGAGTGGTTGAAAAACTAGTTTTAATGACTCCATAAATGTATGCATTTCCATATGTCTGTGTTAGCTGCATGTGTGACATAACTCCACCAGTCCTATTTATGATATCATTTACAAAAATTATACTTTTTCTAAAAAATATCGAAAAAATAAGGTTTTTATCAAATGGTATATTTTAGATTAACCACAATATTTGTTGTATTATTTGTTCTGTCTTTTAAGGTGGATTAAACTGAAATTGCAACCAACTTTCTAAGACTTGTTTAAAAAATAACTATATTTTGGAGACAATTTTGGTTTCAAATAACCCGAAAGTGAGCAGTTGTAATCTGAATAAAGGGAAAAAGGCCATTCTTGAACATGGGGTTAGACATTCTTACTAATTTACTAGCGAACCATTTTGGATTTAAGTATAACTTAGAAAGTTAGCAAAAATAGAAAAGATCTTGCTACCATTTGTGGAAAAATCACCATGATTAACTCTTTAGTCATATCACAGTTTACCTATTTGCTTAGTGACACCTAGTGACCTGCTTTTTACATTTTATATAAAAATATTAAATTTGATTTGCAATGGCAGGCCAGACAAAATTAAAAGGGCCTATTTATATAACCAATATGAAAATGAAATATTAAATCATTAGACCTCTCACTAAAGGCATCAGTCATAATCATGGTGATTTTTCCACAAATAGACAGGTATTTTCCTTTCCATGGTAGCAAGATCTTATCTATTTTTGCTAACTTTCTATGAAAATGTATTGGAGTGAGAATTTCTTTCTTTTGGGGATTTGTACACCGAGTATGTCCACATCTCCATCAGACCATTTTATTGGTAAATTACACGGGAATGTAAAAGTTTTATTTTTTAGTGATCCAATACGTACTATTGGACACTTATTGGACACTTATCATAATTTGGTTTTAATCCAGAGAGGATAGCAAAAGTATCTAGATCCTCTATGAGGCTGTGGAGGGATTCTAATTGTGGTTTTAAAAGAAAACATGAATCATCAGCGTACACCTTTTGTTTTTAAGTCACGGATTTTGAATCCATTAATAATAATATATTAATATTATTGTTGGATCTCATTTTAACAGCTTACATTTCGATGGCAATAATAACTGGATATGCCGATAGTGGACAACCTTGTTTTACTACTCTTGACAGTTTAAAACTTTCTGAGATGTAGCCATTATTTACTATTTTACAGCTAGGGTTACTATACATAACTTTAACCCATTTTATAAGAGATTCTCCAAAATTGAAATATTCTAGGCATTTATGTATAAACTCCAGTCGTACTTTATCAAAAGCCTTATTCAAAATCAGCTGTGAACATCAGGCCTGGTTTCCCCAATATTTCATAGTATTGTATTGTTTCCAGTACTTGTCTCCAATGTATCGTCCATGTAAAAAAAAACTGTCTGATTAGGATGAATAATATCTGACAATACCTTTTTAATTCTATGCGCCAAGCATTTTTCTAGAATTTTTGCATCACAACACTGAAGTGTACGAGGGGGTACCTCCAATTTTTTTAATGGACTGTATCTTTATATATACCACTTGGATCCTGTTTCAGTAATAATGATATCAGACCTTCTTGTTGCGTGTCCGGTAATCTAGTTTCTATATAGGAGTGGTTAAAACATGCTAATAATATCCTCTGAGTATATCAAAACATGTTTGGTATACTTCCACTGGTATGACATCCAGCCCTGGAGTTTTCCCATCCTTAAAGGCTTTAATTGCATCAAGAAGTTCCTCCTCTGTAATGTGGCCTTCACATGAGTCTTTCTGTACACATGTTCATTTTGCATTATTAGTAGGAAAACAATCCATACAATTAGCTTTGATTAGTGGAGAGGGAAGAAAACTTATATGAAAACATATTCTTAAAGTACTTTACTTCCTCTTTCAAAATATAATTTGGTGAATCATGCTTGACTCCATCTTTTGTAACAGGTTTCGATACATTTTTGGGGGGTTTTGGTAACATTTCTATGTTGAAGATTGAAAAAGACTTTTCGGCATTTTTGCCCATATTCCATCCAGTTCGCTTTATTTTTTTAAATAGTATATTACACTGGATCTTTCTTGAAGAAATTCCTCCATTCCATTTTGTTTTGTGCCTCTATGGTATTGTTTTTATTGCTATCTAACTGTACTGTTAGTCCTTCAATTTCCTTTATTAATATGGACTCTTTTGATCTAAAGTCCTTTTGTTTTATAGATGAGTACTGAGTTGCATGGCCTCTAATGGCACATTTTAAAGTGTCCCATAGAATAAGGGGATCTGCTGTTCCTATGTTATGTCAGAAAAAGTAGGTTAAAAATGATTCTGTCCTAGTTATAAACCAGTTATCATTCAGTAGGCTTTGATTAAATGTCCAATATCCTCACCCACGTGGAAATTCTGTAAGAGTAATATATATGCCAATTATGTGATGATCTGACCGCATTCTGTCCCCTATCAACACTTTTAAAACTTTTGGTGCCAGAGAGAATGACATAAGAAAGTAATCAAGACGACTAGCTTGATTAAGCCTCCGCCATGTATATCTCACTAGGTCAGAGTATTTAAGCCTCCATATATCCATTAATTCCAATATATTCATGACATTCATAATTTCCTTAAGTGCCTGAGGGTGATAGTTTGTAGTGTAGATAATAATAGAGTCTAGCTAGTGTTGCTTGTAGAGTTGATAAATTATTATACATATGTTCAAAGAAGCTTGGATCATCATTATTCAGACCGTATAGGTATCTGTTTATTGTCCAATAACATATTTAAAATAATCCATCTACCTTGGGGATCTGTTTGGACAATTTGCACATTTGGATATATACAGTGGGGCAAAACAGTATTTAGTCAGCCACCAAATGTGCAAGTACTCCCACTTAAAAAGATGAGAGAGGCCTGTAATTTTCATCATAGGTACACTTCAACTATGACAGACAAAATGAGAAGGAAAAAAATCCCAAAACTTTAAATTGTAGGATTTTTAATGAATTTATTTGCAAATTATGGTGGAAAATAAGTATTTTAATAATGTATAATTCCAGTCTAGGCGCAATCTAGATATTGGCCACTAGATGGCAGCAGTGTATGTGAAAAGTTTTAGTCTGATCCAATGCACCATTGCATTTCTGTTCAAAATATTGTCTTAAGACTGCCCAAATGTGTCTAATTTGTTTTCTTAATGTAATTATATTCTTTCACTAGTGAAGTGAAGACTATCCATGTGAACCGATCCTCCTAACTGTACAGTCATATTGAGTTTGTGGGAAGATGCTCTAATATACATATGTTATGGTACTTGTTTATAATTAGTAGGTTATTAATTGACCTGGGTCAAATATTGAATTTTGCTCAAGGTATTTTTATATTGAAACCAATAGGCCATTTACTGTTTTGAATTGTGAATTAATACTTTTGTATTGATGTGCATACAGTATTTCTTTATTGTTATTTATCTTCGTATTCTTACTAAAGCTGGTTATATTCTATGACATTTATTCCTAGTGTCCTGCTCATTATTTTAACAGCATTTACTCTCGCATGCAATGCGATCAAGAAAGGAGAAATTGTGAAATGCATAAACTGTAAATCTGTTAGCATTTATATTGTGCAATTCTAAGAGCTTGGTGCTTTTACATGTTTTGACATGTGGCTTATTTCAAGGAAAACCAAAGGGCCTCCAAATGTTCTGCAATGACTCACCCAATTGAATGCATGAACATCAAAAAAATAATTTACTTTCATTTGGCACCAAGAGAAAAGAGAAGTCGAACCACTGCATTGAATATGGCATTAGAGAGTGTAGTAACTTGACAAGGAATGCCCACACACATTTCTTTAGTGCTTTCCTTTATTTTCAACCTGGGAAATAAAAGGTGTACAGCCATGTACACACCGTACAAAATACAGCAAAGCAATACAGCCCATTCAACATGTGGCCTTGTACAGATCTGACTCTGGATGATGACCTCATCAAAGGGGAAAGGTCACGGTCAATGCCAATGCCAATAATAACCATGCACACATGAATAGCAATTATACTATACTGCAGGTAAGTACAATACATATTCAATGTCATTATTTATACAGTGTCCACACTATAAGCACTTTTCCACTGAGGCTGCTTTTCACAAACAAAATGGATGTTGTTGATTTGCTTTTTATAATAACACTACTGGCCCTATCCAATCACAACTAATATCAGATATAAATGTATAGAAAAGGCCCCAATTATTTCCCTGGCTATAAATAAGTTTGTCATGTTCTCTAGTACAATGAACCAAGTGGAATACACTTACATGAGTCTCCCTTATAACTGTATGATATTGTTCATATTGATGCAGATAAGGGTACTGCTACTGTAACTACTCTGTTACTCTGTCTCTGCCTGGCCGGTTCCCCTCTCTCCACTGGGATTTTCTGCCTCTAACCCTATTACAGGGTCTGAGTCACTGGCTTACTGGTGCTCTTCCATGCCGTCCCTAGGAGGGGTGCGTCACTTGAGTGGGTTTAATCACTGAAAATGGTCTTCCTGTCTGGGTTGGCGCCCCTCCCCCTTGGGTTGTGCCACGGAGGAGATCTTTGTGGGCTATACTCGGCATTGTCTCAGGATGGTAAGTTGGTGGTTGAAGATGTCCCTCTAGTGGTGTGGGGGCTGTGCTTTGGCAAAGTGGGTGGGGTTATATCCTGCCTTCTCACTATCTTTCTTTCTTTCTCTCTCTCTCTCAGGGGACCTGAGTCCTAGGACCATGCCTCAGGACTACCTGGCATGATGACTCCTTGTTGTCCCCAGTCCACCTGGTCGTGGTGCTGCTCCAGTTTAAACTGTTCTGCCTGCGGCTATGGAACCCTGACCTGTTCACTGTGATTACTATTATTTGACCATGCTGGTAATTTATGAACATTTGAACAGTTTGGCCATGTTCTGTTATAATCTCCACCCGGCACAGCCAGAAGAGGACTGGCCACCCCTCATAGCCTGGTTCCTCTCTAGGTTTCTTCCTAGGTTTTGGATGTTGAACATTTCAGTGAAGACACTTGCCAGTTGGTTCTTGTTCTAGCCAAGCCCTTCAGCTTATCAGGATCTTGGGTAATGGGTTGTCACCACAATGTGTACACATAGCTTTACAGCCTCAGGTGTGGTGATCCAATAGAAGATGTTCTTAAGAAATGAGGATCCGCGTAGTCACCCAGCGAGCACATAACGTTCTGAGAACCATATGTTTCTTAGAGAATGGTGAGAGTGTGGTTGTCCTATGGTTATTTTGCATACAACGTTCCCACAACGTTCTTGGAATGGTGCAGGATAGTTGCTTGGCTTGGGAACGTTCTCAGCACATTTAAGGAACTTGACAAAATAATGTTATTTTCTTGGTATTTCATTACTTTATCAGAATGTTTCACAAAAGTTCAAACATGGTTACATTTAATTAGATTTTTGGTAATGTTATAGTAAAGATCTCCAACTGGTTTGACATTAGGAATGTTCTCAAATAGTTCAGAAAGTGTTAATGTTATGCAGGTGAGTGAGGACCCAAAAGCGATATAACGGAAACGGAGTCTTTTAATGTCCAAACAGGGAAAACATAAATCCTCAATCATTACAGGGGAAGTCCAAACAGGGAAAACACAAATCCTCTAGTTTAACAGGAGAGTCCCCCTTCTAGTTGTTGAGGAGAGTTGCAGGGCTAGCGGCAACAGACTGCAGGTCCCTTCGGGTAGGCGCGGGCCGTAGAGGATAGAGACACCTGCTCACACGTAGTATCTGAAGACGAGGCAGAATACAACTGACGGAACAAAAGCAAAGCAAACAGCAAACAAGAATCCGACAAGGACAGAAGCAGAAACAGAGAGAGAAATAGAGACTTAATCAGAGGGCAAAATAGGGGACAGGTGTGAAAGAGTAAACGAGGTCGTTAGGAGAATGAGGAACAGCTGGGAGCAGGAACGGAACGATAGAGAGAGAGAGGAATAGAGAGAGAGAAAGAAACCTAATAAGACCAGCAGGGGGAAACAAAGAGAAGAGAAAGCACAGGGACAAGACATGACAATACAATACATGACTGTTAAGAAACAATGTTCTTCTGTGATAATCTAAATGCTTCAACATAACGTTTTCTACATGTTTCATATTTAAAGTAATATTTTCTGAACGTTCAGAAAATGTTAAGAAACAACGTTCTTCTGAGAGAATTTCAGTACTTCAGAATAATGTTTTCTTCAGGTTTCCTCCTTGATCTATTGAAAGTTATGTTCTCAGAACATTAAGAAAAGTTTCATAAAAACCACAAGAAAACATGAATGTTCAAAGACCATTCTAAGAATGTTATTGAAAAAGATATACATTCTGTTCTCAGTGTCAACAAAACCATCTCCATCCTATCTTGTTAAGTGTGTTCAGGTGTGTTAGCTGCGCCCCCCTGTCTAATTGGCCAACCTGATCTTAATGAGTGCTTCTGTTTGTCCTATCTGTGCTTGGAGTTCCAAACAGTTCATCCAAGCTAACAGTGTTATTAAAAGTCTTGCAACATTTTTAAAGTTGCACTATAGTACACAAATCACTCTGGCATTTCCGTGTTGCTAAAACTCTAATAGTTCGCCTAATTTCAGTTTGTGACAAAATTAGCTAGTATCGTGTAGAGAATCATTTAACCACCTAGCTGCTGTGAAATGTATTTTCCATAACCAAAATTATTGTTGTTTAAGCTGTTTAAAGCTGGTGCACGAAACCGAAAGTAAAATAATGCTAAAACAAATCTCGAACCACAGTAGGACCCAAAAGTTATCAGTGAGTCCCGACCTACCATTGAGAAAACCCAACCTTTGTGAAACACTGCATGAGGACATGCAGTCACCAGTTGTTCACACTCTCTCATATCCATACTGCTGAATACTGTCCGGTAGTGTCCACTCAACTAGGGTCCTTGGTTTACAGCTCGCCATGTATCATTCTCTTTAAGGAAAGTAATTGTATAGCACTGAGTGTGATGATAAACTGTTGGGTGAGGCTGTGATGACACTGGAAGCCTTAGTCGAGTGAGTCATGGATTCTTGGCACCCACTCTACTCTTCTCTATACAAAGAGGGATGAACAAAAACTGACCTTGTGATGTGGGTAACATTTAGACTGTCCCACATACAGTGCCTTAGTGGAACGTCTACATACCCCTGGAACAGTGTTCACATTCTGCTGTCTTGAAATTAAATCGAACAAGGGATTAAATTTGAAGATGTATTGATTGCGTATATCTTCACACCCCATATTTAATACTTGGTTTAAGTGCCTTTGGCAGCTATTACTGATGTGAAAAATGTTGAATACGATTCTTCCAACCTTGCACATCTCTTAGGGAAACATACAGTATATCCAAAATGAATTGCTCAAGCTCAGTAAATTTGGTTGGGTATCATTGATGGACAGCAATATTCAAACCTTGTCTTTGATTTTAAAGCAGATTTAAGTCAGGACTGAGACTAGACCATTCAGGAACACCCACCGCCTCTTGGATAGACATTCTGATGTGTCTTTGTCATAAAAATGTGTGCAATTGTTCCGCTGAAAAATAAAATTCTATCCTAGGGTTAGGTTTTCAGAAGACTAAGGAGAGTTCTCCTCTAACTTTTTAGCTGGGCTTTGCTCCTTCCATATTTATTTTGTTCCTGACAAACTCTTCAGTCCCTGCCGATGACAAGCATACCCATAACATAATGCTGCAACCACAATACTTGAAAATAATTATAATTTGTAACATTTTCTATCATTTTCTTTCACTTTGAAAATGAGTAGGTTCGGTAGATCTACTTGAATCCATTTTTTTATTCAACTTTAAAAATGCAGTCGGGGATTTTAAGCACAACACATTCGTAACATATTGTACGAATTGTATTCGTATCATACGAATTGCTCCCCCACACATTTTAGGGTCAGGAAGTAACATAATACGAAAGGAATGATGTAGTACAGAACTGCATGAAATACAGTAGTAGTACACTAAAAACCGGGACCTGTTTTGGTTTGTGAGCACCGTTTTCAAAACTACTGGCTGAAATTATACAAAAGTTGCGGAGCGTCACTTTAAGGCAGCAAAATGTGAATACTGTGCAAGGTGTGTGCAGATTTTCACTAGGTCACTCTATAATAGTGTCACTGTCCCTAGAGCAGCCATAGTCAGTATGTGGACCACGGCCTGGATCCAGACCGAGAACAGAGTCAATATGGAGCTGCACAAGGTGCAGTTTTTTAAAGCTGGTAGTGCATGGGCAATTGTCCTCTTTATAAACTGTCGGAAATGTCCAGTTGATCTACTACTAGCCCATGTTAGTTAGATAAGTTAGGCTAGTCCGCTATCTACATCTTGTAGTTATAATGGCTATATTGCGTGCCCAGGGGCCTCGACCCCCAGGGGGCCCCCATTGATTTTGTTGAGTCACTAGGGTATCATATGAACATCATCATATGTGTAAAATATTGAACACTGTAAAAATAAAATACAAATTCACAGAGGAAGTGGGTGCGGTTGGACATGACCTGGTGGCAGTGTAACAGTATATAGCTTCCATCACTCTCCTCTCCTCGAACCAGGGACCCTCTGCACATGAGTGCTTCTGTTTGTCCTATCTGTGCTTGGAGTTCCAAAATATAAGCGTGTTTTTTACTCCAATGTTTGTAAACTGTAAACAAACATTGTGTATCTTTAAAACACGGTTCAAAACTATCATTTTGATCTCATGTTGAGCTATGTCAATGAATCTGAGAATGGTAACGTTTCTCCAGCACCAACTGTTTACCAAAAAGTGGCAGGGTGTTATGCGGGTGAATGAGGACCCAAAAGCGACTTGGCGAAAACAGAGTCTTTAATCCAGTAAAGTAAAAATACAATCATAAAGCACAATTTCCACTCGTAATGACGAGAACAGACTGGAGACTCGATCTTGAACTGCAGGTTGCCTCGGGAAGGCACTTGAACGTAGCAGACTCAGACACCTGCTCACCACGCAGCATCTGAGGGAAACACGACACGACAGGGCGATACACAGACACAGCACGGTGAACAATAGACAAGGATCCGACCAGGACAGAAGTGGAAAACAAGGGGAGAAATAGGGACTCTAATCAGAAGACAAAATAGGGAACAGGTGTAAAAAGACTAAATGAGTGAGTTAGGAGAATGAGGAACAGCTGGGAGCAGGAACGGAACGATAGAGAGAGGAGAGAGAGGGAGGGGGAGAGAGAGGGATAGAAAAAGGGAACGAACCTAATAAGACCAGCAGGGGGAAACGAACAGAAGGGAAAGCATAATGACAAGACAATATATGACAAAACATGACAGTACCCCCCCACTCACCGAGCGCCTCCTGGCGCTCTCGAGGAGGAACACTGGCGGCAACGGAGGAAATCATAGATCACAAACGGTCCAGCACGTCCCGAGAAAGAACCCAACTCCTCTCCTCAGGACCGTAACGAAAAACGATAAAAAGGGAAACTAGGGTACTACTCTAAAAAAAAATGAGACACGGGTAGAGAACTGAAAGCTTTAGAGCAAACAGGACCAAACAGGCCAGGAGAGTAACAACTAGGGACAGACTGAGACACAGCAAGGGCAGGAACAAGAACAGGAGAGATGCGATGGCAGGGAACAGACTGAGACCCAGCAAGACCAGGAGCAGAAGCAGAAAAAAAATTACCAGACTTCTTCTGCGCGCAGTCCGAACACGCAGACACGAAACGGCGCGTGTCACGCTCCTGAGTAGGCCACCAAAACCGCTGGCGAATAGAAGCAAGCGTACCCCGAACGCCGGGATGGCCAGCTAACTTGGCAGAGTGAGCCCACTGAAGAACAGCCAGACGAGTAGAAACAGGAACGAAAAGAAGGTTACTAGGACAAGCGCGCGGCGACGCAGTGTGCGTGAGTGCTTGCTTAACCTGTCTCTCAATTCCCCAGACAGTCAACCCGACAACACGCCCAACAGGAAGGATCCCCTCGGGATCGGTAGAAGCCACAGAAGAACTAAAGAGACGGGATAAAGCATGAGGCTTGGTGTTCTTAGTACCCGGGCAATAAGAAATAACGAACTCGAAACGAGCGAAAAACAACGCCCAACGAGCATGACGCGCATTCAGTCGTTTGGCATAACGGATGTACTCAAGGTTCTTTTGGTCAGTCCAAACGACAAAAGGAACGGTCGCCCCCTCCAACCACTGTCGCCATTTGCCTAGGGCTAAACGGATGGCGAGCAGTTCGCGGTTAGCCACATCATAGTTACGTTCCGACGGTGACAGGCGATGAGAAAAATACGCACAAGGGTGGACCCCATCGTCAGTATCGGAGCGCTGGGACAGAATGGCTCCCACGCCCACCCCCGACGCGTCAACCTCAACAATAAACTGTTTAGTGACGTCAGGTGCAACAAGGATAGGAGCGGATGCAAAACGCTTCTTGAAGAGATCAGAACAACAATCATACGACCGGTGAGGAGGAAGGGAGTTGGTTCTGGACCGACTGAAGACCGTGCGCAGACCATGATATTCCTCCGGCACTCCTGTCAAATCACCAGGTTCCTCCTGAGAAGAGGGGACAGAACAAACAGGAGAAATAGCAGACATTAAACACCTCACATGACAAGAAACGTTCCAGGAAAGGATAGAATTACTAGACCAATCAAAAGAAGGATTATGACACACTAGCCAGGGATGACCCAAAACAACAGGTGTAAAAGGTGAACAAAAAATCAAAAAGAAATGGTCTCACTATGGTTACCAGATACAGTGAGGGTTAAAGGTAGTGTTTCATATAATATACTGGGGAGAGGACTACCATCCAAGGCAAACATGACCGTGGGCTCCCTAACTGTCTGAGAGGAATGTCATGTTCCCGCGCCCAGGCTTCGTCCATAAAACAGCCCTCTGCCCCAGAGTCTATTAATGCACTGCAGGAAGCTGCCGATCCGGTCCAGCGTAGATGGACCGGTAATGTAGTACATGTACTTGACGGAGAGGACCGTCTAGTAGCGCTTATCAGTCGCCCTCCGCTTACTGATGAGCTCTGGCCTTTAACTGGACATGAAATGACAAAATGACCAGCGGAACCGCAATAGAGACAGAGGCGGTTGGTGATTCTCCGTTCCCTCTCCTTAGTCGAGATGCGAATACCCCCCAGCTGCATGGGCTCAACACCTGAGACAGTGGGGAAAGACGGTAGTGTCGGAGAGAGGGGAGACACAGTTAACGCGAGCTCTCTTCTATGAGCTCGGTGACGAAGATCTACCCGTCGTTCAATGCGAATAGCGAGTTCAATCAAAGAATCCACGCTGGATGGAACCTCCCGAGAGAGAATCTCATCCTTAACCTTAGCGTGGAGTCCCTCCAGAAAACGAGCGAGCAACGCCTGCTCGTTCCAGTTACTGGAGGCAGCAAGAGTGCGAAACTCTATAGAGTAATCCGTTATGGATCGATTACCTTGACATAGGGAAGACAGGGACCAGGAAGCTTCTTTCCCAAAAACTGAGCGATCAAAAACCCTTATCATCTCCTCTTTAAAGTTCAGATAATTGTTAGTACACTCAGCGCTTGCCTCCCAGATAGCTGTGCCCCACTGCCGAGCCCGACCAGTAAGGAGTGATATGACGTAGGCAATCCGAGCTCTCTCTCTTGAGTATGTGTTGGGTTGGAGAGAGAACACTATATCACACTGGGTGAGAAAGGAGCGGCACTCAGTGGGCTGCCCAGAATAACATGGTGGGTTATTAACCCTAGGTTCCGGAGGCTCGGAAGAACCGGAAGTAGCTGGTGACACGAGACGAAGACTCTGATACTGTCCTGAGAGGTCGGAGACCTGAGCGGCCAGGGTCTCAACGGCATGTCGAGCAGCAGACAATTCCTGCTCGTGTCTGCCGAGCATCGCTCCCTGGAACTCGAGAGTAGAGTAGAGAGAATCCATAGTCGCTGGGTCCATTCTTGGTCGGATCCTTCTGTTATGCGGGTGAATGAGGACCCAAAAGCGACTTGGCGAAAACAGAGTCTTTAATCCAGTAAAGTAAAAATACAATCATAAAGCACAATTTCCACTCGTAATGACGAGAACAGACTGGAGACTCGATCTTGAACTGCAGGTTGCCTCGGGAAGGCACTTGAACGTAGCAGACTCAGACACCTGCTCACCACGCAGCATCTGAGGGAAACACGACACGACAGGGCGATACACAGACACAGCACGGTGAACAATAGACACGGATCCGACCAGGACAGAAGTGGAAAACAAGGGGAGAAATAGGGACTCTAATCAGAAGACAAAATAGGGAACAGGTGTAAAAAGACTAAATGAGTGAGTTAGGAGAATGAGGAACAGCTGGGAGCAGGAACGGAACGATAGAGAGAGGAGAGAGAGGGAGGGGGAGAGAGAGGGATAGAAAAAGGGAACGAACCTAATAAGACCAGCAGGGGGAAACGAACAGAAGGGAAAGCATAATGACAAGACAATATATGACAAAACATGACACAGGGTGGCCGCTTTCTGGTTGTTTGAATCCCAGATTGCCTCTTTAAGGTATACATTATTTTCCTGTTGGCAAAAGGTGAGGCAATTGCAGTGAGTGGAAAGCAGGGAAGCAAATTTAAGATAAGTAGAAACTGAAGGGGGAAATTACTTCCTCCAGAAAGACCCATGGTATCCCCCTACCATGCGCACAAAGAGAAACGCTCAGATCTGTGGGCAATCAATATAAACAGCAGACACAGTGGAGTTTTTCAGTCTTGAGTAGAGTGTGATATTGAAGAGCTGCTGCAAGCATTGTTCATTCGGCTATTCACAATGAAGTTTTCTGTTCTCCATGTACTGCCCAGAAGACCGAGGAAGACTATAGGTAAGATAAATACATATAGCATAACACATATAAATAGCCTACAATATACAACGGTTGTAATGTATTCATTGATATGAATAGCCTTTTGTTGATGCCCACTACTACTATGATATACAGCACATTCTAAATAATAGGATTTAATTTTTAGTGGTTGCAATATACAGCATGTGATCGTTTTACATTTGTCCAGTGATTTTGTAAGAGGTTAACTTTCATCACATTGGAAGATGAGATTGAAGAATGGAGTGGGAAATGATGAGGGGAATATTAAACGTGGTCTTTTTAATATTTGATGCAACTTATGTGGGAGGGACAGTCCGAACAATAATAACACTGTTGTTAGTTTTAATAATGATTAAAATTTTATCTGCAAGTGTCAACATAAGACTGACATTCAAATGCATGCGTTTCTAATGATACATTAAGTTTTGTAAAGTATTGATGATGAATAGCAGTCGTCTGTCAAATGTAGGCTATCTACGCCAATGTCTCCGCCCTCTGGCCAGCGATGGTTTATACCAAAGCCTAGTCTACAGGTCTATCTGTCACTATTAGGTTACGAGTAGGTACCGAATGTTCTGGGAGCATGAAAGGTAGGGACATTTTTATTGGTCTTTGTGCACCTTTTTGGGCACGTTATTAAATATTAAATAACAAAAAATATGTGTCTGCCTGTGTGGTTTTGTTTTGGCTAAGCAAGCTTCACTCAACGTCCGCTATAAGAGAGAGAACGGAAAATATATTTTGCACAAAATGCGCCTGCGGTGAAATAGTTTTAATAGCAACCGCGTGTTCAGTTATGCCTATGTTATAACGCGAACCCACTATTGTAGCCTATAACATCGTATCCAGTTTGTTTGCCTGGTTTTTACACGTGCCACAATGAAAAGTAAGCTGTGGTTTGATAATAAGTGCTATAAAAAAGTGTGCAATGCCATGATAGGTTTTATGAAGAGAAAATATTTTCGACTGTATAACGTCACATTTTTTTCCACAGAGGAAATGGGTGCGGTCGGACACGACCCGGTGGCAGCGACTGTTCTATCACCTGTAATGGAGGGCAGTGCCAAAACAGTACATGGGAGGTTTAGGCATAAACTGAAGATGCCCCAAATACTAGGCTTTGTGCCAAGACCACGAAGCCCCAAACCCATAGTGGAGAGCAATCCACCTCAAACAGGTATATTTAGCTACAGTATTAAGTGGTCAGAAGTTGTATTCGGCGTTCTCTCTGGTGTTAGAATGTGTGCATAATTTATATAGGCTATTTCCTAATTTAAGGTTAATCAATGTTTTGGATGTTTTGTACACACCTACTTATTCAAGAGTTTTTCTTCATTTTTATTATTTTCTACATTGTGGAATAATAGTGAAGACATCAAAACTATGAAATAACACATAAGGAATCGTGTATTAACTAAAAAAGTATTAAACAAATCAAAATATAAATCAAATCAAAATGTTATTTGTCACATACACATGGTTAGCAGATGTTAATGCGAGTGTAGCGAAATGCTTGTGCTTCTAGTCCCGACAATGCGGTAATAACCAACGAGTAAGCTAACCTAACAATTCCAAAACTACTACCTTATACACACAAGTGTAAAGGGATAAAGAATATGTACATAAAGATATATGAATGAGTGGTGGTACAGAATGGCATAGGCAAGATGCAGTAGAAGGTATCGAGTACAGTATATACATATGAGATGAGTAATGTATGTTATGTAAACAAAGTGGCATAGTTTAAAGTAGCTAGTGATACATGTATTACATAAAGATGCAGTAGATGATATAGAGTACAGTATATACATATACATATGAGATGGGTAATGTAGGGTATGTAAACATTATATTAAGTGACATAGTTTAAAGTGGCTAGTGATACATTTTTTACATCAATTTCCATTATGAAAGTGGCTGGAGTTGAGTCAGTATGTTGGCAGCAGCCACTCAATGTTAGTGGTGGCTGTTTAACAGTCTGATGGCCTTGAGTTAGAAGCTGTTTTTCAGTCTCTCGGTCCCTACTTTGATGCACCTGTACTGACCTCGCCTTCTGGGTGATAGCGGGGTGAACAGGCAGTGGCTCGGGTGGTTGTTGTCCTTGATGATCTTTATGGCCTTCCTGTGACATCGGGTGGTGTAGGTGTCCTGGAGGGCAGGTAGTTTGCCACCACACTACCCTCTGGAGAGCCTTACGGTTGTGGGCGGAGCAGTTGCCGTACCAGGCGGTGATACATCCCGACAGGATGCTCTCGATTGTGCATCTGTAGAAGTTTGTGAGTGCGTTTGGTGACAAGCCACATTTCTTCAGCCTCCTGAGGTTGACGAGGTGCTGCTGCGCCTTCTTCACAACGCTGTCTGTGTGGGTGGACCAATTCAGTTTGTCCGTGATGTGTACCCCGAGGAACTTAAAACTTACTAGCGTCTCCACTACTGTCCCGTCGATGTCGATGTGGATAGGGGGGTGCTCCCTCTGCTGTTTCCTGAAGTCCACAATCATCTTAATGCGTTTGAGACAGTCAGTTGTGTTGTGACGTGATATGGGTGGTATACAGAAGATAGCCCTATTTGGTAAAAGACCAAGTCTATATTATGCCAAGAACAGCTTAAATAAGCAAAGAGAGAACGGAAAAAACAGTCATTACTTTAAGACATGAAGGTCAGTCAATCCCTAAAATGTCAAGAACTCTGAAAGATTCTTCAAATGCAGTCACAAAAACCATCAAGCGCTATGATGAAACTGGCTCTCATGAGGACCTCCACAGGAATGGAAGACCCAAAGTTACTCTCCTGCAGTGGATAAGTTCATTAGAGTTTACCAGCCTCAGAAATTGCAGCCCAAATAAATGCTTCACAGAATTCAAGTAACAGACACATCTCAACATCATCTGTTCTGAGGAGACTGCGTGAATCCAGCTTTCATGGTCAAATTACTGCAAAGAAACCACTACTAAAGGACATCAATAATAAGACGAGACTGGGCCAAGAAACAAGAGCAATGGACATTAGACTGGTGGAAATGTTTCCTTTGCTCTGATGAGTCCAAATTTTTAGATTTTTGGTTCCAACCAGCACGTCTTTGTGAGACGCAGTGTAGGTGAACAGATGACCTCTGTATGTGTGGTTCCCACCGTGAAGCATGGAGGAGGAAGTGTGACGTGTGGGGGTGCTTTGCTGTCAATGATTTATTTAGAATTCAAGGCACACTACAAAAGCATTCTGCAGCGATACACCATCCCATCTGGTTTGCGCTTAGTGGGACTATCATTTCTTTTTCAACAGGATAATGACCTAACACACTTTCAGGCTGTGTAAGGGATATTTGACCAAGAAGGAGAGTGATGGAGTGCTGCATCAGATGACCTGGCCTACACAATCACCCGACCTCAACCCAACTGAGATGGTTTGGGATGAGTTGGAACACAGAGTGAAGGAAAGGCAGTCAACACGTGCTCAGCATATGTGAGAACTCCGTCAAGACTGTTGGAAAAGCATTCCTTATAAAGCTGGTTGAGAGAATGCCAAGAGTGTGCAAAGCTGTCATCAAGGCAAAGGGTGGCTACTTTGAAAAATCTAAAATATATTTTGATTTGTTGAACAATTGTAACATTTTTGGTAACTACATGATTACATATGTGTTATTTCATAGTTTTGATGTCTTCACTATTCTACAATGTTGAAAATAGTAAAAATAAAGAAAAACCCTTGAATGAGTAGGTGTGTTCAAACTTTAGCCGGATACGATACATGCGCTATGATGTAGCCTGTATGAAGTACTAGCCTACTACCTCAATATATTGATTTGTTAGATTTATCATCCTTAAAGAGGAACTCTAAATAAAAGAAATCAGTCATATTATATTTTCTGTCACCATGAGAAATTATTGCCACAATATATTTATGTCACCGTCCATTGTCACGTACAGACTGCACTAAAATAACTATTCAATTACTGTACTTCATGGTCCGTGATTTGTAGTAACCATTCACCTGAGTTCTACTTGTTTATTTTCAGAGGTGGTTTTGGACTTTATGGAGAACCTGAAGGAAAATCGCTTGGTGGAGGCTTGCCAGCAGTTGCTCTTGCGAGAGGACAAGCTATTTGGCCAAGAAACCATGACAGTAGAGGGGTTGGTTCAGGTTTGCAACGAGAACGATAAAGACACGCTCCAAAAAGACTATGAAACCCTGCTGCTCCACTTATGGATGGCAGTTCACACCACCTTTAGTTCCACACCCTCAGGAGAACACCTAGAGATACTTCGGAGTGCGGTGGAAACCATAACGCTGTTGGAAGAGAAGGACCAGCAATGCGAAGGGCGGCCCGAGGGCAGCAGCGAGGCCCCCGTGTGGCGGCCACACCAGTGCCGGCACACCCACGACACCCTGCTTGAAAAAATGGTGGATTCTCAAATGAGGAATGCGACATTGGAAGAGGACAATATTAGCGTTAGCAGTGTGGACAACCTGTCAACGTCCATGAAAAGGGAGGTATGTAGGATGGGCAAGCGTCTGAAGGAGGACGTTCTCAGAGTGGCCAGGGACATAAGGGACTGCTACCCCCCAGACTTTGACGTGTGCAACTTGTATGTGAGACTTTACCATCAGAAGTTCTCAGCAAGGTTAACAGAACTGGCCCGCTCTGGGCTCGATGTGGATGACTGTAACTACCTCCTCTGCTGGGTGAACAATTACTATCCAAAGTAAGTGGGAAATGGGAGGGCAGTTGCCCTGGATTCTTGAAGGGCTTGTTAACAATCAGTGGGAGTGATAGGGGCAATTGTCTTTTTAAAATGTCCAAATCACATTTAAGTGATGTCAAACCGCATATGTAGTTGATTTGAGTTGATTGGGCCATTACATTTAGAAAATTGAACAATTTCCCCTATCACTGCCATTGATTGTTAGCTAGCAGTGGGTAAAGTTAGCTGAAGTTTGTAGTGGCTGGAACCATCCCACTGGGCAAACACTGGTTGAATCAACGTGGGAAACTATTTGGATTTTCAAAAAGTCTTCAACTTAAATGGAATTTTGTTTTCACCCAAATGTATACACATCCAATGACAGAGTGACATTTTTGGTTGATTTCACATTGAATTGACGGTAGTTGACAACTCAACCAAATGTAAATCAAAACCAAATCAAATCAAATTGTATTTGTCACATACACATGGTTAGCAGATGTTAATGTTGTGCTTCTAGTTCCGACAATGCAGTGATAACCAACAAGTAATCTAACTAACAATTCCAAAACTACTGTCTTATACACAGTGTAAGGGGATAAAGAATATGTACATAAGGATATATGAATGAGTGATGGTACAGAGCAGCATACAGTAGATGGTATCGAGTACAGTATATACATATGAGATGAGTGTGTAGACAAAGTAAACAAAGTGGCATAGTTAAAGTGGCTAGTGATACATGTATTACATAAGGATGCAGTCGATGATGTAGAGTACAGTATATACGTATGCATATGAGATGAATAATGTAGGGTAAGTAACATTATATAAGGTAGCATTGTTTAAAGTGGCTAGTGATATATTTACATAATTTCCCATCAAATCCCATTATTAAAGTGACTGGAGTTGGGTCAGTGTCAATGACAGTGTGTTGGCAGCAGCCACTCAATGTTAGTGGTGGCTGTTTAACAGTCTGATGGCCTTGAGATAGAAGCTGTTTTTCAGTCTCTCGGTCCCAGCTTTGATGCACCTGTACTGACCTCGCCTTCTGGATGATAGCGGGGTGAACAGGCAGTGGCTCGGGTGGTTGATGTCCTTGATGATCTTTATGGCCTTCCTGTAACATCGGGTGGTGTAGGTGTCCTGGAGGGCAGGTAGTTTGCCCCCGGTGATGCGTTGTGCAGACCTCACTACCCTCTGGAGAGCCTTACGGTTGAGGGCGGAGCAGTTGCCGTACCAGGCGGTGATACAGCCCGCCAGGATGCTCTCGATTGTGCATCTGTAGAAGTTTGTGAGTGCTTTTGGTGACAAGCCGAATTTCTTCAGCCTCCTGAGGTTGAAGAGGCGCTGCTGCGCCTTCTTCACAACGCTGTCAGTGTGAGTGGACCAATTCAGTTTGTCTGTGATGTGTATGCCGAGGAACTTAAAACTTGCTACCCTCTCCACTACTGTTCCATCGATGTGGATAGGGGGGTGTTCCCTTTGCTGTTTCCTGAAGTCCACAATCATCTCCTTAGTTTTGTTGACGTTGAGTGTGAGGTTATTTTCCTGACACCACACTCCGAGGGCCCTCACCTCCTCCCTGTAGGCCGTCTCGTCGTTGTTGGTAATCAAGCCTACCACTGTTGTGTCGTCCGCAAACTTGATGATTGAGTTGGAGGCATGCGTGGCCACGCAGTCGTGGGTGAACAGGGAGTACAGGAGAGGGCTCAGAACGCACCCTTGTGGGGCCCCCGTGTTGAGGATCAGCGGGGAGGAGATGTTGTTGCCTACCCTGACCACCTGGGGGCGGCCCGTCAGGAAGTCCAGTACCCAGTTGCACAGGGCGGGGTCGAGACCCAGGGTCTCGAGCTTGATGACGAGCTTGGAGGGTACTATGGTGTTGAATGCCGAGCTGTAGTCAATGAACAGCTTTCTCACATAGGTATTCCTCAAGTCCAGGTGGGTTAGGGCAGTGTGCAGTGTGGTTGAGATTGCATCGTCTGTGGACCTATTTGGGCGGTAAGCAAATTGGAGTGGGTCTAGGGTGTCAGGTAGGGTGGAGGTGATATGGTCCTTGACTAGTCTCTCAAAGCACTTCATGATGACGGAAGTGAGTGCTACGGGGCGGTAGTCGTTTAGCTCAGTTACCTTAGCTTTCTTGGGAACAGGAACAATGGTGGCCCTCTTGAAGCATGTGGGAACAGCAGACTGGTATAGGGATTGATTGAATATGTCCGTAAACACACCGGCCAGCTGGTCTGCGCATGCTCTGAGGGCGCAGCTGGGGATGCCGTCTGGGCCAGCTAACGTGTGTGCCCAGTGGGAAGCCACTACTGTTTGTGGCAGATGCTAAGATGCTCACTATTTTCAGGGTGAGGGAACATTTAAATTAAAATCCTGAACATCCTGAAAAAAAGGCTAGTTCCCCCCTTTTTTTTTAAATGTCTGCAAACTAAAATTCTGCATATTTTGCGTAGCTGATTGCTCAAGGTTGCCTACATTATCGTCCTGCCTTGTACAGTCTGAGTGTTTCTGAGATGTCTCGTATGGTTTCTATCAATGACTTGATGTCATTTACAACATGTTTATATCTGTTTCAGTGACATCTTAAAACACAAAGACCTTGAGGGGCACATCAACATGGAGTCTTTGGGAACTCTTTTATCTGAGAAGGATCTCACAACATTGGAGGAGCAGTATCTACTACAAAAAGAGGTAAACAGGATGCCAGAAACAGCTAAATCTAATGAACAGGCTAAATCCATGTGTATATGTCTAGACCATCCTTTCAGAGTAGCCTGGTCCCAGATCTATTTGTGCTGTCTTGCAAACTGCTATGGTGTGTTAATGACCATAGGGCTTGGCAAGATAGCACAAACATATCTGGGACCAGGCTACTTTCAGAGTGCTTTAGAATTGGAAATAATGTATTCTTTTATAATGTTGTATACAATATCTTTCAGAACTATAGTGTCAAGCTTACAGAATTGTGATGACCTGTGCTATGTCGTTTTCAGAGTAGAGTCAGGACCTGGTTCTCCAAGGCTCTCAGTAAGGAGGAGGAGGGTTGGCTCAGTGGAAAGAGTCCAGAACTCATTGACGGGTACTGCTTCTGTCCTCTGGCCATTGACATCATACAGGTTGAAACCTATTGGATTACTACTACTTCTTCTAGTACTTGTCTGTGTTCAGCCCTACTCTTTCTTTGACCTGAACATGTTCTTCATTGTTTTCATACTACAGATATGAAGTAGCTTTTTCTCCCGCATGGTTTTATATAAGCTTCATATTAACATGTCAACCTTGGCATAATTCTATTTAAACTGACATTACCCTCCAAAACCAAAGTTTGTCTGATATTTTCAGACCTCAAAACAATGAGCCCCATAAATCAGAAATATTTAATAAATGCACTGAATTTCATACGTTTCTACACTGAATTGAGTTTTCATGGAATTAATCCCATCCCTGCTCTAAGCTATGTTGACTGTACAGGGTCAGGTTTTATGTGCTAATACTGTATGTTGTTCTGTTTACTAGGCTGTTGATGGGGCCATGAGAGAGGCCAGGACTATTCTGGGCAGTGAGGCTAAAGCCCAGAGAATCCTTTGTCAGCTGGACAGCTTCTTGATGAGGTAGTATACCCATTCCTTATTGCTCTGGCCACTGGGTCGTGCTCCTTAGGCACCAAACAGAATGAAACAGAGAGAGACTACCTGGACTTGTCCAATAAGTAACACTGATTTTCCTTTTTCATTGCAAAACATTTTGGTTATGTGCCTTAATGAACACGTCCTGTCGTAGTTGAACGTTTGCTTTTCCATTGCAAAACATTTTGGTTGTGTGCCTTAATGAACACATCCTGTCATAGTTGAACGTTTACTTTTCCATTGCTCATCTGAACTTAATCACAAGTTTCTTTTGAAAAACAAAAAGTTTTCTATTAAGTTTGAATGCTTTGGCTTAGGGCTGTCCAATCTAATATTTTACTGATGAACATGCACGTTGATATCCAGCATCATGCTCAAAGTCATTCAATTAGCTTACTGTGTTCTGGTTTCACAGCCACACAGACAAATTGCATAATTCTACATGGCCTTTGTTCTGGTTTCACAGCCACACTGTAACGTCTCTCTTCTATCTCCTCCTTTGACGAAGAGGTAGAACAAGGATCGGTGTAACGTTGTTCGTCTGTTGTAAGAAGAGAGTCAGACCGAAATGCAGCGTGTAGGTTACTCATGACTTTAATGAAAGTATCGCGGTACATGAAATAACTGATAAATACAAAAACAACA
Organism: Oncorhynchus gorbuscha; assembly: GCF_021184085.1. NCBI lineage: Eukaryota > Metazoa > Chordata > Actinopteri > Salmoniformes > Salmonidae > Oncorhynchus > Oncorhynchus gorbuscha. The sequence goes on from NC_060184.1 coordinate 11,190,338, forward strand.
AATGGAACGTGAAACCTATTACAGCCTATCTGGTGACTACAACACAGGGATAGGAACAAACACCCACAAAATACAAAGCGAACTCAGGCTACCTAAATACGGTTCCCAATCCGAGACAACGAGAATCACCTGACTCCAATCGAGAATCGCCTCAGGCAGCCAAGCCTAACTAGACACACCCCTAATCATACACAATCCCAATTAATACAAACCCCAATACGAAACACAACATATAAACCCATGTCACACCCTGGCCTACCCAAACATATACCAAAAATACAAAATACAATGACCAAGGCGTGACAATCGGACCAAAATGCAGCGTAATGAAAAGTGAAAAACCGAAACAGCCCCATCTGGTGCAAACACAAAGACAGGAACAATCACCCACGAAACACTCACAGAATATGGCTGCCTAAATATGGTTCCCAATCAGAGACAACGATAATCACCTGACTCTGATTGAGAACCGCCTCAGGCAGCCATAGACTACGTAGACACCCCACAAAACTCCTAAGACAAAAACACACCACAATAACCCATGTCACACCCTGGCCTGACCAAATAAATAAATAAAACACAAAATACTAAGACCAAGGCGTGACACACACAGACAAATTGCATAATTCTCCATAGCCTTTTTCCTGGGAAAAGTTGATAATTCAACATTGGTGTTCTATCTACACTGTCTTGTTGCAGACTGTCTTTGATCTAGTTTAGTATGCTACAATTAAGTGCTAATGTCAGAGAATATGGAAAGCCGTTTTGGGTCTTTGCATGTCAAAAAAGATACACTTCAAATAACAGTATTCAGTCAAATAAGTTTGTTGACCGATCGGGACCTGAATATGACTGCACATCGCATAACAATTTAACATGTTCATACATTTTTTTAACGTAGTTATTACACATCGATTACACTATCACTCGTATTTCATATGTCATAATGATTCACCAACACGTATGCTATGATGCTGGTATAGTTTTGTCTTGCACACCCTCCACTGCTGCACGAGCACAGACACACTTCCCCAAACTCTGGACAGTGCTGGTCATAAAAAGAGCTAGCTAGCTGATGGATGCCAACATAGTTCTTCCCCAAAAACATAGCAAAACTACATAATCTGTTTCAGTAGCTATAGTTAGCCGACTAACTGTCTAGCTAGGTTTCATCATGTAAAATACCCCTAATTTATAATTTTGGTATTTTATTAGGATCCCCATTAGCTGTTGCAAAATATAGGTCTTATTTGATCAATGGTGGTCGGACCCACCTATATGAAGCGAGCCACAATAAGGATTAGCCACAATAGTGGAATTAGCAGTTCGCTAGTCTGTCATTGACAGTGATGCAAATGAATACAGATAGTAGAATTATTCCATACTTGAATAAACCATGCTAAACAAGGTTTGAATGTTGTTATATACATTTTTTAAAATACAATAATTTGTTAATTTGTCAAATCTGTTGAAATCACACTGGATGTATTCTACTTTAGAATTGCATTGTGGGGCATATTTATTCCACTGTACAGCCTTACTGGTGCATTGTGGATCAATGACATGGGGTATCAGACTACTCAGTGACATCCAGAGAACATTAGCATCATAGTTCTTATTGCGGGACTCTGAAACCACTGAATTGAGCCACATTCATTGTACCAGTCAAGCTAGCTACCACAAAAGTTCCTAATAACATCTCTATCAAAGATATTAGCTAAATCAGTTTGATCCTGATCATATTTCAAATGCTCACACAGACGTTTTCCCCATTCGGTTGAAAAAAGAATGCCTTATTACCAACACGGTATTGTAAACTCATCGTACTTGGCAGGTATGTCACTCTGTGTGCTTGTTTGCAGACTTATTTTTTTGTACAGCTTTGACAGTGCTACTGATCGTAGTGGTGGAGCTGGGCTTGCACGTGAAAGTTCAGCACACACAACATTCTATAATAGAATTGTGTTATTTGACGTGTTTTGTTTTTGACACGCAAAGACCCAAACGGCGTTCCATATGAAAAGCCAGTGTTTGGAGGGTATATTGACAAGGGTGTTGTTAGGCCTGAGATGTCGGCTTCGAAGGCATTATCAATTTTATACATGGGTTACCAACATATTCAAATAACTTTATTTTTATTAATTTATTCATACTATTTCATCCTTCCACAAGATATAGTCCCAAAATAAATCTAGGGTGGCCGGTTGTTCATTCTATCGGTTTGGTTGCCAGAGACCCAGTTGCTCAGTCTTTTTGTTCTGTATCTATGGACGCGACCCAGTTGCTCAGTCTTTTTGTTCTGTATCTATGGACGCGACCCAGTTGCTCAGTCTTTTTGTTCTGTATCTATGGACACGACCCAGTTGCTCAGTCTTTTTGTTCTGTATCTATGGACGGACGACCCAGTTGCTCAGTCTTTTTGTTCTGTATCTATGGACGCGACCCAGTTGCTCAGTCTTTTTGTTCTGTATCTATGGACGCGACCCAGTTGCTCAGTCTTTTTGTTCTGTATCTATGGACGCGACCCAGTTGCTCAGTCTTTTTGTTCTGTATCTATGGACGCGACCCAGTTGCTCAGTCTTTTTGTTCTGTATCTATGGACGCGACCCCAGTTGCTCAGTCTTTTTGTTCTGTATCTATGGACGCGACCCAGTTGCTCAGTCTTTTGTTCTGTATCTATGGACGCGACCTCAGTCTTTTTTTTGTTCTGTATCTATGGACGCGACCCAGTTGCTCAGTCTTTTTGTTCTGTATCTATGGACGCGACCCAGTTGCTCAGTCTTTTTGTTCTGTATCTATGGACGCGACCCAGTTGCTCAGTCTTTTTGTTCTGTATCTATGGACGCGACCCAGTTGCTCAGTCTTTTTGTTCTGTATCTATGGACGCGACCCAGTTTCACTGCCATACCTGCTGGCAACGTTCTTATCCCTTGCTTGCTAGCTAGTCAACTACGGCTAACTTACAGGCACATCAAAAAGCCAGAATAACAGCAAAGTATCTATATTTGCATTTGTTTAAGCTGTTTTCTAGTGACATTTATTTGGATACATCCATAACAATGAGCTAATGAGGCGTGATTTCGGCTGGCATAAATAATGTGTTCACTCGTCAGGACACTGTTGTTCAGAGGAGCTAGCCAACAACACAGCTAACACAATCACTTCAAACTGAAGCTGGAAAGACAGCAAACTAGCTGCACTTCGTTTCGTTTTACCTTTTTTTCAATTGACATGATTTTCGACTGGCTAAGAAACGTTGCCTGCCTGTCTGTCTCGTTCTGACTCGTTCATTACTATGGGACAGCTGAAGATCAAATTTGAATATTGAAACAATATTGCAAATGTCGGCGAGACAGACCGCAAGGTTTATACAAATCTCCACTAAATGTTAGTCTAAAAGAAATGTGACATAATGTTTGCTTTTTATAGTTGCTTGACTGGGCTGATGAGACAGTGGATTACGCAGTCAGATGGAACAGAGTAACTGGCATTTTAACGTCATAGATTTCGCCGGTGGTAACTGGTGGAATAGACACCGGCTTGAATGCAGTTTTAACCAATCAGCATTCAGGATTAGACCCACCCGTTGCATAACTGAGGAATATGAACTGCAGTGTTACTATTCAACATTTTACTGACATAATGAAAAAGAACCTGGAGAAACATGATGACATATTGTACAATGTATATTTGCAGCTATAAGAAATCTCTTGAAGAATTTGTGAAGGCAAGACGGGGAGAACACTCAGGCAGTCGTGAAAGCTAACTTGGTTAACATTGAACAATTCAGGTAGGCCAAAAACTGTTGTTCATTTCACCAAGTCATTTGTTTCATAAAATCAAATTTTCTGTGTTCATTTGCTTGGTATTTGAAGGGTAGCTAGCTACACACGAGCTTCATTACACATGTAATGGGGGAACAGTTCTGCCTTGCTCAGGGGCAGAACGACAGATTTTGACCTTGTCGGCTCGATGATTGAAAGTACCTTTGAACTGCCATTGTCATTCTGTCCCTCCAATCCTCCCAACCTCTTATTTGACTTCATAAATCCAACATTGATGTAATGACATTGGTTCCTCCTTTACAGAGACTTCATAGTGGGAAGAGAGGAGTCAATCCCAGAAGAGATCAGGACAAGCTGTATGTCCACATTGGCAGACCTGAGAGACTGTGGCTACGGATACTTCACCGGCCCCATACATGAGGAGCTCAGGGTAGGCTACATGCGACAGCAGAGACACCAAGCATAATAGTCTAGCAATACTCCAATGTACAATGCTCAGTTAATTTCGTTGACTTTTGGCATCTAGTTCAAAATCCCAGACAACCTTTCTCAAATTAGATGATTTTTCCTTACCCAGGAGTTACTTGAGAGACTTGTCCCGAAGCCACCAAAGTACTTTGCTCTGTTCATCTTTCCCTCGATCCTGACTAGTCTCCCAGTCCCTGCCACTGAAAAACATCCCCACAGCATGATGCTGCTGCCACCATCATGCATCACTGTAGGGATGGTGCCAGGTTTCCTCCAGATGTGATGCTTGGCATTCAGGCCAAAGAGTTCAATCTTGGTTTCATCAGACCAGATAATCTTTCTTCTCATGGTCTGAGTCCTTAGGTGCATTTTGGCAAACTCCAAGAGGGCTGCCATGTGCCTTTAACTGAGAATTGTCTAACGTCTGGTCACTCTACCATGAAGGCCTGATTGGTGGGAGTGCTGCAGAGATGGTTATCCTTCTGGAAGATTCTCCAAACTCCACATAGCAACTCTGGCGCTCTGTCAGAGTAACCATCGTGTTCTGGTCAGCTCCCTGACCATGGCCCTTTTCCCCCGATTGCTCAGTTTGGCCGGGCAGCCAGCTCTAGGAAGATTCTTGGTGGTTCCAAACTTGCTCCATTTAAGATGAAGGAGGTCATTGTGTTTTCCTGGGGGCCTTCAATGCTGCAGAAATGTTTTGGTACCCTTCCCCAGATCTGTGCCTCGACACAATTCTGTCTCGAAGCTCCACCGACTTATTTCCGCACGTGTAATAGTTCCAATGTAGTTTCCTTTTGGTTTTGGACTCGTCAATCAAGCCAGGTTATTTTATCCGCTATCCTCTTTTGACCGGAAACAAACTCTGTTTTGACATCAAGGCCGATTCCACTGTGGGCAAACTGATAGCATATCCTACAATCAATAAGAGAGTGTGTGTGTGTTGCAGAGGTGTGTGTGTGTTGCAGAGGTGTGTGTGTGTTGCAGAGGTGTGTGTGTGTTGCAGAGGTGTATGTGTGTTGCAGAGGTGTGTGTGTGTTGCAGAGGTGTGTGTGTATTGCAGAGGTGTGTGTGTGTTGCAGAGGTGGTTCATTGAACTGCTCTCCTTTTGACCTTTGCATAAAACCCCCAAAAACCAAACTCTGCTGTTCCCTGAAGTCCATGATCAGCTCCTTTGCTTTGTTGAGTGAGAGGTTATTTTCCTGGCACCACTCTCCCAGGGCGCTTACCTCCTCTCTGTAGGCTGTCTCAACATTTTTGATAATCAGGCCTACTACTGTTCTGTCGTCTGTAAACTTGATGATTGATTTGGAGGCGTGCATGGCCATGCAGTCAAGCGTGAACAGGGAGTACAGGAGGGGGCTGATCACGCACTTTGTTGAGGATCAGCGAAGGAGAGATGTTGTTTCCTACCTTCACCAGCTGGGGGTTGCCCGTCAGGACCCAGTTGCAAAGGGTTGGGTTCAAAGCCAGGGCCCCGAGCTTAATGACGAGCTTGAAGGGTACAATAGTGTTGAATACTGAGCTATAGTCAATGAACATCATTCTTACATAGGCATTCCTATTGTCCAGATGGGATAGAGCAGTGTGCAGTGCGATGGCGATTGCATTGTCTGTGGATCTATTGGGGCAATAAGCAACTGGAAGTGGGTCTAGGGTGTCAGGTAAGGTAGAGGTGATATGATCCTTAAAACGTCTTCGGGATAAGGGGCAGCATTTTCACTTTTGGATAAATAGCGTGCCCAAATTCAACTGCCTGCTACTCATCTGCAGAATATAAGATATGCATATTATTAGATTTGGATAAAAAACACTTTGAAGTTTCTAAAACTGTTTGAATCATGTCTGTGAGTATAACAGAACTTATGTAGCAGGCAAAACCCAGAGGCCAAACCATTCAGACTTTTTCATTCAGGTCACTGTCTTTTCAATGGGTTTTCATTGGGAAACCAGTCTTTAGAAATTGGTTGAGGTTTTTCCTTTGTGTAATGAAGAAGTACGGCCATCTTGAATGAGTCACTTCATGTGGACTGTTTGAGAGAGTGGCGCATAACCAGAAAAGTTGCATCAGGTTGTTTTCTTTTTGTATTGAACACAGATCATCGCGTCTTCAATTTGATCGATTATTAACGTAAATAAATTCCCAAAGTTGTATTACAAAAGTAGTTTGAAATGTTTTGGCAAAGTTTACAGGTAATTTTTTTGATATTTTGATATTTTGTAGCAAGTTGGAAGCTGTGTTTTTCTGGATCAAACGCGCCAAATAAATGGACATTTTGGATAGATATTGACGGAATGAATCGAACAAAGGACCATTTGTGATGTAATGGGACATATTGGAGTGCCAACAAAAGAAGTTTGTCAAAGGTAAGGCATGAATTATATTTTTATTTCTGCGTTTTGTGTCGTGCCTGCAGGGTTGAAATATGCTACTGTTTTTGTTTACCGTTGTGCTATCATCAGATAATAGCATCTTATGCTTTTGCCGAACAACCTTTTTGAAATCTGACATGTTGGTTGGATTGTCAATGAGTGTAGCTTTAATTTGGTATCTTACATGTGTGATTTAATGAAAGATTGATTTTTATAGTATTTTATTTGAATTTGGCGCTCTGCATTTTCCCTGGCTATTGGCCAGGTGGGACGATTGCGTCCCACCTATCCCAGAGAGGTTAATTAACTAGCCTCTCAAAGCATTTCATGATGACAGAAGTGAGTGCTACAGGGCAATAGTCATTCAGTTCAGTTACCTTGACTTTCTTGGGTACAAGTGGGGACAGCAGACTGGGAAAGGAAGAGATTGAATAAACACTGTAAACACTCCAGCCAGGTGGTCTGCGCATGCTCTGAGGATGCGGCTTGGGATGCTATCTGGGCTGGCAGCCTTGCGAGGGTTAACATGCTTAAATGTCTTATTCACGTCGGCCACGGAGAAGGAGAGCCCACAGTCCTTGGTAGCGGGTCGTGGCACTGTGTTGTCCCCAAAGCAGGCGAGGAAGGTGTTTTGCTTGTCCAGAAGCAAGACATCAGTGTCCGCGATGTGATTGGTTTTCTCTTTGTAGTCCGTGATTGTCTGTAGACTGAGCCGTTGAATTGCGACTGCACTTTGTCTCTGTTCTGGTGTTTTGCCTGTTTGTTTGCCTTACGGAGGGAATAACTACACTGTTTGTTTTCGGGCCATATTCCAAATCACCCTGCCATGGTCAAATGCGGTGGTTTGCGCTTTCAGTTTTGCACGAAGGCTGCTATCTATCCACGGTTTCTGGTTTGGGCAGGTTTTAATAGTCACTGTGGGTACAACAGCTCCTATACACTTCCTGATGAACTCACTCACCGTATACGTGTATTCCTCGATGTTATTCTCAGAGGCTACCCGGAACATATCCCAGTCCGTGTGATCAAAACAATTTGGAGGCATGGATTTCAATTGGTCAGACCAGTGTTGAATTGACCTTAGCACGGGTACTTCCTGTTTGAGTTTCTGCTTATAGGACGGGAGGAGCCAAATAGAGTCGTGATCAGATTTGTAGGCCTTGTAGGCATTTCAAAAAGTTGAATAGCAGTGGTCCAATGTTTTTCCAGAGCGAGTACTACAGTCAATGTGTTGGTAGCACTTCAGTAGCGTTTTCCTCAAAAATGTGGCCTCAGGGTGTGGTTTCTAGTTTGCATAAAGTCCAGTGTTGTTCTTTGAGGGGCATTATGGTATCGGTTTGAGGGGGGAATATACACGGCTGTGACTATAACCGAAGAGAATTCTCTTGGGAGTTGATACGGTTGGCATTTGATTGTGAGGTATTCTAGGTCAAGTGAATAAAAGGACTTGAGTTTCTGTATTTTATCACATTTACACCATGAGTAGTTAATCATGAAACATACATCTTCTTCCCTGAGAGTTCTTTATTCCTGTCTGCGCAATGTACTGAGAACCCAGCTGGCTGTATGGATGGGGATAGAATACCGTGAGAGAGCCATGTCTCTGTGAAACAGAGTATGTTACAATCCCTGATGTCTCTCTGGAAGGAGATCCTCGCCCTGAGCTCATCTACTTTATTAGCCAGAAACTGAACATTAGCGAGTGTGCACACTTCCTGAGTCTGACTGACTACCATTTCTCTGCCGGTGGTATTTCGGAGCTGCCTCTGGAATAAGTTAAATTGCCCTGGAGGGTACGGCTGCAACACAAAAACAATTCAGGGCTAATAATGTAATAAATATCACACAAAAAAAAAACGAAATACTGCATAGTTGCTCAGGAGCTAGAAGCAGAGCTGCCATATCTGTCGGCCCCATCCAATCAAATTTTAGATACATCTCAAGCATGATCAATGGGAACAAGTTGCACCTGAGCTCAATTTCGAATCTCCTAGCAAAAGGTCTCAATACTTATGTAAATAAGGTGTTTCAGTTTTTAATTTTTAATACATTTGCAAAAATGTTTAAAAACCTATTTTCATTTTGTCATTGTGGGGTATTGTTTGTAGATTAATTAGGATTTTTCTTTATGAATTTATTTTAGAATAAGAAGAAGTATGTCATATGCCCTTAACATAAAGTTGTGTTTAAATGAGGTGTTATTGAATGTGCAGAATTCTAGCACAGAATTACTTTTTATATATATATATATACATATATATATTTTTTTAAGGACATATCATAATACCAACAGCTTGCCAAAAATACAACAACATTGAAACCAAATGGAAGAAAATAGAATTTGCCTTTATAACAGCTAGTTATCTGTTTAAGAAGAGGAAAACAACAAAACAGGTATTTCGAGTCTGATCACTGGAATGTTTCCACTACCTTTGATTGGTTTGATTTTGACTCATTAGGGTCCCTATTAGGCGACGCCAACGGCGACAGCTAGTCTTACTGGGGTCCGACACATAATGAAAAATACATTGTAGACAAAATACTTTACAATTTACATACACACACTACATGTTCATGTTTTTAAATCAGTTACACGTACAGGGAAATGTGAAAGTATCCAGAGCTCTTGTCATTTTCTACATTTTGTTATGTTACAGCCTTATTCTAAAAGTGATTCAATTACATTTTCCCTCATCAATCTACACACAATTCCCCTTTGTGAAAAAGTGAAAAGAGGTTTTTAGAAATGTGTGCAAACTTGTAAAAACAGAAATACCTTATTGACATACGTTTTCAGAACCTTTGCTATGAGACTTGAGATTGAGCTCAGGTGCATCCTGTTTTCATTGATCATCCTTGAGATGTTTCAACAACTTGATTGGAGTCCACCTGTGGTAAATTAAATTGATTGGACATGATTTGGAAAGGCACACAAATGTCTACAACTACATGAGTTGACAATCCAAAAACCAAGCCACGAGGTCAAAGGAATTATCTGTAGAGCTCTGAGACAGGATTGTGTCAAGGCACAGATCTGGGGAAGGGTACCAGTACATTTCTGCAGCATTGAAGGTCCCCAAGAACACATTGGCCTCCATAATTCTTAAATTGAAGAAGTTTAGAACCACAAAGAATCTTCCTAGAGCTGGCCACCCGGCCAAACTGAGCAATCGGGGGAGAAGGGCCTTGGTCAGGGAGATGACCAAAGTCAGAATGGTCACTCTGACAGAGCTCCAGAGTTCCTCTGTGGATATGGGAGAATCTTCCAGAAGGATAACCATCTCTGCAGCACTCCACCAATCAGGCCTTTATGGTAGTGGCCAGATGGTAGCCACTCCTCAGTAAAAGGCATATGACAGCCCTCTTGGAGTTGCCAAAAGGCACTTAAAGACTCAAGATTTTCACCTTAAGACTAAACAAGATTCTCTGCTCTGATGAAACCAAGATTGAGCTCTTTGGCCTGAATGCCAAGCGTCACGTCTGGAGGAAACCCATCACCATCCCTACGCTGAAACATGGTGGTGGCAGCAACATGTTGTGGGGATGTTTTTCCAGTGGCAGGGACTGGGAGACTAGTCAGAATCGAGGGAAAGATGAACGGTGCAAAGTACATTGAGCTCCTTGATGAAAACCTGCTCCAGAGCGCTCAGGGCCTCAAACTGGGGTGAGATTCAGGTGCCAACAGGACAACGACCCTAAGCACACAGCCAAGACAACGCAGGAGTGACTTCGGGACAATTCTCTGAATGTCCCAGCCACAGCCCGGACTTGAACCCGATCGAACATCTCTGGAAAGACCTGAAAATATCTCTGCAGCGACGCTTGAAAGGATCTGCAAAGAAAAATGTGAGCAACTCCCCAAATACAGGTGTGCCAAGCTTGTAGCATCATACCCCAGAAGACTTGAGCCTGTAATCGCTGCAAAAGGTGTTTCAACAAAGTGCTGAGTAAAGGGCCTGAATACCTACGTAAATGTGATATTTCCGTTTTTTTCTAAAGCAGTTTTTGCTTTGTCATTATGGGTAATTGTGTGTAGATTGATGAGGGGAAAATGATTGAATCCGTTTTAGAATAAGTCTGTAACGTAACAAAATGTGGAAAAAGTCATGGGCTCTGACTACTTTCAGAATGCACTGTACATGTCCGTACATACACACAACAAGTAGGTCACGAGGCATTGAGCTGGAGGTGGTTTATTTGTTTTTTTTTCTGTGAACCTTTGTTCTTTTTATCTAATCTAATGGTAGGGAGGAAGTAGAATAAATATAAGCCTTCAGGAGAATTCCCTCCTAAATGGTTTCCGACCAACATTATCAAGGCCACAATGTTTGAAGTGCAAAGTGTGACTGTAGGTTACAATGGTACAATGTGGTCATCCAAGTGACCACTCAAATCACATGGCCTGGACCATCTTTGTGGGTTACAGATTGTCCATGTTATTCTCCATAATGTTTTTACTTTTGCACTTCAGTTGTGATGAAACAGTTGATGCATATTAGTAATAAAACACATTTGTTTTATTATAATTATTTACAGAGAGGGAATTGATTTTAACTTGAACTATGAAGTTGTTATGGCAGTACAACTGCAACGTTTTCACATCCGGGTCACCGATCATGTTATGACCCACTGGTGTCCACTGCTTCAAGGTCAGATATTGACCTCTGCATGACTTCCTGTCTCCTCAGGTGAAGTACCATAGGCTGTGGACGCAGGCCTGGTTTACTGGGGGTCAGATGGTATTGGATGAAGTTCTGGGGACACTGGACAGACACATGCAGCAATTCACAGACCTCAAACCCATCTGTGTGGAGGTAAGTTTACACTCACACACACGCCAACAGATGTGTGAAAACAAAGACACGTGTACACACAAACACACACACAAACACACAGTGATATTTGTGTGTCTGTGTGTGTGTAGGAGCTGCTGGGCCGGCTGCACATGGAGATGATGGTGGAGTATGTGAAGAGGATGATGAAGAGGAAGATGAGGCTGAAGGACAAGGAGCAGCAGGAGGCAGCAGCCAAGTTACTGGCTGAAGACAGCAGCAAACTGAGTACCTACTTTACTGATGCGGTAAGCACTGAAGACGCACACACACACACACCTCATATTGCAGTTAATATAGCTTGAGCGTGTGTGTACACAAACACATGAAAGTAATAGCATTATACACACAAAACCAACTCTAAACACACACTTCAAAACATTTATCCTAAGCATTGTTTTATTTCAAATGTTTATGATGCATAAAGAATAACAAAGAAATAAAGAATTTAAACAACAACTTAACCCCCTAGACTGTAACATAATTTTAAAAATCCCCATCAAAATGTCAATTTAAGCTAGAGATGTACAATACCAGTCAAGAGTTTGCATACACCTACTCATCCCAGGGTTTTTCAACCTTTCAATGAGTAGGTGTGTCCAAACCTTTGACTGGTACTTTATGCATAGCGTTCTTTTGGTTGTTAAGTTGTTCTCCCAAGTTAGACTAAGCCCACTGGAATGCATGAGAGCCTTTTCTGTAGCCAATCATGGAAAGATGTTGAAAACAACCACCACCTGGATCATGTTATGACTTGGCAGACTCCAGGCCGAGTCTCTAAATAAAATCGCCCATGTATCATAAACTGCAGCTGTGGTCTGATTCCCCTAAACTTCTATTTATTTAGACACTCAATAGATATTAGTATCAAATTAAATCCAACTTTATTTAAAGTGAATGTAAACATCTCGATAGAGTAAAGTAGCCCTAACACAGTAAATGGAAGACATTAAATACTGTACATGAAAGTATGCATGATTTGACCTATCCACTGTCCACAGGGGTCCAAAATAAGCTGGCTGAGTGAGGTCCTCCCTAAAATGGCGGAGGTGGTCAGACTGCAGGACCCAGGAAGCATCCAGCTGGAGATCGTCACCCTGGCTAGGGACTTCCCAGATCTTAGGTGAGACAGACAGACAGATCCTCCACACAAGGCTAACGACATAGATGGAGAGTTTGCCTACAGTACATTCACATAATCACTTAACCTAGTACTAAATTTACAGTATCCCAGTGACATAACCTGGTACTACTTTCACAGTACCTCAGTCACATGACGCAGGACTAACATAAAATGGGTCCTCAGATTAAATGTGGGGTTGGCCAAGTGTAAAAGGCATGTCTGCCTGTATATCTTTAAGGCATGTCTGCCTGTATATCTTTAAGGCATGTCTGCCTGTATATCTTTAAGGCATGTCTGCCTGTATATCTTTAAGGCATGTCTGCCTGTATATCTTTAAGGCATGTCTGCCTGTATATCTTTAAAGCATGTCTGCCTGTATATCTTTAAGGCATGTCTGCCTGTATATCTTTAAGGCATGTCTGCCTGTATATCTTTAAAGCATGTCTGCCTGTATATCTTTAAGGCATGTCTGCCTGTATATCTTTAAGGCATGTCTGCCTGTATATCTTTAAGGCATGTCTGCCTGTATATCTTTCATATTTCAAATAAGCAGCAACGCCATTATAAAAGTTGTGTGGTCAAAAGTCAACTTGGCCTTAATCCTGCTGAACAGCTGTTTGGGACAAATTTGATCTCAACATCATTCACAGAATGAAATAAGAACACGGAGAATAAAAGTAGAAGACAGAGAATGGAAATAGAAGGCAGAGAATGGAAATAGAAGACAGAGAATGGAAATAGAAGACAGAATGGAAATAGAAGACAGAGAATGGAAATAGAAGACAGAATGGAAATAGAAGACAGAGAATGGAAATAGAAGACAGAGAAGGGAAATAGAAGACAGAAAATGGAAATAGAAGACAGAGAAGGGAAATAGAAGACAGAAAATGGAAATAGAAGACATAATGGAAATAGAAGACATAATGGAAATAGAAGGCAGAGAATGGAAATAGAAGACAGAGAATGGAAATAGAAGACAGAATGGAAATAGAAGACAGAGAATGGAAATAGAAGACAGAATGGAAATAGAAGGCAGAGAATGGAAATAGAAGACAGAGAATGGAAATAGAAGACAGAATGGAAATAGAAGACAGAGAATGGAAATAGAAGACAGAATGGAAATAGAAGACAGAGAATGGAAATAGAAGACAGAGAAGGGAAATAGAAGACAGAAAATGGAAATAGAAGACAGAGAAGGGAAATAGAAGACAGAAAATGGAAATAGAAGACATAATGGAAATAGAAGACATAATGGAAATAGAAGACAGAGAATGGAACTAGAAGACAGAGAATGGAAATAGAAGACAGAATGGAAATAGAAGACAGAGAATGGAAATAGAAGACAGAATGGAAATAGAAGACAGAGAATGGAAATAGAAGACAGAGAAGGGAAATAGAAGACAGAAAATGGAAATAGAAGACAGAGAAGGGAAATAGAAGACAGAGAATTGAAATAGAAGGCAGAGAATGGAAACAGAAGGCAGAGAATGGAAATAGAAGACAGAGAATGGAAATAGAAGACAGAATGGAAATAGAAGACAGAATGAAAATAGAACACAGAATGGAAATAGAAGGCAGAGACGGGAAATAGAAGACAGAGAATGGAAATAGAAGACAGAATGGAAATAGAAGACAGAATGAAAATAGAACACAGAATGGAAATAGAAGACAGAGAATGGAAATAGAAGACAGAATGGAAATAGAAGACAGAGAATGGAAATAGAAGACAGAGAATGGAAATAGAAGACAGAATGGAAATAGAACACAGAATGGAAATAGAACACAGAATGGAAATAGAAGACAGAGAATGGAAATAGAAGACAGAGAATGGAAATAGAAGACAGAGAATGGAAATAGAAGACAGAGAATGGAAATAGAAGACAGAATGGAAATAGAAGACAGAATGGAAATAGAAGACAGAATGGAAATAGAACACAGAATGGAAATAGAACACAGAATGGAAATAGAACACAGAATGGAAATAGAACGCAGATAATGACTCCCTGGTAGCTGAGCTACACCTTTATATTTGTGAATATAAGCCAAATTGAAATAAAGGCTTTTTGATTTCTATTTGACAATGAACGCCTTGCTGATTTATAAATACAAGCCATAGCTGATCCTTAGTTATTTTGAGTCCCTTGAATCTAATTATCTCTTTATCTTCCCTCTAATCCTCTCACAATATCTTAAAATGAAACCCTATTGGGGAGGGTTGATGCAGTGAGTTAACTCTGGGCAAGTCACGTATCACCGGACGGTAACCTAGGTAACAAGGGCCTTCATTGCAGATCTCAGGTGTCTGGCTGACTACACAATATGAGGCATCTCTTCTGTCATGTACTAGTACAGAGATGGAGGGAGATACACAGAGAAGGGGTGTAATATGACTCCTGTCTGATGTCTAGAACCGGCCAGCGATCCCTGCTATCCCCAGCACTGTGCAGTGGAAAAATACAGGCCAGGGCTAGAGCATCCCAAATGGCACCCTATTCCCATTATAGTGCAACATTAGTGCACGATGCAGAGAATAGGGTGCCGTTTGAGACTATTCTACCCCTTTTTGGTTCCAGGTAGAACCAAAATGTTTCTACATGGAACCAAAAAGGGTTCTACATGGAACCAAAAAGGGTTCTACCTGGAACCAAAAAGGGTTCTACCTGGAACCAAAAAGGGTTATCCTATGGGGACAGCTGAAGAACCCTTTTAGGCTCTAGATAGCACCTCTTTTCTAATAGTGTATAGAGGCAGAGATGCCAGACACACACAAGCAGTACTATTGCTAAATGTTGCTACAACAGCTGCTATAGTGCTTTACTGTTTGTATTACTTCTTCCTCTATCACTATTACTGAACTAACACAACTACTGCCACTGATGGTACCGTTACTATTGCTACC
Organism: Oncorhynchus gorbuscha; assembly: GCF_021184085.1. Classification (NCBI taxonomy): domain Eukaryota; kingdom Metazoa; phylum Chordata; class Actinopteri; order Salmoniformes; family Salmonidae; genus Oncorhynchus; species Oncorhynchus gorbuscha. The sequence continues at coordinate 11,205,818 of NC_060184.1, forward strand.
GTTACTATTACTGCTGTAGTACTGTCCTACTACAGTCAACAGTAATATTACCTCTGCTAGTGGGCTAGTCCAGTAGTCTTGCTACATTTTCTACCACTATTCTGCTCCTTTTAAAAAAAACGAAAATGTCCTTCTGTTTATACTGTAAATTTGGCACATTCTGTGTATACTGGCTTTTCTCTCAAGTTTAGCATGACTTAATGTAGACATTTGGAACTGTTCATTTGTATTTGGATTGTAAAACTGGCATGGTCATAACATGTTGATGCAACATTATACATGTTTTATTATATTTAACCTTTATTTAACTAGGCAAATCAGTTAAGAACACATTTTTATTTACAATGAAGGCCTACCCCAGACCAAACCCGGACGATGCTGGGTTAATTGTGCACCGCCCTATGGGACTCCCAATCACGGCCGGTTATGATACAGTCTGGAAACAAACCAGGGTCTGTAGTGACATCTCTAGCCCCGAGATCCAGTGCCTTAGACCGCTGCGCCACTTCGGAGCCCAGTTGATTAATATAATGGACAAAAAATGACAGTTTTGAACTTTGTTGATGAACTTTTATTTTTTGCTCTTCCACCTTTTCTCAGTTGGAGACATATTTCGGCTCTGCTTTCCCTCAAAGCCAACCTATCCACTGCTGATATCCGTGGCATCAAAGAGAGCCTGGAAGTGAACCGTCCTTCAGTCACCTCCTCCAATACCAACCCACCATTCTTTTCCAAGGTTCCAGCAGGTAAATTTTGGCACATGCCATCTTAATTGTGTTATTTTCTTGTTGTAAACTGTTTTTCTGGTTGAGAAGACGTCATATATCCAAATTACAACTAACTGGTCTCTGTTATCAAATCAAATGTATTGGTCACACACATATTTAGCAGATGTTATTGCAGGTGTAGCAAAGACTAAAATACAGTAGAATAGAATACAATATATATATATATATATATATATATATATATATATATATATATATATATATATATGAGATGAGTAAAGCATGTAAACATTATTAAAGTGACTATTGATTCGCAGTCTGTAGGGCAGTAAGTAGCCTCTTAGGTCCATGGTTAAGTAGCCAGATGGTAGCCGGCTAGTGATGGCTATTTAACAGTCTGATGTCCTTTTTTGGTTATGTTGGTTGTTATCTTATCATCTAACCAGATTATAAAGATGTCCTTTGCTTTTCATGAAAGATGTTGTATTTAAAATGGTTTAAGAAAATGGTGATTCACCTTAAAGGGAATGGGTCATGACATTTATAAAGCATGTGACAAATAACGTTTGATTTGAAATGCATTGGCCCAATACTTTTTTTTATTTGTGATTATGCTGCTTTCCAATGCTTCATAAATGTATGTGCTCAGCAAATGTGGGAACTCTTTCAAGACTGTTAGAAAAGCATTCCTCATGAATCTGGTTGATGGAATGCCAAGAGTGTGCAAAGCTGTCATCAAGGCAACAGGGGCTACTTTGAAGAATTTCAAATGTAAAATATGTTGATTTGTTTAACATATTTTTGGTTACTACATGATTCCATATGTGTTATTTCATAGTTTTGATGTTTTCACTATTATTCGATAATGTAGAAAATAGTACAAATACAGTGCCTTGCAAAAGTATTCACCCCCTTGATATTCTTTTTGCATTCCAACATGTAATTTAAATGGATTTTTATTTGGATTTCATGTAATGGACATACACAAAATAGTCCAAATTGGTGAAGTGGAATGAAAATAATTACTTGTTTCAACAACATCAAAACATTTTTTTTTTAAACAACAGAAAAGGGCAGGTGTATTGATCCCCTTTGGTATGAAGCCCCTAAATAAGACCTGGTGCAACCAATTACCTTCAGAAGTCACATAATTAGTTAAATAAAGTCCACCTGTGTGCAATCTAAGTGTCAAATGATCTATCACATGATCTCAGTATATTTTCACCTGTTCTGAAAGGCCCCAGGGTCTGCAACACCACTAAGCAAGGGGCACCACCAAGCAAGCGGCACCATGAAGACCAAGGAGCTCTCCAAACAGGTCAGAGAAGTACAGATTAGGGTTGGGTTATAAAGAAATATCAGAAACATTGAACATCCCACGGGGCACCAATAAATCCATCATAAAATAATTGAAAGAATATGGCACCACAACAAACCTGCCAAGAGAGGGCCGCCCATCAAAACTCACGGACCAGGCAAGGAAGGCATAAATCAGAGGCAAAAAAGAGACCCAAGATAACCCTGAAGGAGCTGCAAAGCTCCACAGCTGAAATTGGAGTATCTGTCCATAGGACCACTTTAAGCCGAACATTCCACAGAGCTGGGCTTTACGGAAGAGTGGCCAGAAAAAAGCTATTTCTTAAAGAAAAAATTAGCAAACACGTTTGGTGTTCACCGAAAGGCAGCTGGGAGACTCCCCAAACATTGAAGAAGATACTCTGGTCAGATGAGACTAAAATGGATCTTTTTGGCCATCAAGGAAAACCCGATGTCTGGCGCGAACACACCACCTCTCATCACCCCGAGAACAACATCCCCACAGTGATGCATGGTGGTGGCAGCATCATGCTGTGGGGATGTTTTTCATCGGCAGGGACTGGGAAACTGGTCAGAATGGATGGAATGATGGATGGCTCTAAATATGAGGAAATTCTTGAGGGAAAGCTGTTTCAGTCTTCCATAGATTTTAGACTGGGACAGAGGTTCACCTAGCAGCAGGACAATGACCCTAAGCATACTGCTAAAGCAACACTTGAGTGGTTTAAGGGGAAACATTTAAATGTCTTGGAATGGCTTAGTCAAAGCCCAGACCTTAATCCAAATGAAAATCTGTGATATGACTTAAAGATTTCTGTACACCAGCGGAACCCATCCAACTTGAAGGAGCTGGAGCAGTTTTGCCTTGAAGAATGGACAAAAATCCCAGTGGCTAGATGTGCCAAGCTTATAGAGACATACCCCAAGAGACTGGTGGCTCTACCAAAGTATTGACTTTGGGGTGGGGGGGTGAACAGTTATGCACGCTCAATTTTTCTGTTTTTTTGTCTTATTTCTTGTTTGTTTCACAATAAAACATATTTTGCATTTTCAGAGTGGTAGGCATGTTGTGTAAATTAAAGGATTACAACCCCCCCCAAAAAAAATCTATTTTAATTCCAGGTAGTAAGGCAACAAAATAGGAAAACATGCCAAGAGGGGGTGAATACTTTCGCAAGCCACTGTAAATACAAGCCCTGGAATAAGAAGGTGTTTGCAAACTTTTGACTGGTGCTGTATATCAAATGTGGAATAAATTAAATTGTTTCAATGGATGACTCAGTCTGTCTCAGTTTGACTCATAACTCACATGATTTCTAGTAAAACAAAACAACAAAAACCCTGATGACATCATCTTAATTTAGAGTGTCAGCCCCTGGACATGTAAAATGAGAGGAGCGTCCATTGTCATAGTACGTATGTGTGAATGTGTTGCACCCTGTCCACGACACTTTCTCAAAATGACCTTATTGTTGTCTGAAGCAACAAGTAACTCCTCACACAACCCTCACATTAATCGATGCCTCAGCCAATCAACAGCGAATATGTCACCAGGGCACTGACAATAGCTACTCCCCCATGCTTCTTTATTACTCTAAATCTGCATCCCAAAATGGCACCCTATTCCCTACATAGTGCACTACTGGTGACCCTTTGAGCCCTGGTCAAATGTAGTGCACTAAATAGATAATAGTGGGCCATTTGAGATGCAACCCATATGATTTCCTCCCATACTCCCTAACAAAAGGCACTTTGTTAATGGACTCCCATGTTACACAACCACTCTCTGTCCTCCTCTCAGTTCTGTAAGTGACGTGGTGAATATCCCTCAAGTGTGAATTCATGAAAGGGCAAAACACGTGTTGGGTGGGGGAGGGGTACAACAAGGAGAGGGGGTGGTGGCTGTGGGATTTTGAGGAGGTTAGGGGGTTTCAGATGTTTTCAGAAGATGGACGGGGACTCTACTGTCCTAGCTTCAGGGGGAAGCTGGTTCCTCCATTGGGGTGCCAGGACAGAGAAGAGTTTTGACTGGGCTGAGAGGAACTGTCCTCCCGTAGGGATGGGAGAGCCAAGAGACATGAGGTGACAGAACAGAGTACTTGGTGTGTAGGGTTTGAGCATAGCCTGAAGATTGAAAATAGGACACACGTCCTCTTCCAAGCCGATTGTTAACATCTCCAGTTGCTTTAAACTTCTTAATTATTGCCCTGATTGTGGAAATGGGAATTTTCAACCGTTGAGATATTTTCTTGTAGCCATTTCCTGATTTGTGAAACTCAACAACCTTCTGTTGTACATCATTACTGTATACTGTTTTCCCATAGTGATGGACGACTATGGGAACTTGGCCTGTGTGTCACCTCATATTTATACCCCAGTGAAACAGGAAGTCATGGCTTACCACTTAAGTGTTCCTAATCTCTCAGGTGAACTTTAAACCATAACATATGAATGGGAACATACTTCAGCTAGATTTTACTCGTAAGAATTTCTAAGGGTGCCAATAATTGTGGCACACATGTTTCGGAGAAAAATATTTCATTAATTTTTTTATAAAAAATAATAATTTAGGTGAATATTTCTGAATGAAGGACCAAGAGGATAAACAGCAAATAAAAAACAGCCTGTTTTGCTCGTATTTACCGAAGGTATGAATATTAGTTGGAGGGCAATGTAGTCGTGCACTAAAAAACATGTTTAATAGAGAATGTCCTTTTAAAATGTTTTTTTTTAGTTCAGGACTAGAATGAATCTGTGTGTGAAACCAACCCAAAATATTTATGTCTGTATTCTTACTTAACACATTTGTATTCTTTCCAGAAATGGCCAAAAGAGGTTTTCAAGCAGACAAGGCTATGATGAAATTGAAAAAAAGTGTGTTGAAAGTACATTCCATAAACCTTTCGCACTCATTATACTTATATCTCCCTCCAGCGTGAGTGATTACCATTATATAATAGTCTAACTATGACGGCACAAGGCGAGACCCAGATGCAGACACGGGAGGCAGATGGTCTGAGTCTTTGATATTTAATACATCCAAAAGGGTAGGCAAGAGAATGGTTGTGAACAGGCAAAAGGTCAAAACCATTTCAGAGTCCAGGAGGTACAGAGTGGCAGACAGGCTCGAGGTCAGGGCAGGCAGAATGATCAGGCAGGGTCAAGGTCAGGCAGGCTCGAGGGCAGGGCAGGCAGGGTCAAGGTCAGGGCAGGCAGAATGATCAGGCAGGGTCAAGGTCAGGGCAGGCAGACTGGTCAGGCAGGCTCGAGGGCAGGGCAGGCAGAATGATCAGGCAGGGTCAAGGTCAGGGCAGGCAGACTGGTCAGGCAGGCTCGAGGTCAGGGCAGGCAGAATGATCAGGCAGGGTCAAGGTCAGGGCAGGCAGACTGGTCAGGCAGGCTCGAGGTCAGGGCAGGCAGAATGATCAGGCAGGGTCAAGGTCAGGGCAGGCAGACTGGTCAGGCAGGCTTGAGGTCAGGGCAGGCAGACTGGTCAGGCAGGCTCGAGGTCAGGGCAGGCAGACTGGTCAGGCAGGCTTGAGGTCAGGGCAGGCAGACTGGTCAGGCAGGCTCGAGGTCAGGGCAGGCAGACTGGTCAGGCAGGCTCGAGGTCAGGGCAGGCAGAATGGGAAAACCCAACTGGTTGACTTGGAAACATACAAGACAAACTGGCACAGAGAGACAGGAAACACAGGGATATATACACCAGGGAAAACAAGCGACACCTGGGAGGGGGGGTGGAGACAATAACAAGGACAGGAGAAACTGATAAGGGTGTGACACTAACATTAGATTGAGCCCATAGGTCTCTAAACATAGGTGCCAATGATCTGTTCTCACTGTGTCACACCTCAGGAAGAGGGTGGTGGTGTTTTGTGGTCAAGTCAAAATACCATAGTGACTTTGTATCACAATATTTCAATACAATAGAAGAAATCTCCTTCCTCTGTGAAGTTGTTGGTAAATTCTGGGGATAAAAAGTATGTCTACTTATTTGATTTAATCAAAACCAGGAAATAGAAATGACAATAGCCCTATAAAGAGAACTCACTCAACAGAATGATTTCTCAGATGAGACTCTGGGGGTGGGGTGAACATACTGTGAAAAAGGAAATGTGTTCTTGTAGTTGATGATGTTGAGGGAAATCCGTTCTTATATGACTGTGATGATTGATTATATAGGAGAAAGGACTGGCAGAATTATTTTCCTGATTTTGTAGAACAATGCTGACATTTCCATTACCTCAGCTCAAGCATTTCCAGACTAACCCTAATGAATAACATGTCAAGTTAGTATTTCTCTAAATGTTCATTAAAGGCTTTCGCTCGATAGATGGATTTAGCAACAGCAGACGATGGATTGTGACACTTATAAACACATGTGTAAAAAATGACTACATGAAAAATAAATGTCAAATTATAAGTTTCATTTACATTGCCTGGTTCCAGTGTGTCCTTGGTGAGCAGATCATTCCTCGACACATTCATAAATGTAATATTTGAAACTATGCTGCCCTCTAGTGGATATTACTTGAAAAGGAGTAAGATTATATATATTTAATGTAATCATTTAACAAACAGACACATTTATCAACATAGAGGTCTTCAGTCATTACTCTGAACTGACCAAGGGGCCCAGAACATCTCATTTCAGAGAGAGCTCTCGCTGTTAGTTATTCCACATAAAGGGCTCAAAAACAAATTAAAGCAGCTCTACCCAACTCAAATCAAATCAAATCAAATGTATTTATATAGCCCTTCGTACATCAGCTGATATCTCAAAGTGCTGTACAGAAACCCAGCCTAAAACCCCAAACAGCAAGCAATGCAGGTGTAGAAGCACGGTGGCTAGGAAAAACTCCCTAGAAAGGCCAAAACCTAGGAAGAAACCTAGAGAGGAACCAGGCTATGTGGGGTGGCCAGTCCTCTTCTGGCTGTGCCGGGTGGAGATTATAACAGAACATGGCCAAGATGTTCAAATGTTCATAAATGACCAGCATGGTCGAATAATAACAAGGCAGAACAGTTGAAACTGGAGCAGCAGCACAGTCAGGTGGACCGGGGATTATCGTCTGTACCAGGCCTAGCTAACTAACTTCTTGTTATTGAGACTAGGGTCAGCAAGGAGTCATCATGTCAGGTAGTCCTGGGGCACGGTCCTAGGGCTCAGGTCCTCCGAGAGAGAGAAAGAAAGAAAGAAAGAAAGAAAGAAAGAAAGAAAGAAAGAAAGAAAGAAAGAAAGAAAGAAAGAAAGAAAGAAAGAAAGAAAGAAAGAAAGAGAGAATTAGAGAGAGCCATACTTTGGGAAAAAAGTCCTCAAAAAAAAAGTCCTCAAAGCTGTTTGTTGTTGTAGTTTCGCCTGACTTTTCTCTGGTGGGGTAGGCTTGCGCAAATGTTGTAAAGTTGTAATGTTGTAAAGTGACCTAAAATAACTCAAATGTACTCATAGCCCCCTCTGCTTTTCTTTCAATGCACAGCCATTTGAAATCATCTGGAAAGGAGGTGCATTAGTCACTACACTATGTTTATTTTGTTTGACACACTTACAAAAAGTGTTCAATGTAATGATTCATGAGCTGTCAATAAAATCTTTCTCGTGCCAAGTTTATCACTCATTCTGTACCTACAGTAGATGGGCCACTTCAGTGTGTAAGTACAGTACTTGTAAATCAGTGTTCTGTACTGACCTGGTACCACAACTTGTGTCCTTTTTTAATGTTTCCTTTGTGGTAATCCCTCTGGTGAGACATGGAACCTGCTCCACTCATGCAGTAACTATTTGACTTCACAGGACTACTGGGCTCACAGCTCTGCTTACTGCTTCTATGATGTCTAATTCACTGTATCCTTTTTCAATTTGGTATTCTGAAGCTAAGCTTATCTTTCTGATTTTGATCTGTCCATGCTGGGCTTACTCACTCCACTCTCACTCTGTGGTGCCTTTCTGGAGCTGGGCCCACCTCTCTGCTGGGTTGAGGAGACCCTCTCTCCTCTTTCTGTGTCCTGCCACCACTCCTGCCTCTCCTATGGGTTCCCTGTCCACTTGCGACAATGGCACAGAGTGGCTGGGACACGTAGGTAGACTTTTCACAGCAACCTCCAATATTCCTTTGATTTCAGTTGAAGCAGCCATCCCTCGTCCTCTGATTCCATGACATTTCTCTTCTCAGAGTAAATCTCAATCAGTTTGCGCCACGATGGCTCTTTTCTTTTACTTCAGAGTCATCTACAGTCGTGGCCAAAAGTTTTGAGAATGACACAAACATTAATTTCCACATTAATTTGCTGCTTCAGTGTCTTTAGATAATGTTGTCAGATGTTACTATGGAAAACTGAAGTATAATTACAAGCATTTCATAAGTGTCAAAGGCTTTTATTGACAATTGCATGAAGTTGATGCAAAGAGTCAATATTTGCGGTGTTGACCCTTCTTTTTCAAGACCTCTGCAATTCGCCCTGGCATGCTGTCAATTAGCTTCTGGACCACATCCTGACTGATGGCAGCCCATTCTTGCATAATCAATGCTTGGAGTTTGTCAGAATTTGTGGGTTTTGTTTGTCCACCCGCCTCTTGAGGATTGACCACAAGTTCTCAATGGGATTAAGGTCTGGGGAGTTTCTTGGCCATGGACCCAAAATATTGATATTTTGTTCCCAGAGCCACTTAGTTATCACTTTGCCTTATGGCAAGATGCTCCATCATGCTGGAAAGGCATTGTTCGTCATCAAACTGTTCCTGGATGGTTGGGAGAAGTTGCTCTCGGAGGATGTGTTGGTACCATTCTTTATTCATGGCTTTATTCACTTAGGCAAAATTGTGAGTGAGCCCACTCCCTTGGCTGAGAAGCAACCCCACACATGAATGGTCTCAGGATGTTTTACTGTTGGCATGACACAGTAAAGACCTTGTCTTCTCCGGACAAGCTTTACCCCAGTCCTCAGCAGTCCAATCCAAAACACCCCTAAGCTAGACTAGCCTATTTTAACAACAGCTAACTGCTAACTAACTAACCAGAATATCAGTCTATCCATGATGTTTTTCCTGGAGAGAAGTGGCTACTTTGCTGCCCTTCTTGACACCACACACTTCTTCTTAACACAGCGTGCATCCAACCCGGAAGCCAGCCGCACCAATGTGTCAGAGAAAACACAGTGCACCTGGCTACCTTGGTTAGTGTGCACTGTGCCCGGCCCACCACAGGAGTCGCTGGTGTGCGATGAGACACTGTGCCCGGCCAAACACTCCCTAACCCGGACGACGCTAGTTGGCCTAGCCCCACAGACCTCCCAGTCGTGGCTGGCTGCGACAGAGCCTGGGTGCGATCCCAGAGTCTCTGGTGGCACAGCTAGCCATACGATGTAGTGCCCTAGACCACTGTGCCACCTGGGAGGCCTGTCGTCATTACATTTTAAATAGGATAGATGGCCTATATGGGTTGAATGTGATAGTCTGCGTATAACCAGCCTGAATAGGCCTATCACTCCATTCCTATTCTATTCAGAGTTTAGAGAAACTTATCAGGCTGGTTAATGTGTATTTGGGATGTTGAATTTGGGAAAATCCAGCCACGCTCGCTCAGCCCCACCCCACCTACTCAGCCTGACAGAAGCTTCTACTGTTTTGTTATCGTGGATTCATTCTTCTCGAGTCTGAATAGAAAGTTGGACCAGGAAATGGCAATGATTTATCTGCTGTGACAGGGTAGTACTATGAAAGGCTCCAGCTATAACCAAGCCTAGGTTTCCAGAATATTCCTTGTATTGGCTAAAATAGCATTTTCCGAACGTTTATTTTGTCCAGTTTTGAGGAAATTCTGAATATGTTTACATGCGACTTCTGCTATCAGCCTACGAAGATGGCATTGAAAAGACAGGAGATGCCTGACCACCTCAGAAGGTAATCAGGGATGCAATGTGTGCGCATTTCTCCTCAGTCTGGAAGCAATCAGGCTACCGAAAGTGCATACAGTGGGCGAAGTCATCAGCACTAATCCCACATGTCTCCAGAAAACCTGTGTTTTGAGACCTGTAGGCACATTATCATTATAATGTTGAAGGAAATATGTTCCTAGCATGTGATAAACGTGTTTGCTGGCTTCATAAATGCTAGCAAGCTAGCTAATATTTAGAAAAAACTATTTTTTGGTTTGGCTAGAGTTATGCTAACCCATTTGCAATTCCTTTAGCATTGCTTGCTAGCTTGCTGGCTAGTTACAGAGGTTAGCTGGCTAGTTAGCTACTGGCATCAGTTGTTGTTGTGTTACTATCAGATTTGGCCTATTCTACCATTTGTAAAATGCATACTGACATTTGAATATAGCACTGGAAAAGATCATTCAGACACACTGTGGATATGGTAGACGCATCTAAATGTCGGTGTAGATGCATGATGCGTTTCGGAATACCATGATCAGAATCCTAAAGCTGCATGAACTGTCAAGCCTAGACATGGCCCGTTAGAGCGGAAACAGGCAGCACATTACACTGCCTGCAGTGTGTAAAACAGGACTGTGGTGATAAGGACTGAATGGAGGAGGCCTGTGTGCTGCAAGGGACAGTCAGGCTAGGGAGGTGAACACATCACTGATTAGCAGACAACACTATAGTAACCTGTAGAATTTGGGAATAGAGTGTGTATTGTCAAGGACACAGGAATAGGAAGGAGGGTGTGTGTATGTACCACCTCCCATCACACACACACACACGCGCTTCCACCTCCAATGAATAATTCAGAGGCCTGCAGCGAAAAGTGCACAGTCACTGATGGGGGCCACTCACCTCACACAACCCCTCCCCCACCGCCCCCCATAATAACCAAGCACTTAATCTCTACAGAGAAACACACATCTAATCTGAATTGAGAAACATGCAAACAATCATATACAGTCACCCAGAACTACACATATACAGTCACCCAGAACTACACATATACAGTCACCCAGAAATACACATATAGTCACCCAGAACTACACATATACAGTCACACACACTTAAATACAGAAACACAAGCAAAGACATACAAACAAGAATGCTGGGGAGTTGATATATGGAAAGCCCTCTCAGCTCTCTGATGGCTGCGGCTGCAAAAACAAGACCCAATCAGTGAGCATCTTAGAATCTGACAAACAGTAGTGGTTTACGTGTACAGGCTTCAACAACAACAGCAGCACCAACCAAAAGATTAGGAGAGATCAAATAAGGCCTTTTCTAATTATACTGAACAAATATATAAACACAAACATGCAAAAATTTCAACCATTTTACTGAGTTAGAATTCATATAAGGAAATCTGTCAATTGAAATGAATTCATTAGGCCCTAATCTATGGACTTCACATGACTGGGAAGTGCCGTAGCCATGGGTGGCCTGGGGGGGGGGCATAGGCCCACCCAGCTGGGAGCAAGGTCCACCCACTGGGGAGCCAGGCCCCACCGATCAAAATGAGTTTTTCCTCACAAAAGGGCTTTATTACAGACAGAAATACTCCTCAGTTTCATCTGCAGGTGAAGTGGTCCTGGGACGGCGTGGTTGGCATGGTTACTCGTGGCCTGTGGTTGTGACTGCCAAATTCTCTAAAATGGCATTGGAGGCAGTTTATGGGAGAGAAATTAACATTCAATTCTCTGGCAACAGCTCTGGTGGATATTCCTGTAGTCAGCATGCCAAATGCTCCATCAAGACTTCAGACACCTGTGGCATTGTGTCGTGTGACAAAACTGCAAATTTTAGAGTGGCTTTTTATTTTCCCCAGCTCAAGGTGCACATGTGTAATGATCATGGTGTTTTATCAGCTTCTGTCAGGTGGGTGGATTATCTTGGCAAAGGAGAAATGCTCACTAACAGGTATGTAAACAAATGTGTGCACAACATTTTAGAGAAATAAGCTTTCTCTGCATATAGGATATTTTATTTCACCTCGTAAAACCTGGGACCAACACTTTACATGCTGCGTTTATATTGTTGTCCATTATATATCAATAGGGCTTCCTCCGTTCCGTTAGCTTTGTTTAAGCTGACAGGTAAACATAGATGTGCTCACGTCAGCATTATAGTATTGTAGTCAGTTGAATGATGCAAAACAACAGCAACCTTTATGAAACTACTGATGCGAATACACTGTATTCTATTGTATTTCAGTCAATATCACTCCTACATTGGTTGTCCTAACATTTATATATTTTTTAATTCCATTCCTTTAAATTTATGTGTATTTTTATTTTACCAGGCAAGTCAGTTAAGAACAAATTCTTATTTTCAATGACGGTGGGTTTAACTGCCTGTTCAGAGACAGAACGACAGATTTGCACCTTGTAAGCTCAGGAGTTTGAACTTGCAACCTTGTGGTTACTAGTCCAACGCTCTAACCACTAGGCTGCCAATACTAATGCACTGTTGTAGCGAGGAACACAAGCATTTTGTTACACACGCAATAACAAATCTGCTAAATATATGTATGTGACCAATAAAATTTGATTTGATGTTAAGGTAGGATTGCATTCAGTCATATGCATGGTTCATCTGTTTGGCCATTTAGTTGGACATGCTATTCCAGGCTAGCACATTTGGTTCCTTGGAAGTTGTGGGAACGTATGTTTTTGTTTCCAATTGGTTCTGGGAACTAAGCCATACGTTTCCCAGTGGAGGCTTCTGAGGGGCGGACGACTCATGAGAATGTCAGGAACGGTGTAAATGGACTGGCATCAAACACATGGAAAGCAGATCTTTTCACGTCAGATCCTTTTCAGAGCTGATTTGATTGGTCAAAAGATCAATTAGTTTTAAAAAATATCATAATTGGGATGACATGTAAATTCATATGAATATGCATTAATCACACAAACACATTTATTTTTAATTGCGGCATGGCGTCAATGAGATTCAAACTTATGATCCACTGATCTGTATCCTTGGAATTAGTCCAATGGGCCACCAGGATGGCGTTACAATGCCATGCTTTTTTGTGTTCATTTCAGTCTATTCAAACAGACCCTATTTCAAAGGAAACAAGCACTCATTGAGATGAGGTGTGGCCAATTAGTGGGCGTGGCCAACACAACCTGACCACTTAACAAGAAAGAGGATAGAGAGTGTTTTGTTTATGCTGAGAACGGAATGTATATGTTTTTAAATAATATTCTTTGAACGTTAATGTTTTCTTGTGGTTTTTATGGAAAGTTTTCTTAATGTTCTGAGAACATAACTTTAAATAGAACCATGAGGAAAGCTGCAGAAAACGTCATGCTGATGTACTGAAATTTCCACAGAAGAATGTTGCTTCTTAACATTCTCTGAACATTCTGAGAATGCTATTATTATTTTATTACATAGAATTTCTAGCTAACAATTAAGTACCTTACTCTGATTGTTGTCTATAGCTTCTTAGCTAAATGCAATTTCTCTTGCAATAATTTTTTCAATTCGCCAATTTAAAACGTGCACAAGACAGTTCACAGAATTGCCAATTTAAAGAAATGTTTCCAATTCATTCATTACTACATTTAGCTAACATTAGATAGTTATTCCAGAGATTCTTACCTTTGTCTCAAGTCTCGTCCAGATCACCATGGTATTTGTAGTTAGCAGCTAATTAGCATTTCATTTTTTTGCCTGTAAATATTGGCAAATATATTGATAAAAGTCACCCTGTCCTTGAGTGATTCACACAGTTATCAAGCCTACACAAAACACAGTCCTTGTTTAAGTGTTTCTAAAATCCCATATGAAAAAAATGAATGGTGGAAAAACGATTGGAACCATTTCCTTGACTGCTAGGTGTTATGGGTATTATGACTCTCATACTGATACTATGATTCTGTGGTTATCTATGGAAGGGATGTGTAACCTGAAAACAAACTGTCTTTGTTATTGGCTTATTCACTTTTTACAAAAACCCCACCCAGCCAAACAAGCTGAAATGTCAGGCGGCCTTTTAAAACAGCTCTTAAACCAAAAGTGCATTATCATAATTTCACAGTATTATTCCAACCGTGTGGATATATATAAAACATAGGGAAATCACGTTTTTGACTTCACTGCCCCTTTAAAATGTAATCTCAAATGAGCCACACAAAATCACTAACTGGAATATGAAATCAATACTTAATGTCATCATCAAGAACAACATCTCCCCTGAAATAACCTGACATTTTAGCCTAGGTACGTATAGGCTACCTGAAGCAGATTTGACCATTATGAACACGTTTGACATTGCTACCTGAGCAAGGCTGTGTTGGTTGTTCACTAAGGTAAAGAAAGTTTCAGGTTGGATATTCAAAGGATTTTCACGCTTTCAAACCTCAATAGCTTTCAAACCTCTTGAGCCACAGACTCCAAATAAGTGTCATGATGTTGGAAAAATTGCACACATCATTGCACAGGTCTTATTTTCACGATTTGGACATTCATTTGCTTTCCAAAGCTAATAAACATGTGGAAATGTGAGCAGCATTTTGTATTCCAAGTTGAATTAGTTAGGGAGTGTAAACAAAGTACCAACTTTTTTACATTCAAATTTCAATAGCTCCTTTGTCATTTCGTCCTCTCGTGTACTTTTGTATTTTTTCATTTTTTTTGTATATATTTCTATTTTATTTTCAATTTCTTCTCCATTATTGTCATGCAGGTGAAAGAGGACCCAAAAGCGACTTGGCGAAAACAGAGTCTTTAATCCAGTAAAGTAAATACAAACAAAAAACACAACTTTCACTCGAAATGACGAGGACAAACTGGAGACTCGATCTTGAACAGCAGGTGAACAGCAGGTTGCCTCGGGAAGGCACTTGAACCAGACAGACTCAGACACCTGCTCACCACGCAGCATCTGAGGAAAACACGACACGACAGGGCGATACACAAACACAGCACGGTGAATTCTAGACAAGGAACCGACAGGACAGGAACGGAACACAAAGGAAGAAATAGGGACTCTAATCAGGGGAAAGGATCGGGAACAGGTGTGGGAAGACTAAATGATTGATTAGGGGAATAGGAACAGCTGGGAGCAGGAACGGAACGATAGAGAGAAGAGAGAGCGAGAGAGTGAGAGAGGGAGGGGAGAGAGAGGGATAGAAAGAGGGAAAGAACCTAATAAGACCAGCAGAGGGAAACGAATAGAATGGGAAGCACAGGGACAAGACAAGATAATAAATGACAAAACATGACAGTACCCCCACTCACCGAGCGCCTCCTGGCGCACTCGAGAGGAATCCTGGCGGCAACGGAGGAAATCATCAATGAGTGAACGGTCCAGCACGTCCCGAGACGGAACCCAACTCCTCTCCTCAGGACCGT
This sequence comes from Oncorhynchus gorbuscha, assembly GCF_021184085.1. Taxonomy (NCBI): domain Eukaryota; kingdom Metazoa; phylum Chordata; class Actinopteri; order Salmoniformes; family Salmonidae; genus Oncorhynchus; species Oncorhynchus gorbuscha. Next base: position 11,221,153 of record NC_060184.1, read on the forward strand.
AACCCTCCCAATCCACTAAGTATTGGTGACCCCGTCCCCGAGAACGCATGTCCATGATCTTATGTACCTTGTAAATAGGTGCGCTCTCGACAAGGACGGGAGGGGGGAGGGAAGACGAACGGGGTGCGAAGAAAGGGCTTGACACAGGAGACATGGAAGACAGGATGGACGCGACGAAGATGTCGCGGAAGAAGCAGTCGCACAGCGACAGGATTGACGACCTGGGAGACACGGAACGGACCAATGAACCGCGGAGTCAACTTACGAGAAGCTGTCGTAAGAGGAAGGTTGCGAGTGGAAAGCCACACTCTCTGGCCGCAACAATACCTTGGACTCTTAATCCTGCGTTTATTGGCGGCTCTCACAGTCCGTGCCCTGTAACGGCAAAGTGCAGACCTCACCCTCCTCCAGGTGCGCTCACAACGTTGGACAAACGCTTGAGCGGAGGGAACGCTGGACTCGGCAAGCTGGGATGAGAACAGAGGAGGCTGGTAACCCAGACTACTCTGAAACGGAGATAACCCGGTAGCAGACGAAGGAAGCGAATTGTGAGCGTATTCTGCCCAGGGGAGCTGTTCTGCCCAAGACGCAGGGTTTCTGAAAGAAAGGCTGCGTAGTATGCGACCAATCGTCTGATTGGCCCTCTCTGCTTGACCGTTAGACTGGGGATGAAACCCGGAAGAGAGACTGACGGACGCACCAATCAAACGACAGAACTCCCTCCAAAACTGTGACGTGAATTGCGGGCCTCTGTCTGAAACGGCGTCTAACGGGAGGCCATGAATTCTGAATACATTCTCGATAATGATTTGTGCCGTCTCCTTAGCGGAAGGAAGTTTAGCGAGGGAATGAAATGTGCCGCCTTAGAGAACCTATCGACAACCGTAAGAATCACAGTCTTCCCCGCAGACAAAGGCAGACCGGTAATGAAGTCTAGGGCGATGTGAGACCATGGTCGAGAAGGAATGGGAGCGGTCTGAGACGACCGGCAGGAGGAGAGTTACCCGACTTAGTCTGCGCGCAGTCCGAACAAGCAGCCACGAAACGGCGCGTGTCACGCTCCTGAGTCGGCCACCAAAAGCGCTGGCGAATAGACGCAAGAGTGCCTCGAACACCGGGATGACCAGCTAACTTGGCAGAGTGAGCCCACTGAAGAACAGCCAGACGAGTGGAAACAGGAACGAAAAGGAGGTTACTAGGACAAGCGCGCGGCGACGCGTGTGCGTGAGTGCTTGCTTAACCTGTCTTTCAATTCCCCAGACTGTTAACCCGACAACACGCCCATAAGGAAGAATCCCCTCGGGATCAGTAGAAGCCACAGAAGAACTAAACAGACGGGATAAGGCATCAGGCTTGGTGTTCTTGCTACCCGGACGGTAAGAAATCACAAACTCGAAACGAGCGAAAAACAACGCCCAACGAGCTTGACGGGCATTAAGTCGTTTGGCAGAACGGATGTACTCAAGGTTCTTATGGTCTGTCCAAACGACAAAAGGAACGGTCGCCCCCTCCAACCACTGTCGCCATTCGCCTAGGGCTAAGCGGATGGCGAGCAGTTCACGGTTACCCACATCATAGTTGCGCTCAGATGGCGACAGGCGATGAGAAAAATAAGCGCAAGGATGAACCTTATCGTCAGACTGGAAGCGCTGGGATAGAATGGCTCCCACGCCTACCTCTGAAGCGTCAACCTCGACAATGAATTGTCTAGTGACGTCAGGAGTAACGAGGATAGGAGCGGACGTAAAACGTTCTTTTAGAAGATCAAAAGCTCCCTGGGCGGAACCGGACCACTTAAAACACGTCTTGACAGAAGTAAGAGCTGTGAGAGGGGCAGCAACTTGACCGAAATTACGAATGAAACGCCGATAGAAATTAGCGAAACCTAAAAAGCGCTGCAACTCGACACGTGACCTTGGAACGGGCCAATCACTGACAGCTTGGACCTTAGCGGAATCCATCTGAATGCCTTCAGCGGAAATAACGGAACCGAGAAAAGTAACGGAGGAGACATGAAAAGAGCACTTCTCAGACTTTACGTAGAGACAATTCTCTAAAAGGCGCTGTAGAACACGTCGAACGTGCTGAACATGAATCTCGAGTGACGGAGAAAAAATCAGGATATCGTCAAGATAGACAAAAACAAAGATGTTCAGCATGTCTCTCAGAACATCATTAACTAATGCCTGAAAAACAGCTGGCGCATTGGCGAGACCAAACGGCAGAACCCGGTACTCAAAATGCCCTAACGGAGTGTTAAACGCCGTTTTCCACTCGTCCCCCTCTCTGATGCGCACGAGATGGTAAGCGTTACGAAGGTCCAACTTAGTAAAGCACCTGGCTCCCTGCAGAATCTCGAAGGCTGATGACATAAGGGGAAGCGGATAACGATTCTTAACCGTTATGTCATTCAGCCCTCGATAATCCACGCAGGGGCGCAGAGTACCGTCCTTCTTCTTAACAAAAAGAACCCCGCCCCGGCCGGAGAGGAAGAAGGCACTATGGTACCGGCGTCAAGAGACACAGACAAATAATCCTCGAGAGCCTTACGTTCGGGAGCCGACAGAGAGTATAGTCTACCCCGAGGAGGAGTGGTCCCCGGAAGGAGATCAATACTACAATCATACGACCGGTGAGGAGGAAGGGAGTTGGCTCGGGACCGACTGAAGACCGTGCGCAGATCATGATATTCCTCCGGCACTCCTGTCAAATCGCCAGGTTCCTCCTGAGAAGTAGGGACAGAAGAAACGGGAGGGATGGCAGACATTAAACACTTCACATGACAAGAAACGTTCCAGGATAGGATAGAATTACTAGACCAATTAATAGAAGGATTATGACATACTAGCCAGGGATGACCCAAAACAACAGGTGTAAACGGTGAACGAAAAATCAAAAAGAAATAGTCTCACTGTGGTTACCAGATACTGTGAGGGTTAAAGGTAGTGTCTCAAATCTGATACTGGGAAGATGACTACCATCTAAGGCGAACATGGGCGTAGGCTTCTCTAACTCTCTGAAAGGAATGTCATGTTTCCGAACCCATGCTTCATCCATGAAACAACCCTCAGCCCCAGAGTCTATCAAGGCACTACATGTAGCACCCGAACCGGTCCAGCGTAGATGGACCGACAAAGTAGTACAGGATTTTGATGGAGAGACTTGAGTAGTTGCGCTCACCTGTAGCCCTCCGCTTACAGATGAGCTCTGGCTTTACTGGACATGAATTAACAAAATGTCCAGCAACTCCGCAATAGAGGCACAGGCGGTTGGTGATCCTCCGTTCCCTCTCCTTAGTCGAGATGCGAATCCCTCCCAGCTGCATGGGCTCAGACTCTGAGCCAGAGGAGGGAGATGGTTGCGATGCGGAGCAGGGAAACACCGTTGATGCGAGCTCTCTTCCACGAGCCCGGTGACGAAGATCTACCCGTCGTTCTATGCGGATGGCGAGAGCAATCAAAGAGTCCACATCTGAAGGAACCTCCCGGGAGAGAATCTCATCCTTAACCACTGCGTGGAGTCCCTCCAGAAAACGAGCGAGCAGCGCCGGCTCGTTCCACTCACTAGAGGCAGCAAGAGTGCGAAACTCAATAGAATAATCCGTTATGGACCGTTCACCTTGGCATAAGGAAGCCAGGGCCCTAGAAGCCTCCCTACCAAAAACTGAACGGTCAAAAACCCGAATCATCTCCTCTTTAAAGTTCTGGAACCTGTTAGAGCAATCAGCCCTTGCCTCCCAGATAGCTGTGCCCCATTCTCGAGCCCGGCCAGTAAGGAGTGAAATGACGTAAGCAACCCGAGCTCTCTCTCTAGAGTATGTGTTGGGTTGGAGAGAGAACACAATCTCACACTGCGTGAGAAAGGAGCGGCACTCAGTGGGCTGCCCGGAGTAGCAAGGTGGGTTATTAACCCTAGGTTCTGGAGGCTCGGCAGGCCAGGAAGTAACAGGTGGCACGAGACGTAGACTCTGGAACTGTCCAGAGAGGTCGGAAACCTGAGCGGCCAGGTTCTCCACGGCATGGCGAGCAGCAGACAATTCCTGCTCGTGTCTGCCGAGCATGGCTCCTTGGATCTCGACGGCAGTGTAACGAGCGTCTGAAGTCGCTGGGTCCATTCCTTGGTCGGTTCCTTCTGTCATGCAGGTGAAAGAGGACCCAAAAGCGACTTGGCGAAAACAGAGTCTTTAATCCAGTAAAGTAAATACAAACAAAAAACACAACTTTCACTCGAAATGACGAGGACAAACTGGAGACTCGATCTTGAACAGCAGGTGAACAGCAGGTTGCCTCGGGAAGGCACTTGAACCAAACAGACTCAGACACCTGCTCACCACGCAGCATCTGAGGAAAACACGACACGACAGGGCGATACACAAACACAGCACGGTGAATTCTAGACAAGGAACCGACAGGACAGGAACGGAACACAAAGGAAGAAATAGGGACTCTAATCAGGGGAAAGGATCGGGAACAGGTGTGGGAAGACTAAATGATTGATTAGGGGAATAGGAACAGCTGGGAGCAGGAACGGAACGATAGAGAGAAGAGAGAGCGAGAGAGTGAGAGAGGGAGGGGGAGAGAGAGGGATAGAAAGAGGGAAAGAACCTAATAAGACCAGCAGAGGGAAACGAATAGAATGGGAAGCACAGGGACAAGACAAGATAATAAATGACAAAACATGACAATTATAGTTCAATTATAGCTTCCGGTAACCTGCCTCACCCAATGTGATACGGAACTATTATTTTAAATTTTAAACCTTATAGCAAGAACCTCCTAGCCTTCAGAAGCTAACCAGCTACAAGCTATTTAGCCACTGCTAGCGGCCTTTACCTTCTGCACAGGTACCAGCCCTTGTTTAGCTTGGATAATACTCGCCAGCCTACCAGTAATGGACTGTTTCTCCACTACAATGCCGGATTCCTGCCATAATCCCTGGACCATTCTCCTGATCTTCACAGCTAGCTAGCACCCACCGAGTTACCCAGTACCGAAGCTATCCCTGAGGCCCAACTCCCGGCCTAGTCAGTTGTTCACCCGGACTCCACCCAAACACGGCTAGAACAAACTACTCCTCCGGATCCTTGCCGTAAGCTCTGAACCTTGGTACCGGATCACGGCTGCTACTGAGTGGCTATAGTGGCTAACGCCCCTACCCCAAAGCTTGCACCAGTTAGCCGTGAGCCAGGCGCATCTCCCGGATAGAAAACTAAATTACTACAACTACAATGCCTCTTTCGCCATCTGGCTTGGATCCTTAGTCGACACGGCGCCCCGCTGCTAGACCACGACAGGTCTGCCGACGAATACTCTATCCGCTGTGCCTTCAACCGGTCTCCGTCGGACGTCGGAGCAGACGCTTCTACTAGCATCGGGCTAATAACTTTAAACGTTGCCTCGCCCGCATGATAACGTGGTAGCGACTACTATGCGGCTCCCCTGTTCCTTCTATTGCTGCCCCCTGGACCCTATGATCACTTGGCAACATAGCTGATGCCCGCTGGTCTGTCCATTAATCACGGTACTCCATTCTGTTTGTTTATTTATTAATGAATTAAATATTTTATTTATTTATTTTTATCTGTCGGCCCCAGCCGCGAACTCAGGCCCTGTGTGTAGTTAACCAACCCTCTTTGCCCAGTCATCGCCATTTTACCTGTTGTTGTTTTAGCTGATTAGTTGTTGTTGTCACACCTGTTGTTGTCTTAGTTAGCTCTCCAAATCAACACCTGTGATTACTGTATGCCTCGCTGTATGTCTCTCTCATATGTCACTATGCCTTGTATACTGTTGTTTAGGTCAGTTAGTTTACTGCGGAGCCCCTAGTTCCACTCATTATACCTCTGATACCTCCTTTGTCCCACCTCCCACACATGCGGTGACCGCACCCATTATAACCAACTTATCCAGAGACACAACCTCTCTTATCATCACTCAATGCCTGGGCTTACCTCCGCTGTACCCGCACCCCACCATACCCCTGTCTGCACATTATTCCCTGAATCTATTCTGCCACGCCCAGAAATCTGCTCCTTTTATTCTTTGTCCACAACGCTCTAGGCGACCAGTTTTGATAGCCTTTAGCCGTACCCTCATCCTACTCCTCCCCTGTTCCTCGGGTGATGTGGAGGTTAGCCCAGGCCGTGCGTGTCCCCAGGCACCCTCATTTGTTGACTTCTGTGATTGAAAAAGCCTTGGTTTCATGCATGTCAATATCAGAAGCCTCCTCCCTAAGTTTGTTTTACTCACTGCTTTAGCACACTCCGCCAACCCTGATGTCCTTGCCGTGTCTGAATCCTGGCTTAGGAAGACCACCAACAATTCTGAGATTTCCATACCCAGCTACAACATTTTCGGTCAAGACAGAACTGCCAAAGGGGGAGGAGTTGCAATCTACTGCAGAGAGAGCATGCAAAGTTCTGTCATACTTTCCAGGTCTATACCCAAACAGTTTGAACTTCTAATTAAAAAAATTTACCTCTCCAGAAATAAGTCTCTCACTGTTGCCACCTGCTATCAATCCCCCTCCGCTCCCAGCTGTGCCCTGGACACCATTTATGAATTGATCGCCCCCAATCTAACTTCAGAGTTCGTTCTATTAGGTGACCTAAACTGGGATATGCTTAACACCCTGGCAGTCCTACAATCTAAGCTAGATGCCCTCAATCTCACACAAATCATCAAGGAACCCACCAGGTAAACCCTAAATCCGTTAACATGGGCACCCTCATAGACATTATCCTGACCAACTTGCCCTCCAAATACACCTCCGCTGTTTTCAATCAGGATCTCAGCGATCACTGCCTCATTGCCTGTATCCACTATGGGTCCACGGTCAAACGACCACCCCGCATCACTGTCAAACGCTCCCTAAAACACTTCTGCGAGCAGGCCTTTCTAATCGACCTGGCACGGGTATCCTGGAAGGATATTGACCTCATCCCGTCAGTCGAGAATGCCTGGTCATTCTTTAAAAGTAATTTCCTCACCATCTTAGATAAGCATGCCCGTTCAAAAAATGCAGAACTAAGAACAGATATAGCCCTTGGTTCACTCCAGACCTGGCTGCCCTTGACCAGCACAAACTGCAATAGCATCAAATAGGACTGCAATAGCATCGAATAGTCCCCACGATATGCAACTGTTCAGGGAAGTCAGGAACCAATACACGCAGTCAGTCAGGAAAGCAAAGGCTAGCTTTTTCAAGCAGAAATTTGTGGTCCCCACATGATTATCAAAAATTTCAATAAGCATTTCTCAACGGCTGGCCATGCCTTCCTCCTGGCTACTCCAACCCCGGCCAACAGCTCCAACAGTGTGTCAAATCGGAGGGCATGTTGTCCGGACCTCTGGCAGTCTCTATGGGGGAACCACAGGGTTCAATTCTCGGGCCGACTCTTTTCTCTGTATATATCAATGATGTCTCACTTGCTGTGGGCGATTCCCTGATCCACCTCTACGCAGACGACACCATTCTGTATACTTCTGGCCCTTCCTTGGACACTGTGCTAACTAACCTCCAAAGGAGCTTCAATGCCATACAACACTCCTTCCGTGGCCTCTAACTGCTCTTAAATGCTAGTAAAACCAAATGCATGCTTTTCAACTGTTCGCTGCCTGCACCCGCCCGCCCGACTAGCATCACCACCCTGGACGGCTCCGACCTAAAATAGGTGTACAACTATAAATACCTAGGTGTCTGGTTTGACTGTGAACTCTCCTTCCAGACTCATATTAAACATCTCCAATCAAAAATAAAATCGGGAATCGGCTTTTTACTTCGCAACAAAGCCTCCTTCACTCACGCCGCCAAGCTTACCCTAGTAAAACTGACTATCCTACCGATCCTCGACTTTGACGATGTTATCTACAAATGAGCTTCCAACACTCTACTCAGCAAACTGGATTCGGTCTATCACAGTGCCATCCGTTTTGTTACCAAATCACCTTATACCACCCACCACTGCGACCTGTATGCTCTAGTCGCCAGACCCACTGGCTCCAGGTCATCTATAAGCCTATGCTAGGTAAAGCTCCGCCTCAGTTCTCTGGTCACGATAACAACACCCACCCGTAGCACACGTTCCAGCAGGTATATCTCACTGATCATAACCAAAGCCAACACCTTTCTCACGTTTGACCACCTTTCCTTCCAGTTCTCTGCTGCCAGTGACTGGAACGAATTGCAAAAATCGCTGAACTTGGAGACTTATTTCCCTCACCAACTTTAAACATTAACTATTTGAGCAGCTAACCGATCGCTGCAGCTGTACATAGTTCATTTGTAAATAGCCCACCCAATCTATCTACCTCATCCCCATACTGTTTTTATTTTATTTAATTTCTGCTCTTTTGCACACCAGTATCTCTACTTGCACATCATCATCTGCTCATTTATCACTGCAGTGTTAATCTGCTAAATTGTAACTATTCGCTCCTATGGCCTATTTCTTGCCTACCTCCTCATGCATTTTGCAGAGACTGTATATAGACTTTCTTTTTTTCTACTGTGTCATTGACTTGTTTATTGTGTTATTCTTGTTTATTATTTACTCCATGTGTTACTCTGTGTTGTTGTCTGTGTCACACTGCTTTGCTTTATCTTGGCCAGGTCGCAGTTGCAAATGAGAACTTGTTCTCAACTAGCCTACCTGGTTAAATAAAGGTGGGAAAAAAATGTGACCTACTGGACTCAAACAAGGTTCAGAATGTCCACTGACTACCCTTCTATATTGCACACCCTTTAGTTTGTTCATTTTCATCTCAGCCGTTAGTGTGTCCCTTTTCATCTCACATGATTTTACACAAATGTTGTAAACTTTATCATTTCAGTAGCTCCTTGGTCATGTCATACTGACCTCAAACAAGGTTCAGAATGTACAATCAGTGGGCCTACACATTGCACACCCTCTAGTTTGTCCATTTACATCTGAACGAAACCCTGGTCTGGCTGACAGTGACTACCTCAGATAGATTAAGACAGGGGAGGTATGGGAAGATGGCAAACTCAGATCCATAACTTCAGGATAAATAGTACCATTGCCCTTGGAGGGCTCTTCCAACCCTTACTCTGTGTGTCACCTGTTTGAGGGCGTCTCTCCAACGGCTAGGAGACAAACTGTCTCTGGCAGCTCTCCTCCACGCTCCTTGGAGCATGTCGTGGAAATGGCATGTGCCTTACCATTAGCTGACACTACTAGCCCTCAGGCTCGCCTGAGTGTGGGACACCACACATTGTAGATGGTGAAGGAATCCTCCACGCTCACTAGACTCCAGGCGGAGACTAAACCCATTAGCCCTGCAGTGATAGGGCATTGCTTAGATCTGGATCATGCCCTACGAAGTGGGGAGAGGTATCTCCAGCTTGTCTGGGGAGGGAGGCCTGTAGTAAATCAAATCAAATCAAATTTATTTATATAGCCCTTCGTACGTCAGCTGATATCTCAAAGTGCTGTACAGAAACCCAGCCTAAAACCCCAAACAGCAAACAATGCAGGTGTAAAAGCACGGTGGCTAGGAAAAACTCCCTAGAAAGGCCAAAACCTAGGAAGAAACCTAGAGAGGAACCGGGCTATGTGGGGTGGCCAGTCCTCTTCTGGCTGTGCCGGGTAGAGATTATAACAGAACATGACCAAGATGTTCAAATGTTCATAAATGACCAGCATGGTCAAATAATAATAAGGCAGAACAGTTGAAACTGGAGCAGCAGCACAGTCAGGTGGACTGGGGACAGCAAGGAGCCATCATGTCAGGTAGTCCTGGGGCACGGTCCTAGGGCTCAGGTCCTCCGAGAGAGAGAAAGAAAGAGAGAATTAGAGAGAGCATATGTGGGGTGGCCAGTCCTCTTCCGGCTGTGCCGGGTGGAGATTATAACAGAACGTGGCCAAGATGTTCAAATGTTCATAAATGACCAGCATGGTTGAATAATAGTAAGGCAGAACAGTTGAAACTGGAGCAGGAGCATGGCCAGGTGGACTGGGGACAGCAAGGAGTCCTCATGTCAGGTAGTCCTGGGACATGGTCCTAGGGCCCAGGCCAGTTGAAACTGGAGCAGCAGCATGGCCAGGTGGACTGGGGACAGCAAGGAGTCATCATGTCAGGTAGTCCTGGGGCATGGTTCTAGGGCTCAGGTCCTCCGAGAGAGAGAAAGAAAGAGAGAAGGAGAGAATTAGAGAACGCACACTTAGATTTACACAGGACACCGAATAGGACAGGAGAAGTACTCCAGATAAACAAACTGACCCTAGCCCCCGACACATAAACTACTGCAGCATAAATACTGGAGGCTGAGACAGGAGGGGTCAGGAGACACTGTGGCCCCATCCGAGGACACCCCGGACAGGGCCAAACAGGAAGGATATAACCCCACCCACTTTGCCAAAGCACAGCCCCCACACCACTAGAGGGAAATCTTCAACCACCAACTTACCATCCTGAGACAAGGCCGAGTATAGCCCACAAAGATCTCCGACACGGTACAACCCAAGGGGGGGGGGGGGGGAACCCAGACAGGCCGACCACAACAGTGAATCAACCCACCCAGGTGACGCACCCCCCCCAGGGACGGCACGAGAGAGCCCCAGCAAGCCAGTAGTACCATTCACGCCCATTGATTTGCTGCGGACCCATAAAATGGATGGAAGAAGCCTAGGTTCCCACTGGGCACGGATCACTGAATGTCAACTTGATGAAATTCAAAGGAGCGTACCCAGCTTTTGTAATCCTGCTCAGTACGAGAGGAACCGCAGGTTCAGACATTTGGTGTATGTGCTTGGTTGAGGAACCAATGGTGTGAATCTACCTTCTGTGGGATTATGACTGAATGCCTCTAAATCAGAATCCCCCCTAAACGTAACTATACAGTAGTGCAGCAGATCTTCGGTTGGCCCGGGAATAGCCTGCCTCTTTTGGCAGGTGAGTAGAGCCGTTCGTAACGGGGTTGGGTGCGGCCAGATGAGTTGCCGCCCCTCTCCTAAGGCACACCGCATGTTTGTGGGGAACCTGGTGCTAAATCACTCATAGACGACCTGATTCTGAGTCAAGGTTTTGTACGTAGCAGACGTAGCTCACTCGCTGCGATCTATTGAAAGTCAGCCCTCGATCCAAGCTTTTGTCGGGACGGAAGGCATCTTCCTCCACCATCCTCCTTCTTTACTTACGGGTTACCAGGTGCACGCAGAAGGGGCCAGAGGCCAGACACATAGTGTGAGAGAGCCCAGGCAGTCAGGAAGGCATAAGATATTGGGCTCTGGATAGGTAGGGGCCCTATAGGGGGCCAGGTGTTGGCAATATAGAAGCGTAGTCAGTGTACATTCTGAACCTTGTTTGAGGGAGCTATTGAAATTATATAGTTGACAAAATGTATGTAAAATCGTGTGAGATGAAAATTGACAAACCACAGGGTGTGCAATATATAAGACTTGTCAGTGGATATTCTGACAGCAGTTTAAGGGTTTTAGGTCACATTAACAGAGAGCTCTGGAAAATCAAAACAATGAAAAACAGAAAAATGTATGTAAAACTATGAAACTTTTAAAAATTCATGTAAAATCTCATGCGATGCAAATGGTCAAACTAAAGAGTGTTTAATGTGTAGGCCACTGAGTGTACGTTCTGAACCTTGTTTGAGGTGTGTGGGTCACATGACCAAGGTGCTATTGAATTTTAAAAATTCAATAAATAATTTAAAATAGTGCGAGATGAAAATCGACAGTTTTTAACGTTTTAGGAGTAATGGTTAAAGAGCTGAAATTAGAAAAAAATGATATTTGAAAAATGTGATTTGTCACTGTGTTGATGGTCGTAAGGAAAACGACAGGCGAATATCCTACCTGAATCTGTCTTTACCACGGTTTTTGTTGTTCTGTGTGTGGAGACATTCAGGCTTACTATTAGCATATAACTATCCATTCCAGGGCTGATAAATGTACTGTCGTCACTGGTACCATACAATTCTCTCCAACTACTGTCAATCATGAGAGCGTTCAAGAAAAGCACCATGGTTTATTTTTTTGTACCTCTTGTTTCTCCCCAATTTCGTGGTGTCCAATTGGTAGTTAGTCTTGTCCCATCGCTACAACTCTCGTACGGACTCGGGAGAGACCATCACGCACGGTCAAGAACAGTGCGTGATCAGGGGTATCGGCTGTTAAACTGCGCTATCGCTATATGCAATTGCATATTCCCTCTCCGATATAATTAATAGAAAAAAAGTAGCAAAGACGCTTAATTCTTAACACCAGAATTAGCTTCGGTGTGCTCGTTCCTGGTCGAAATAAATTGTTTGTGTTTGTGTTTGTGTTTTCCCAAAGAAAAATGTCATAGGTAGGATATATATATATATTTTTACTTGTAGAAATAGGTAAATGCATAATTTGTGTCATTGTTTTAATGCCTCGAATGTGCTTTGCATTTAGCACATATATGATGACAATGGCTAAACATTTGGAATTTAGGTTGAAATAAATATGTTAGACTATCTCTGGAAAGCGCATCTAGATTTGCAATGTCAGTGATTTGGTTTCAAAATGCTGGATGATTAAATCGAATTGACATGTCAAATATTTTATCCTGGTTAAAACTGACTCAATCTAGTGTGAACAATGGTTGTATTTAACGTTTGCCATAGCAGTTTACATCGACAATGACCATGCAGTCTGTCCAATTTGCAAGGTATTGCATCGAGGTAAGGACTACGCAGTCGAGGGTTTCAACCAAAGGTGCACAGTATATACTCGCACTTTAGCCTACATTTGAATGCATGTATTTTAAATAAAGCATTCCATTTATATGTTGTAGATTTTTGACATTCAAGAGAAAATGACAGTTGCTAGATTTGGACACCGAGGGTAGGTTGGGTGTGTTCTATCTCGGTGATGAAGCCTCGTACAGACAGACTCCCACCAATTGTTTGCGATACCGCGGAAGTCCATGAATTACAATGTGACGCAATAAGCGCAGTTGCAACAAGTTGCTGGGACCAGGATGGTTTGCGTTGCATGCGTTGAACAAATTCATGTTGTAGATTTTTGACATTCAAGAGAAAATAACAGTTGCTAGATTTGGACACCGAGGGTAGGTTGGGTTTATCCTATCTCGGATGCGTGTGGACACCGAGGGTAGGTTGGGTGTGTTCTATCTCGGTGATGAAGCCTCGTATAGACAGACTCCCACCAATTGTTTGCGATCCGGCGGAAACCCAATATCAATGTGACGCAATAAGCGCAGCTGCAACAAATGGCTGGAACCAGGATGGTTTGCGTTGCATGCGTTGAACCAATCCGACTCGTGAGCTAGTTTTCTGTGCAGTCACAGAAACGGAAGATGATGAGCCATCAAAGAAGATGAATATGTGTAGCTTTCGACATATGTTCATGGGATGGCTACAATATACCTTTTTGACTAGCCAATACATACATTTAAAGTAATATTTGAAAAGTCATATTGTTCAATGTTTTCTACCATTGTATGGCTTTTTCATCTGTCTACTACAAGGCCTACACTTTTAATTCTAAATTAAAGTTAATATTAGGCTGAACTTGATAATTATGATTATGCTTATTACTTTCATTATTAAATCAATGTTATATAGTCTATATATTGTAATCTATATATTAGTTATATATAATCCACTATAGTCGATTGCAATGGTTCTTCACAGAGAAAATGGTGTTGTTTCTATAAATACTGTTGGATGAACTGGTGGACAGGGTTTGGTAGTAACGGATTACATGCAATCCGTTACAACAAAACAAAGTGTAATTGTAATCCGTTACGTTACCAGAATTTTTGGGGTTATCAGATTACATATACTTTTGAAAACTAGATGATTACCTCGAGGATTCATTTTTAATTCATAAACGATGTTTGGTGAAATAGAATATTTGACACGTCTCTGTTTTCGCAATGACATTCAAATCAGCATTGAAAAAATGCGCAAATTCAAATTTGTTCCACCTGAGGGAGTCTGACCACAAGTCAGAGACCACGATGATGACACACCAAATGTGTTTGATGGATCGCGGGAAAAGAGCAGGAATAGGCTTTTGTAGACTAAAATCCAAGCCATGTCTTCCAATGGTGCGACTACTGTCAGCATCCAAAGATTATCCAACTTTAATAAACACTTGGGCTCTAGCAATAGCTGCAAAGTGCAGATCCCAGCCTATGGAATAAAAGTGGGGCTTTTATTGCTCAATCTAATACATGCTGTTTAAAATATATGAATCCATAGGCCTAATGGACACATGCTCAAACTCACACACTGTTGATAGACTTAAAAGGGGCAACCTGTAGTTGCTGCATCCATTTTAGGGTGTATAAATTATATATATACTACAGTACCAGTCAAAGGTTTGGACACCCCTACTCATTCCAGCTTTTTTCTTATTTTTACTATTTTCTATTTATTTGTATTATTTTCTACATTGTAGAATAATAGTGAAGACATCAAAACTATGAAATAACACATATGGAATCATGTAGTAACCAAAAAAGTGTTAAAGAAATCAAAATATATTTTAGATTCTTCAAAGTAGCCACCCTTTTTCTTGATGACAGCTTTGCACACTCTTGGCATTCTCTCAACCAGCTTCATGAGGTAGTCACCTGGAATGCATTTCAATTAAACGGTGCGCCTTGTTATACGTCAATTTGTGGAATTTATTTCCTCCTTCATGTGTTTGAGCCAATCAGTTGTGTTGTGACAAGCCAGGGGTGGTATATGAAGATGGTCTTTTATAATAAACACTCTCTGATGCTTCTCCTAGGTTAGGCGTTATTCTGTAACGAGTGAGCTGAGAGTCGGTCCTCAAGTTCAGAGAGTGTTTTAATAAAATAACCGGAACATAAATCAGAGCAAGAAACACTAACAGCACACAGGCAAGCAATAAGGTCTGAATAAGGAACCAAAGGGAATGACATAAGGGAGGTGATGGAATCCAAATGAGTCTGATGACGCACAGGTGCGCGTAACGATGGTGACAGGTGTGCGCAATAACGAGCAGCCTGGTGACCTAGAGGCTGGAGAGGGTGCACACTTGACAAAAGGCCTCTAGAAAATGAAGCATGTGGCATTCATTGTTCACATGTAAATAGTACTTTTCAGTAGTGCTCAAAGCATGCCATTCCATGAGCACAGCATTTATTTTTCAAATCGAATCAATGAGCCCAATCAGTCCTCCATATGATAACAAAATCATAAACAACAGAGTAGGGCTAGCTAATAAGTGGGGTCATACTCAGGGGAAACAATTTGGCTAATCTATACTTCCATATTTCCAAGTCCTAGTCTTGAAGATCAACGGGTATAGCATTTATTGGAATGTCTGAGGTTCTGATCAAATCAAATCAAATGTATTTATATAGCCCTTCGTACATCAGCTGATATCTCAAAGTGTTGTACAGAAACCCAGCCTAAAACCCCAAACAGCAAGCAATGCAGGTGTAGAAGCACGGTGGCTAGGAAAGACTCCCTAGAAAGGCCAAAACCTAGGAAGAAACCTAGAGAGGAACTAGGCTATGTGGGGTGGCCAGTCCTCCTCTGGCTGTGCCGGGTGGAGATTATAACAGAACATGGCCAAGATGTTCATGACCAGCATGGTCGAATAATAATAAGGCAGAACAGTTGAAACTGGAGCAGCGGCACGGTCAGGTGGACTGGGGACAGCAAGGGGGTCATCGTGTCAGGTAGTCCTGGGGCACGGTCCTAGGGCTCAGGTCAGTTGAAACTGGAGCAGCAGCACGGCCAGGTGGACTGGGGACAGCAAGGAGTCATCATGTCAGGTAGTCCTGGGGCATGGTCCTCCGAGAGAAAGAAAAAGAGAAGGAGAGAATTAGAGAACGCACACGTAGATTCACACAGGACACCGAATAGGACAGGAGAAGTACTCCAGATAAACAAACTGACCCTAGCCCCCCAACACAAACTACTGCAGCATAAATACTGGAGGCTGAGACAGGAGGGGTCAGGAGGCACTGTGGCCCCATACGAGGACACCCCCGGACAGGGCCAAACAGGAAGGGTATAACCCCACCCACTTTGCCAAAGCACAGCCCCCTGATAGACTTTGTTTTTTTAAATCATATTATTATATGTAGTAGAAAGCGATGGGTTAGAAGAAGCCTACATAACCAACCCATAAAGTAAAATGTAACATCCATATATGGCCAGCTATGTAAACTTAACATTGATTTATCCTACAATAGATGTCGTTCAATTGGTAACATACATTTTAGTATTCTTCCAATGCCTCTTAAGGGGAAAGTAATCTAAAAGTAACTAGTAACTAATGGATTACATTTAGAAAGTAACCTTCCCAACTCTGCTGGTGGATGACAAGTTATCTTTCATTCTACAATGAGACCGAAACTGAGAAAGCCTCTTGCCATCACCTTAACGAATTGCTTATTAAAATAAATGATATGGCTAAACCGCTAGGGCCTATGGTTTGCAGCTGCTGCCTCACTCATACTGCTCTCCTTCTCTGCCCCTTGATGTGGTTGTCTCTCAGTTTGCGCCACTTCCTCTACAATCATCCTCTGCAAACTGTGAAATAAATATTCAAATGATTAACTAGTATTAAACACACACACACACACACACACACACACACACACACACACACACACACACACACACACACACACACACACACACACACACACACACACACACACACACACACACACACACACACACACACACACACACACACACACACACACACACACACACACACACACAGAGAAAAAAGCAAACAAACATTAGAAACCATTACACCAACCTTTCTCCAGGCAGCAGAAGTGTCAAGAATTGCTGTATACTCTGACACACAAAGCATCAAACCCATAGGTTTTTATTGATCTGTGGCACATTGGTTTCACACTTTGTAAATAATACCATAAGGGAAAGTAGCATGTCTGTTTTGAGGACCTGACGCTGATGTCCACCAGATGCATAGGAGTTTTGTTTTTCCGGAAGGGATGTCTAGCCTGCATTTTCCGCGCCTAACGCACATTTGCTTCGCTTTTCAACTAGCTCAAATCTAGCTAGTTGGAGTCTGTGTGTATACTACTGTGTGTATCACCACAAGGTAAAGCAACGCACAAGTTGAAAATGTGCGCTACACAGAACTCAGCATCCCCAATGTACCATTGCAGACTGCTCCAATGACAATGAATGACTGAGTTTGATGCATCTGGTGGACATGAGGCTTGAGGAATGGGGATGCAAATGATGAAATTTGTACTATTTCTTTAAACTGGGGGTGCCTATGTAACCGATGCGAAATGGCTAGCTAGTTAGCGGTGGTGCGGGCTAATAGCGTTTCAAGCGTTTCAATTGAAGTAGTTGTTCCCTTTAATCTGCAAGGGTTGTGTCTTTTGTGGAGCGATGGGTAACAATGCTTCGTGGGTGGCTGTTGTTGATGTGTGCAGAGGGTCCCTGGTTCGAGCCCAGGTAGGGGCGAGGAGAGGGGCGGAAGCAATACTGTGACACCTAAATAGCCTACCACTGCGTCACATTTCATGAAGTATAAAAAAGCATTTCAAACTTTTCCTATTAAACTGTGTAAGGTATTTGATTTGCTGTATTTCGTCCACTAACATTACAT
This sequence comes from Oncorhynchus gorbuscha, assembly GCF_021184085.1. Taxonomy (NCBI): domain Eukaryota; kingdom Metazoa; phylum Chordata; class Actinopteri; order Salmoniformes; family Salmonidae; genus Oncorhynchus; species Oncorhynchus gorbuscha. The sequence continues at coordinate 11,238,764 of NC_060184.1, forward strand.
TGTTTCATCCTTGCTCACAGGTGAAAGAAATCATGCCTTTCGGTAACACCCACAACAAGCTGAAGATGAACTACTCCGTGGAGCAGGAGTACTCCGACCTGAGCCAGCATAACAACCTACGGGACAAGGACTCTCCAAGTGGATTTACAGTGAATGATGTCATTCAAACTCGGGTTGATAACCCAGGTAAATAGCCTTATACTTCATTCACATTATGCCTTATTCACATGACATCTGAGCAGTCTGTTACGTTTCACCGGATGTAATTTAAACGGGGACCCTCCGCAACGGAGTGGTATCGCAGCGCTCCTTGCGATTGAAGGCTTTCTATTCTGGTTAGAGCCAGTTTGCGCTGTTCTGTGAAGGGAGTAGTACACAGCATTTTACGAGATCTTCAGTTTCTTGGCAATTTCTCTAATGGAATAGCCTTCATTTCTCAGAACAATAATAGACTAACGAGTTTCAGAAGAAAGTTATTTGTTTCTGGCCATTTTGAGCCTGTAATCGAACCCACAAATGCTGATGCTCCAGATTCTCAGTTTTATTGCTTCTTTAATCAGAGCAACAGTTTTCAGCTGTGCTAACATAATTGCAAAAGGGTTTTCTAATGATCAATTAGCCTTTTAAAATGATAAACTTGGATTAACTAACACAACGTGCCATTGGAACACAGGAGTGATGGTTGCTGATATTGGACCTCTGTACACCTATGTAGATATTCCAAGTAATCAGCCGTTTCCAGCTACAGTAGTCATTTACAATACTAACAATGTCTACACTGTATTTCTCATCAACTTGATGTTATTTTAATGGACAAAAAATGTGCTTTTCTTTAAAAAACAAGGACATTTCTAAGTGACCCTAAACTTTTGAATGATAGTGTATATTCATGAAATATACACACACAGTGATATTTTTGTTGACACAGTGATGATTTAAAGATTAAATTAAATAGACTGCATGGGTGATTTAAGCCAATTATATGAATGTTGCCTCCCATTTTAGTTTATTGTGATGGTAATGATCTGTAAGCTAGTTTGACTTGCTAGAAATTTAGAGAGACAAGTTGAGGAAAAAGTTACTAAGCAAATCATGTTTTATTGTAACCTGAACAAAATGTTTCTCCTGTATTGAATTAAAGTTTTTTTTTGTAATCTCCCAAAATACATCACGATGTGTATGTACGGGGCATTAGAATAGTAAAATACACAAGGTGCAATTTCAAAATTTGGTTGTGCATCAACAGTTTCTCTCCTTTTATGTCAGTCACTGACAGTCACTCAAAGACCTGGCAGTGTGGTGCCAGGACAACAACCTCTACCTCAATGTGAGCAAGACAAAGGAGCTGATCGTGAACTACAGGAAAATGACATACCCAAATCTAACTGCCTCTAGCTCAGGACCTGAAGCAAGGATTTGCATATTCTTGACACCATTTGAAAGGAAACACTTTTGAAGTTTGTGGAAATGTGAAATGAATGTAGGAGAATATAACACATTAGATATGATAAAAGATAATACAAAGAAAAAAACAACTTTAAAAAATGTGAACAGAAATGCAAGAGAAAGGCCAAAATGGTTTATTCTAACCCATGGGTAATTTAGACTTTGGCCACTAGATGGCAGCACTATATGTGCAAAGTTTTGGTGATCCAATGAACCATTGCATATCTATTCAAAATGTTGTATCAAGACTGCCCAAATGTGCCTAATTGGTTTATTCATACATTTCAGGTTCATAATTGTGCACTCTCCTCAAACAACAGCATGTTATCCTTTCACTGTAATAGATACTGTAAATTGGACAGTGCAGTTAGATGACAAGAATTTAAGATTTCTGCCCATGTCAGACATGTCTGTCATGCAGGTGAAAGAGGACCCAAAAGCGACTTGGCGAAAACAGAGTCTTTAATCCAGTAAAGTAAATACAATCAAAAAACACAACTTTCACTCGAAATGACGAGGACAAACTGGAGACTCGATCTTGAACAGCAGGTGAACAGCAGGTTGCCTCGGGAAGGCACTTGAACCAAACAGACTCAGACACCTGCTCACCACGCAGCATCTGAGGAAAACACGACACGACAGGGCGATACACAAACACAGCACGGTGAATTCTAGACAAGGAACCGACAGGGCAGAAACGAATAACAAGGAGAGAAATAGGGACTCTAATCAGGGAAAAGGATCGGGAACAGGTGTGGGAAGACTAAATGATGATTAGGGGAATAGGAACAGCTGGGAGCAGGAACGGAACGATAGAGAGAAGAGAGAGCGAGAGAGTGAGAGAGGGAGGGGGAGAGAGAGGGCTAGAAAGAGGGAAAGAACCTAATAAGACCAGCAGAGGGAAACGAATAGAATGGGAAGCACAGGGACAAGACATGATAATAAATGACAAAACATGACAGTACCCCCCCACTCACCGAGCGCCTCCTGGCGCACTCGAGGAGGAATCCTGGCGGCAACGGAGGAAATCATCAATGAGTGAACGGTCCAGCACGTCCCGAGATGGAACCCAACTCCTCTCCTCAGGACCGTAACCCTCCCAATCCACTAAGTATTGGTGACCCCGTCCCCGAGAACGCATGTCCATGATCTTATGTACCTTGTAAATAGGTGCGCTCTCGACAAGGACGGGAGGGGGGAGGGAAGACGAACGGGGTGCGAAGAAAGGGCTTAACACAGGAGACATGGAAGACAGGATGGACGCGACGAAGATGTCGCGGAAGAAGCAGTCGCACAGCGACAGGATTGACGACCTGGGAGACACGGAACGGACCAATGAACCGCGGAGTCAACTTACGAGAAGCTGTCGTAAGAGGAAGGTTGCGAGTGGAAAGCCACACTCTCTGGCCGCAACAATACCTAGGACTCTTAATCCTGCGTTTATTGGCGGCTCTCACAGTCTGTGCCCTGTAGCGGCAAAGTGCAGACCTCACCCTCCTCCAGGTGCGCTCACAACGTTGGACAAACGCTTGAGCGGAGGGAACGCTGGACTCGGCAAGCTGGGATGAGAACAGAGGAGGCTGGTAACCCAGACTACTCTGAAACGGAGATAACCCGGTAGCAGACGAAGGAAGCGAATTGTGAGCGTATTCTGCCCAGGGGAGCTGTTCTGCCCAAGACGCAGGGTTTCTGAAAGAAAGGCTGCGTAGTATGCGACCAATCGTCTGATTGGCCCTCTCTGCTTGACCGTTAGACTGGGGATGAAACCCGGAAGAGAGACTGACGGACGCACCAATCAAACGACAGAACTCCCTCCAAAACTGTGACGTGAATTGCGGGCCTCTGTCTGAAACGGCGTCTAACGGGAGGCCATGAATTCTGAATACATTCTCGATAATGATTTGTGCCGTCTCCTTAGCGGAAGGAAGTTTAGCGAGGGGAATGAAATGTGCCGCCTTAGAGAACCTATCGACAACCGTAAGAATCACAGTCTTCCCCGCAGACAAAGGCAGACCGGTAATGAAGTCTAGGGCGATGTGAGACCATGGTCGAGAAGGAATGGGGAGCGGTCTGAGACGACCGGCAGGAGGAGAGTTACCCGACTTAGTCTGCGCGCAGTCCGAACAAGCAGCCACGAAACGGCGCGTGTCACGCTCCTGAGTCGGCCACCAAAAGCGCTGGCGAATAGACGCAAGAGTGCCTCGAACACCGGGATGACCAGCTAACTTGGCAGAGTGAGCCCACTGAAGAACAGCCAGACGAGTGGAAACAGGAACGAAAAGGAGGTTACTAGGACAAGCGCGCGCGACGCAGTGTGCGTGAGTGCTTGCTTAACCTGTCTTTCAATTCCCCAGACTGTTAACCCGACAACACGCCCATAAGGAAGAATCCCCTCGGGATCAGTAGAAGCCACAGAAGAACTAAACAGACGGGATAAGGCATCAGGCTTGGTGTTCTTGCTACCCGGACGGTAAGAAATCACAAACTCGAAACGAGCGAAAAACAACGCCCAACGAGCTTGACGGGCATTAAGTCGTTTGGCAGAACGGATGTACTCAAGGTTCTTATGGTCTGTCCAAACGACAAAAGGAACGGTCGCCCCCTCCAACCACTGTCGCCATTCGCCTAGGGCTAAGCGGATGGCGAGCAGTTCACGGTTACCCACATCATAGTTGCACTCAGATGGCGACAGGCGATGAGAAAAATAAGCGCAAGGATGAACCTTATCGTCAGACTGGAAGCGCTGGGATAGAATGGCTCCCACGCCTACCTCTGAAGCGTCAACCTCGACAATGAATTGTCTAGTGACGTCAGGAGTAACGAGGATAGGAGCGGACGTAAAACGTTCTTTTAGAAGATCAAAAGCTCCCTGGGCGGAACCGGACCACTTAAAACACGTCTTGACAGAAGTAAGAGCTGTGAGAGGGGCAGCAACTTGACCGAAATTACGAATGAAACGCCGATAGAAATTAGCGAAACCTAAAAAGCGCTGCAACTCGACACGTGACCTTGGAACGGGCCAATCACTGACAGCTTGGACCTTAGCGGAATCCATCTGAATGCCTTCAGCGGAAATAACGGAACCGAGAAAAGTAACGGAGGAGACATGAAAAGAGCACTTCTCAGCCTTTACGTAGAGACAATTCTCTAAAAGGCGCTGTAGAACACGTCGAACGTGCTGAACATGAATCTCGAGTGACGGAGAAAAAATCAGGATATCGTCAAGATAGACAAAAACAAAGATGTTCAGCATGTCTCTCAGAACATCATTAACTAATGCCTGAAAAACAGCTGGCGCATTGGCGAGACCGAACGGCAGAACCCGGTACTCAAAATGCCCTAACGGAGTGTTAAACGCCGTTTTCCACTCGTCCCCCTCTCTGATGCGCACGAGATGGTAAGCGTTACGAAGGTCCAACTTAGTAAAGCACCTGGCTCCCTGCAGAATCTCGAAGGCTGATGACATAAGGGGAAGCGGATAACGATTCTTAACCGTTATGTCATTCAGCCCTCGATAATCCACGCAGGGGCGCAGAGTACCGTCCTTCTTCTTAACAAAAAAGAACCCCGCCCCGGCCGGAGAGGAAGAAGGCACTATGGTACCGGCGTCAAGAGACACAGACAAATAATCCTCGAGAGCCTTACGTTCGGGAGCCGACAGAGAGTATAGTCTACCCCGAGGAGGAGTGGTCCCCGGAAGGAGATCAATACTACAATCATACGACCGGTGAGGAGGAAGGGAGTTGGCTCGGGACCGACTGAAGACCGTGCGCAGATCATGATATTCCTCCGGCACTCCTGTCAAATCGCCAGGTTCCTCCTGAGAAGTAGGGACAGAAGAAACGGGAGGGATGGCAGACATTAAACACTTCACATGACAAGAAACGTTCCAGGATAGGATAGAATTACTAGACCAATTAATAGAAGGATTATGACATACTAGCCAGGGATGACCCAAAACAACAGGTGTAAACGGTGAACGGAAAATCAAAAAAGAAATAGTCTCACTGTGGTTACCAGATACTGTGAGGGTTAAAGGTAGTGTCTCAAATCTGATACTGGGAAGATGACTACCATCTAAGGCGAACATGGGCGTAGGCTTCTCTAACTCTCTGAAAGGAATGTCATGTTTCCGAACCCATGCTTCGTCCATGAAACAACCCTCAGCCCCAGAGTCTATCAAGGCACTACATGTAGCACCCGAACCGGTCCAGCGTAGATGGACCGACAAAGTAGTACAGGATTTTGATGGAGAGACTTGAGTAGTTGCGCTCACCTGTAGCCCTCCGCTTACAGATGAGCTCTGGCTTTTACTGGACATGAATTAACAAAATGTCCAGCAACTCCGCAATAGAGGCACAGGCGGTTGGTGATCCTCCGTTCCCTCTCCTTAGTCGAGATGCGAATCCCTCCCAGCTGCATGGGCTCAGTCTCTGAGCCAGAGGAGGGAGATGGTTGCGATGCGGAGCAGGGAAACACCGTTGATGCGAGCTCTCTTCCACGAGCCCGGTGACGAAGATCTACCCGTCGTTCTATGCGGATGGCGAGAGCAATCAAAGAGTCCACATCTGAAGGAACCTCCCGGGAGAGAATCTCATCCTTAACCACTGCGTGGAGTCCCTCCAGAAAACGAGCGAGCAGCGCCGGCTCGTTCCACTCACTAGAGGCAGCAAGAGTGCGAAACTCAATAGAATAATCCGTTATGGACCGTTCACCTTGGCATAGGGAAGCCAGGGCCCTAGAAGCCTCCCTACCAAAAACTGAACGGTCAAAAACCCGATTCATCTCCTCTTTAAAGTTCTGGAACTTGTTAGAGCAATCAGCCCTTGCCTCCCAGATAGCTGTGCCCCATTCTCGAGCCCGGCCAGTAAGGAGTGAAATGACGTAAGCAACCCGAGCTCTCTCTCTAGAGTATGTGTTGGGTTGGAGAGAGAACACAATCTCACACTGCGTGAGAAAGGAGCGGCACTCAGTGGGCTGCCCGGAGTAGCAAGGTGGGTTATTAACCCTAGGTTCTGGAGGCTCGGCAGGCCAGGAAGTAACAGGTGGCACGAGACGAAGACTCTGGAACTGTCCAGAGAGGTCGGAAACCTGAGCGGCCAGGTTCTCCACGGCATGGCGAGCAGCAGACAATTCCTGCTCGTGTCTGCCGAGCATGGCTCCTTGGATCTCGACGGCAGTGTAACGAGCGTCTGAAGTCGCTGGGTCCATTCCTAGGTCGGTTCCTTCTGTCATGCAGGTGAAAGAGGACCCAAAAGCGACTTGGCGAAAACAGAGTCTTTAATCCAGTAAAGTAAATACAATCAAAAAACACAACTTTCACTCGAAATGACGAGGACAAACTGGAGACTCGATCTTGAACAGCAGGTGAACAGTTGCCTCGGGAAGGCACTTGAACCAAACAGACTCAGACACCTGCTCACCACGCAGCATCTGAGGAAAACACGACACGACAGGGCGATACACAAACACAGCACGGTGAATTCTAGACAAGGAACCGACAGGGCAGAAACGAATAACAAGGAGAGAAATAGGGACTCTAATCAGGGAAAAGGATCGGGAACAGGTGTGGGAAGACTAAATGATGATTAGGGGAATAGGAACAGCTGGGAGCAGGAACGGAACGATAGAGAGAAGAGAGAGCGAGAGAGTGAGAGAGGGAGGGGGAGAGAGAGGGCTAGAAAGAGGGAAAGAACCTAATAAGACCAGCAGAGGGAAACGAATAGAATGGGAAGCACAGGGACAAGACATGATAATAAATGACAAAACATGACACATGTCTATGTTCTGGGATTTTTTAGTCTATGTTCTGGGATCTTTTGTTTCTTACAACCTCAGTCGAATCACATTAGCCTACGTTAGCTCAATCAACCCACGGACGGGACACCGTTCCTGAAGAAGTCCCATTCACATCGACAGGGCTGTAGTGGAGCGGGTAAAAAGTTTCAAGTTCCTTGGTGTACACATCACCAAGACAGTCGCAAAGAGGGCACGACAACACCTTTCCCCCCTCAGGAGACTGAAAAGATTTGGCATGGGTCCCCAGATCCTCAAAAAGTTCTGCAGCTGCACCATCAAGAGCATCCTGACCGGTTGCATCAATGCCTGGTATGGGAACTGCTCGGCATCTAACCATAAGGTGCTACAGAGGGTGGTGCGTATGGCCCAGTACATCATTCGGGCCAAGCTTCCTGACATCCAGGACCTACAGTTGACGTCGGAGGTTTACATACACTTAGGTTGGAGTCATTAAAACTAATTTTTCAACCACTCCACAAATTTCTTGTTAACAAATTATAGTTTTGCCAAGTCCGTTAGGACATCTACTTTGTGCATGACACAAGTAATTTTTCCAACAATTGTTTACAAACAGATAATTTCCCTTATAATTCACTGTATCACAATTCCAGTGGGTCAGAAGTTTACATACACTAAGTTGACTGTGCCTTTAAAATGTCATGTCTTGGCTTTAGAAGCTTCTGATAGGCTAATTGACACCATTTGAGTCAAATGGAGGTGTACCTGTGGATGTATTTCAAGGCCTACCTTCAAACTCAGTGCCTCTGCTTGGCATCATGGGAAAATCAAAAGAAATCAGCCAAGACCTCCGAAAAAAAAGTACGCAAGTATAAACACCATGGGTTCATGAGGCCGTCATATCGCTCAGGAAGGAGACGCGTTCTGTCTCCTAGAGATGAACGTACTTTCATGCGAAAAGTGAAAATCAATCCCAGAACAATGGCAAAGGACCTTGTGAAGATGGTGGAGGAAATGGGTACAAAAGTATCTAAATCCACAGTAAAACGAGTCCAATATCAACATAACCTGAAAGGCCGCTCAGCAAGGAAGAAGCCACTGCTCCAAAACCGACATAAAAAGCCAAACTACGGTTTGCAACTGCACATGGGGACAAAGATTGTAGTTTTTGGAGAAATGTCCTCTGGTCTGATGAAACAAAAAAAAGAACTGTTTGGCCATAATGACCATCGTTATGTTTGGACGATAAAGGGGAGGCTTGCAAGGCGTAGAACACCATGCCAACCATGAAGCATGGGGGTAGCAGCAATATGTTGTGGGGTTGATTTGCTGCAGGAGGGACTGGTGCACTTCACAAAATAGATGGCACCTTGAGGGAGGAAAATTATGTGGCTATATTGAAGCAACATGTCAGGAATTTAAAGCTTGGTTGAAAATGGATCTTCCAAACGGATAATGACCCCAAGCATACTTCCAAAGTTGTGGCAAAATGGCTTAAGTACAACAAAGTCAAGGTATTGGAGTGGCCATCACAAACCCCAGACCTCAATCCCATAGACAATTTGTGGGCAGAACTGAAAAAGCGTGTACGAGCAAGGAGGCCTGACTCAGTTACACCAGCTCTGTCAGGAGGAATGGGCCAAAATTCCCCCAACTTATTATGGGATGCTTGTGGAAGGCTACCCAAAATGTTTGACCCAAGTTAAACAATTTAAAGGCAATGCTAATACTAATTGAGTGTATGTAAACTTCTGACCCACTGGGAATGTGATGAAAGAAATAGAAGCTGAAATAAATCATTCTCTCTACTATTATTCTGACATTTCATATTCTTAAAATAAAGTGGTGATCCTAACTGACCTAAGACAGTGAATTTTTACTAGGATTAAATGTCAGGAATTGTGAAGAACTAAGTTTAAATGTATTTGGCTAAGGTGTATGTAAACTTCTAACTTCATCTGTATATGCGAGGCGGTGTCAGAGCAAGGCCCCAAAAGATGCCAAAGACTCCAGTCACCCAAGTCATAGACTGTTCTCTCTGCTAGCGCACGGCAAGCGGCACCGGAGTGCCAAATCTAGGACCAAAGGCTCCTTAACAGATTCTACCCCCAAGCCTTAAGACTACTGAACAATGAATCAAATGACCACCTGGACTATTTACGTTGACACGCCTCCCCTCCCTTTGTTTTTACACTGCTGCTACTCACTGTTTATTATCTATGCATAGTCACTTTACCCCTACCTACATGTACAAAATAACTAGACTAAGCTGTACCCCCGCACATTGACTCGGTACCGGTACCCCCTATATATAGCCTCCACATTGACTCGGTACCGGTACCCCCTGTATATAGCCTCCACATTGACTCGGTACCGGTACCCCCTGTATATAGTCTCCACATTGACTCTGTACCGGTACCCCCTGTATATTTTATTTATTTATTTTACCTTTATTTAACCAGGCAAGTCAGTTAAGAACACATTCTTATTTTCAATGACGGCCTGGGAACAGTGGGTTAACTGCCTGTTCAGGGGCAGAACGACAGATTTGTACCTTGTCAGCTCGGGGGTTTGAACTCGCAACCTTCCGGTTACTAGTCCAACGCTCCAACCACTAGGCTACGCTGCCGCCTCCACATTGACTCTGTACCGGTACCCCCTGTATATAGCCTCCACATTGACTCTGTACCGGTACCCCCTGTATATAGCCTCCACATTGACTCTGTACCGGTACCCCCTGTATATAGCCTCCACATTAACTCTGTACCGGTACCCCCTGTATATAGCCTCCACATTAACTCTGTACCAGTACCCCCTGTATATAGCCTCCACATTGACTCTGTACCGGTACCCCCTGTATATAGCCTCCACATTGACTCTGTACCGGTACCCCCTGTATATAGCCTCCACATTGACTTTGTACCGGTACCCCCTGTATATAGCCTCCACATTGACTCTGTACCGGTACCCCCTGTATATAGCCTCCACATTGACTCTGTACCGGTACCCCCTGTATATAGCCTCCACATTGACTCTGTACCGGTACCCCCTGTATATAGCCTCCACATTGACTCTGTACCGGTACCCCCTGTATATAGCCTCCACATTAACTCTGTACCGGTACCCCCTGTATATAGCCTCCACATTAACTCTGTACCGGTACCCCCTGTATATAGCCTCCACATTGACTCTGTACTGGTACCCCCTGTATATAGCCTCCACATTGACTCTGTACCGGTACCCCCTGTATATAGCCTCCACATTGACTCTGTAGCGGTACCCCCTGTATATAGCCTTCACATTGACTCTGTACCGGTACCCCCTGTATATAGCCTCCACATTGACTCTGTACCGGTACCCCCTGTATATAGCCTCCACATTAACTCTGTACCGGTACCCCCTGTATATAGCCTCCACATTAACTCTGTACCGGTACCCCCTGTATATAGCCTCCACATTGACTCTGTACCGGTACCCCCTGTATATAGCCTCCACATTGACTCTGTACCGGTACCCCCTGTATATAGCCTCCACATTGACTCTGTACCGGTACCCCCTGTATATAGCCTCCACATTGACTCTGTACCGGTACCCCCTGTATATAGCCTCCACATTGACTCTGTACCGGTACCCCCTGTATATAGCCTCCACATTGACTCTGTACCGGTACCCCCTGTATATAGCCTCCACATTGACTCTGTACCGGTACCCCCTGTATATAGCCTCCACATTGACTCTGTACCGGTACCCCCTGTATATAGCCTCCACATTGACTCTGTACCGGTACCCCCTGTATATAGCCTCCACATTAACTCTGTACCGGTACCCCCTGTATATAGCCTCCACATTAACTCTGTACCGGTACCCCCTGTATATAGCCTCCACATTGACTCTGTACCGGTACCCCCTGTATATAGCCTCCACATTAACTCTGTACCGGTACCCCCTGTATATACCCTTCACATTGACTCTGTACCGGTACCCCCTGTATATAGCCTCCACATTGACTCTGTACCGGTACCCCCTGTATATAGCCTCCACATTAACTCTGTACCGGTACCCCCTGTATATAGCCTCCACATTAACTCTGTACCGGTACCCCCTGTATATAGCCTCCACATTGACTCTGTACCGGTACCCCCTGTATATAGCCTCCACATTGACTCTGTACCGGTACCCCCTGTATATAGCCTCCACATTGACTCTGTACCGGTACCCCCTGTATATAGCCTCCACATTGACTCTGTACCGGTACCCCCTGTATATAGCCTCCACATTGACTCTGTACCGGTACCCCCTGTATATAGCCTCCACATTAACTCTGTACCGGTACCCCCTGTATATAGCCTCCACATTAACTCTGTACCGGTACCCCCTGTGTATAGCCTCCACATTGACTCGGTACCGGTACCCCCTGTATATAGCCTCCACATTGACTCGGTACCGGTACCCCCTGTATATAACCTCCAGATTGACTCTGTACCGGTACCCCCTGTATATAGCCTCCACATTGACTCGGTACCGGTACCCCCTGTATATAGCCTCCAGATTGACTCTGTACCGGTACCCCCTGTATATAGCCTCCACATTGACTCGGTACCGGTACCCCCTGTCTATAGCCTCCACATTGACTCTGTACTGGTAACCCCTGTATATAGCCTCCACATTGACTCTGTACAGGTACTCCCTGTATATAGCCTCCACATTGACTCGGTACCGGTACCCCCTGTATATAGCCTCCACATTGACTCTGTACAGGTACCCCCTGTATATAGCCTCCACATTGACTCGGTACCGGTACCCCCTCTATATAGCTTCCAGATGGACTCTGTACCGGTACCCCCTGTATATAGCCTCCACATTGACTATGTACCGGTACCCCCTGTATATAGCCTCCACATTGACTCTGTACCGGTACCCCCTGTATATAGCCTCCACATTGACTCGGTACCGGTACCCCCTGTATATAGCCTCCACACTGACTCGGTACCGGTACCCCCTGTATATAGCCTCCACATTGACTCTGTACCGGTACCCCCTGTATATAGCCTCCACATTGACTCTGTACCGTAATATCCTGTATATAACCTCCACATTAACTCTGTACCGGTACCCCCTGTATATAGCCTCCACATTGACTCTGTACCGGTACCCCCTGTATATAGCCTCCACATTGACTCTGAAACGGTACCCCCTGTGTATAGCCTCCACATTGACTCTGTACCGGTACCCCCTGTGTATAGCCTCCACATTGACTCGGTACCGGTACCCCCTGTATATAGCCTCCACATTGACTCTGTACCGGTACCCCCTGTATATAGCCTCCACATTGACTCGGTACCGGTACCCCCTGTATATAACCCCGTTATTGTTATTTTTATTTGACTATTTGTACTTTAGTTTATTTAGTACATATTTTGTTCACTATTTCTTGAACTGTATTGTTGGTTAAGGGCTTGTAAGTAAGCATTTCACGGTAAGGTTTACACCTGTTGTATTCGGAGCATGTGACAAATACTATTTGATTTGATTTGATTAACATGTCGCCTAACAATTTTTTAAATTGGTAAATTAATCTAGCCAGTAATCTAAACTTGTAGTAATCATGGCCGAATAGCGATCGGGCACACAGGGTTAGGTTCCCAGGGACTCTGACCTCCAGGGGGCCCGCCATTGATTTTATTAGTCACTCCCACTCAGATATCAGCCTTATGCCTTTTGACATAACACTGGCTCTCTTGCGCAACATGCGAACCTGCGGTCATATCATTCCCACAGCTGTGTGTTAATAGTGTTACCTTTTGTTATTATGTTTAACCCACTATTGTAGCCTATAACTTCATATCCAGTTTGTATACCGACCTTTACCCGTGCAACAATGAATGGTAAGATGGTATGGTAATGGTAAGAGGTTGCGGATTGATAATAGGCGATAGAAAAAAATAGTGCAATGCCATGATAGGTTTTTATATAGATAAAATATTGATGACTGTACAAAATATGTTGGGTTTTTTTTACAGAGGAAGTGGGTGTGCTTGGACCCGACCTGGTGGCAGAAATGGTTAATCTATCACCTACAATGCAGGGCAGTCCCAAAACAGTACATGGGAAGTTTAGGCATAAACTGAAAATGCCAAAAATACCAGGCTTTGTGCGACGGAGCCCCAAACCCATAGTGGAGAGCAATCCTCCTCAAACAGGTACATTTAACTACAGTATTAATTGGTCAGAATTTGTCCTCAGCATTCTATCTGATGTGTGTATAATTTACAGCGTTTTCAGAAACTATTCATACTCCTTGATGTTACGAATAACTATGAGTGGTGGATGGAATCAGGCGCAGAGAGCAGGGGTCTGTCGTTTATCAAATTTATTACACCGGTGCAACCGAAAAAAATCACGCCAACACACAGGGCGTATATAGGTTGCCAGTCCAAAACAACAGGACAAAATAGACCAGAGAATAAAGATAAGAAAACAAATCACACCATCAAACACAGAGTAACAAAAAACAAGCCCGCACAAAATACCCAGCGGGCCTAGTGCCCTTAAATACCCTACAAACAAACCCTAATACAAAACAGGTGTACCCAATTAACCACTAACCAACACAAACGGAAAAAGGAATCGATGGCAGCTAATAGGCCGGAGACGACGACCGCCGAGCCCCGCCCAAACAGGAAGAGGCACCCTCTTCAGCGAGGTTCGTGACACTTGACTTATTCCACATTTTGTTGTGTTACTGCCTGAATTCAAAATTGCCTAAATATGTATTTATTTCTCACACATTACCCCATAATTACAAAATGGAATCTTGTTTTTTGAGAGAAAAAAAAATCACATTTATTGAAAACAAAATACAGAAATATCTCATTTTACATAAGTATTCAAACCCCTGAGTCAATAGTTTGTAGAAGCACCATTGTGTCAGCGATTAGGTGAATGGATAAGCGGAGTCAGGCGCAGGACACAGGTATGAGTCATCATCTGAATTTACTCAAAATGTAAGAAATGTTCCAACATGGAAAAACACAAATATCCAGAGCACAAAGAACGAACCCACATGACAATGACAATCACTCACAAAACAGAAAGGGAAGCCAGAGGGTTAAATAAGGAACATTGATTATGGAATGGAAACCAGGTGTGTATAATGAAGACAAAACAAATGGAAAAGGAAACATGGATCGGTGGTGACTAGAAAGCCGGTGACGTCGACCACCGAATGCCGCCCGAACAAGGAGAGGGACCAACTTCGGCAGAAGTCGTGACACATTGGCAGCAATTCAATCTTTGAGTCTTTCTGGGTAAATCTCTAAGCGCTTTCCACTCCTGGACTGGTCAACATTTCCCCATTTATCTTTTTCAAAATTCTTCAAGCTCTGTCAAGTTGGTTGTTGATTATCACTAGACAACCATTTTCAGGTCTTGCCGTAGATTTAAGTCAAAACTGTAACTCGGCCACTCAGGAACATTCACTGTCTACTTGGGAAGCAACTCCAATGTAGATTTGGCCTTGTGTTTTAGGTTATTGTCCTGATGGAATTCATCTCCTAGTCTGGTGGAAAGCAGACTGAACCAGGTTTTCCTCTAGGATTTTGCCTGTGCTTAGTTCCATTCTGTTCGTTTTTTATACTGAAAAGCTCTCCAGTCCTTAACAATTACAAGCATACCCATAACATAAATAGTTCATGTCTGAAAACATAATTCCACTTTGACATTATGCGGTATTGTGTGTAGGCCAGTGACTAACATCTCCATTTAATCCATTTAAAATTCAGGCCCGACAAAATGTGGAAAAATACAAGGGTGTGAAGTATATAGACTAAGCTGTCTACTTTAAGGTTAACTCCAATGTACTATACTATGAAGTAGCCTGTATGAAGTACTAGCCTACTAGCTCAGTATATTGATTTGTCATATTTATTATCCCTAAAGAGGAATTCTAAATGAAAAAAATAAGTGTCATGTTATATTTTCGTTCACCATGAAAAATTATTTGCACTATATATACACTGCTCAAAAGAATAAAGGGAACACTAAAATAACACATGCTAGATCTGAATGTATGAAATATTCTTATAAAATACTTTTTTACATAGTTGAATGTGCTGACAACAAAATCACACAAAACTGTTCAATGGAAATCAAATTTATCAACCCATGGAGGTCTGGATTTGGAGTCACACTCAAAATTAAAGTGGAAAACCACACTACAGGCTGATCCAACTTTGATGTAATGTCCTTAAAACAAGTCAAAATGAGGCTCAGTAGTGTGTGTGGCCTCCACGTGCCTGTATGACCCCCCTACAACGCCTGGGCATGCTCTTGATGAGGTGGCAGATGGTCTCCCGAGGGATCTCCTCCCAGACCTGGACTAAAGCATCCGCCAACTCCTGGACAGTCTGTGGTGCAACGTGGCGTTGGTGGATGGAGTAAGACATGATGTCCCAGATGTGCTCAATTGGATTCAGGTCTGGGGAACGGGCGGACCAGTCCATAGCATCAATGCCTTCCTCTTGCAGGTACTGCTGACACACTCCAGCCACATGAGGTCTAGCATTGTCTTGCATTAGGAGGAACCCAGGGCCAACCGCACCAGTATATGCTCTCACAAGGGGTCTGAGGATCTCATCTCGGTACCTAATGGCAGTCAGGCTACCTCTGGCGAGCACATGGAGGGCTGTGCGGCCCCCCCAAAGAAATGCCACCCCACACCATGACTGACCCACCACCAAACCGGTCATGCTGGAGGATGTTGCAGGCAGCAGAACGTTCTCCACGGCGTCTCCGGACTGTCACGTCTGTCACGTGCTCAGTGTGAACCTGCTTTCATCTGTGAAGAGCACAGGGCGCCAGTGGCGAATTTGCCAATCTTGTTGTTCTCTGGCAAATGAAAAACGTCCTGCGCGGTGTTGGGCTGTAAGCACAACCCCCACCTGTGGACGTCGGGCCCTCATACCACCCCCATGGAGTCTGTTTCTGACCGTTTGAGCAGACACATGCACATTTGTGGCCTGCTGGAGGTCATTTTGCAGGGCTCTGGCAGTGCTCCTCCTGCTCCTCCTTGCACAAAGGCGGAGGTAGCGGTCCTGCTGCTGGGTTGTTGCCCTCCTACGGCCTCCTCCACGTGTCCTGATGTACTGGCCTGTCTCCTGGTAGCGCCTCCATGCTCTGGACACTACGCTGACAGACACAGCAAACCTTCTTGCCACAGCTCGCATTGATGTGCCATCCTGGATGAGCTGCACTACCTGAGCCACGTGTGTGGGTTGTAGACTCCGTCTCATGCTACCACTAGAGTGAAAGCACTGCCAGCATTCAAAAGTGACCAAAACATCAGCCAGGAAGCATAGGAACTGAGAAGTGGTCTGTGGTCCCCACCTGCAGAACCACTCCTTTATTGGGGGTGTCTTGCTAATTGCCTATAATTTCCACCTGTTGTCTATACTATTTGCACAACAGCATGTGAAATTTATTGTCAATCAGTGTTGCTTCCTAAGTGGACAGTTTGATTTCACAGAAGTGTGATTGACTTGGAATTACATTGTTTTGTTTAAGTGTTCCCTTTATTTTTTTGAGCAGTGTATATGTATATATGTATATATGTATATATGTGTATGTATGTGTGTCACCGTTCATTGTCACGTACAGACTGCACTAAAATAACTATTCAATCATTGTACTTGGTGGTCTGTGAAAAAAAACTTTTTTTCCAGAGGTGATTATGGACTTTTTGGAGAACCTGAAGGAAAATCGCTTGGTGGAGGCTTGCCAGCAGTTGCTCTTGCGAGAGGACAAGCTATTTGGCCAAGAAACCATGACGGTAGAGGGATTGGTTCAGGTTTGCAACGAAGACGATAAAGACACGCTCCAAAAAGACTATGAAACCCTGCTGCTCCACTTATGGATGGCAGTTCACACCACCTTTAGTTCCACACCCTCAGGAGAACGCCTAGAGATACTTCGGAGTGCGGTGGAAACCATAACGCTGCTGGAAGAGAAGGACCAGCAATGGGAAGGGCGGCCAGAGGGCAGCAGCGAGGCCCCCGTGTGGCGGCCACACCAGTGCCGGCACACCCACGACACCCTGCTTGAAAAAATGGTGGATTCTCAAATGAGGAATGCGACATTGGAAGAGGACAATATTAGCGTTAGCAGTGTGGACAACCTGTCAACGTCCATGAAAAGGGAGGTATGTAGGATGGGCAAGCGTCTGAAGGAGGACGTCCTCAGAGTGGCCAGGGACATAAGGGACTGCTACCCCCCAGACTTTGACGTGTGCAACTTGTATGTGAGACTTTACCATCAGAAGTTCTCAGCAAGGTTAACAGAACTGGCCCGCTCTGGGCTCGATGTGGATGACTGTAACTACCTCCTCTGCTGGGTGAACAATTACTATCCAAAGTAAGTGGGAAATGGGAGGGCAGTTGCCTTGGATTCTTGAAGGGCTTGATAACAATCAGTGGGAGTGATAGGGGCAATTGTGCTTCTTAAAAAAAAAAAATCACATTTAAGTGATGTCAAACCGCATATGTAGTTGATTTGAGTTGATTGGGCCATTACATTTTAGAAAATTGAACAATTTCCCCTATCACTGCCATTGATTGTTAGCTAGCAGTGGCTAAAGTTAGCTGAAATTTGTAGTGGCTGTTTAAAGAACTGAACCATGGATTATAGTTTCTCCAGACCCATAGACTATTTACATTATGATGAATCATTTAACAAAGTTGTAAAATCCTGACCTTCCCCTTTAAAAAAAGGCTAGTTCCCCTTTTTAGAAAGTCTGCTAACATAAATGCTGCATATTTTGCGTAGCTGATTGCTCAAGGTTGCCTACATTATCGTCCTGCCTTGTACAGTCTGAGTGTTTCTGAGATGTCTCGTATGGTTTCTATCAATGACTTGATGTCATTTACAACATGTTTATATCTGTTTCAGTGACATCTTAAAACACAAAGACCTTGAGGGGCACATCAACATGGAGTCTTTGGGAACTCTTTTATCTGAGAAGGATCTCACAACATTGGAGGAGCAGTATCTACTACAAAAAGAGGTAAACAGGATGCCAGAAACAGCTAAATCTAATGAACAGGCTAAATCTGTTATGCAGGTGAATGAGGACCCAAAAGCGACTTGGCGAAAACAGAGTCTTTAATCCAGTAAAGGAAATATGCAATACTCCTAGACAAATCGGAGCGGTAAATAAAGCATAAAAAACAATTCCACTCGTAATGACGAGAACAGACTGGAGACTCGATCATAAACTGTAGGTTGCCTCGGGAAGGCACTTGACCGTAGCAGACTCAGACACCTGCTCACCACGCAGCATCTGAGGGAAACACGACACGACAGGGCGATACAAAGACACAGCACGGTGAACAATATACAAGGATCCGACAGGACAGAAACGGAAAACAAGGGGAGAAATAGGGACTCTAATCAGGGGAAAAGATAGGGAACAGGTGTGGAAAGACTAAATGATTGATTAGGGGAATAGGAACAGCTGGGAGCAGGAACGGAACGATAGAGAGAAGAGAGAGAGGGAGGGAGAGAGAAAAAGGGAACGAACCTAAAAAGACCAGCAGGGGAAAACGAACAGAAGGAAAAGCAAAATGACAAGACAATATAAGACAAAACATGACAGTACCCCCCACTCACCGAGCGCCTCCTGGCGCACTCGAGGAGGAATCCTGGCGGCAACGAAGGAAATCATCAATCAGTGAACGGTCCAGCACGTCCCGAGACGGAACCCAACTCCTCTCCTCAGGACCGTAACCCTCCCAATCCACTAAGTATTGGTGACCCCGTCCCCGAGAACGCATGTCCATGATCCTACGTACCTTGTAAATAGGTGCGCTCTCGACAAGGACGGGGGGGAAAGACGAACGGGGTGCGAAGAAAGGGCTTGACACAGGAGACATGGAAGACAGGATGGACGCGACGAAGATGTCGCGGAAGAAGCAGTCGCACAGCGACAGGATTGACGACCTGGGAGACACGGAACGGACCAATGAACCGCGGAGTCAACTTACGAGAAGCTGTCGTAAGAGGAAGGTTGCGAGTGGAAAGCCACACTCTCTGGCCGCAACAATACCTTGGACTCTTAATCCTACGTTTATTGGCGGCTCTCACAGTCTGTGCCCTGTAACGGCAAAGTGCAGACCTCACCCTCCTCCAGGTGCGCTCACAACGTTGGACAAACGCTTGAGCGGAGGGAACGCTGGACTCGGCAAGCTGGGATGAGAACAGAGGAGGCTGGTAACCCAGACTACTCTGAAACGGAGATAACCCGGTAGCAGACGAAGGAAGCGAGTTGTGAGCGTATTCTGCCCAGGGAGCTGTTCTGCCCAAGACGCAGGGTTTCTGAAAGAAAGGCTGCGTAGTATGCGACCAATCGTCTGATTGGCCCTCTCTGCTTGACCGTTAGACTGGGGATGAAACCCGGAAGAGAGACTGACGGACGCACCAATCAAACGACAGAAGTCCCTCCAAAACTGTGACGTGAATTGCGGGCCTCTGTCTGAAACGGCGTCTAACGGGAGGCCATGAATTCTGAACACATTCTCGATGATGATTTGTGCCGTCTCCTTAGCGGAAGGAAGTTTAGCGAGGGGAATGAAATGTGCCGCCTTAGAGAACCTATCGACAACCGTAAGAATCACAGTCTTCCCCGCAGACAAAGGCAGACCGGTAATGAAGTCTAGGGCGATGTGAGACCATGGTCGAGAAGGAATGGGAAGCGGTCTGAGAAGACCGGCAGGAGGAGAGTTACCTGACTTAGTCTGCGCGCAGTCCGAACAAGCAGCCACGAAACGGCCACCAAAAGCCACCAAAAGCGCTGGCGAATAGAAGCAAGAGTGCTTCGAACGCCGGGATGACCAGCTAACTTGGCAGAGTGAGCCCACTGAAGAACAGCCAGACGAGTAGAAACAGGAACGAAAAGAAGGTTACTAGGACAAGCGCGCGGCGACGCAGTGTGCGTGAGTGCTTGCTTAACCTGTCTTTCAATTCCCCAGACTGTCAACCCGACAACACGCCCATAAGGAAGAATCCCCTCGGGATCAGTAGAAGCCACAGAAGAACTAAAAAGACGGGATAAGGCATCAGGCTTGGTGTTCTTGCTACCCGGACGGTAAGAAATCACAAACTCGAAACGAGCGAAATACAACGCCCAACGAGCTTGACGAGCATTAAGTCGTTTGGCAGAACGGATGTACTCAAGGTTCTTATGGTCTGTCCAAACGACAAAAGGAACGGTCGCCCCCCAACCACTGTCGCCATTCGCCTAGGGCTAAGCGGATGGCGAGCAGTTCGCGGTTACCCACATCATAGTTGCGTTCAGATGGCGACAGGCGATGAGAAAAATAAGCGCAAGGATGAACCTTATCGTCAGACTGGAAGCGCTGGGATAGAATGGCTCCCACGCCTACCTCTGAAGCGTCAACCTCGACAATGAATTGTCTAGTGACGTCAGGAGTAACGAGGATAGGAGCGGACGTAAAACGTTCTTTTAGAAGATCAAAAGCTCCCTGGGCGGAACCGGACCACTTAAAGCACGTCTTGACAGAAGTAAGAGCTGTGAGAGGGGCAGCAACTTGACCGAAATTACGAATGAAACGCCGATAGAAATTAGCGAAACCTAGAAAGCGCTGCAACTCGACACGTGACCTTGGAAGGGCCACTCACTGACAGCTTGGACCTTAGCGGAATCCATCTGAATGCCTTCAGCGGAAATAACGGAACCGAGAAAAGTAACGGAGGAGACATGAAAAGAGCACTTCTCAGCCTTCACGTAGAGACAATTCTCTAAAAGGCGCTGGAGAACACGTTGAACGTGCTGAACATGAATCTCGAGTGACGGTGAAAAAATCAGGATGTCGTCAAGGTAGACAAAAACAAAGATGTTCAGCATGTCTCTCAGAACATCATTAACTAATGCCTGAAAAACAGCTGGCGCATTGGCGAGACCAAACGGCAGAACCCGGTACTCAAAATGCCCTAACGGAGTGTTAAACGCCGTTTTCCACTCGTCCCCCTCTCTGATGCGCACGAGATGGTAAGCGTTACGAAGGTCCAACTTAGTAAAGCACCTGGCTCCCTGCAGAATCTCGAAGGCTGATGACATAAGGGGAAGCGGATAACGATTCTTAACCGTTATGTCATTCAGCCCTCGATAATCCACGCAGGGGCGCAGAGTACCGTCCTTTTTCTTAACAAAAAAAACCCCCGACCCGGCCGGAGAGGAAGAAGGCACTATGGTACCGGCGTCAAGAGACACAGACAAATAATCCTCGAGAGCCTTACGTTCGGGAGCCGACAGAGAGTATAGTCTATCCCGAGGAGGAGTGGTCCCCGGAAGGAGATCAATACTACAATCATACGACCGGTGAGGAGGAAGGGAGTTGGCTCGGGACCGACTGAAGACCGTGCGCAGATCATGATATTCCTCCGGCACTCCTGTCAAATCGCCAGGTTCCTCCTGAGAAGTGGGGACAGAAGAAACGGGAGGGATGGCAGACATTAAACACTTCACATGACAAGAAACGTTCCAGGATAGGATAGAATTACTAGACCAATTAATAGAAGGATTATGACATACTAGCCAGGGATGACCCAAAACAACAGGTGTAAAAGGTGAACGAAAAATCAAAAAAGAAATAGTCTCACTGTGGTTACCAGATACTGTGAGGCTTAAAGGTAGTGTCTCAAATCTGATACTGGGAAGATGACTACCATCTAAGGCGAACATGGGCGTAGGCTTGTCTAACTGTCTGAAAGGAATGTCATGTTTCCGAGCCCATGCTTCGTCCATGAAACAACCCTCAGCCCCAGAGTCTATCAAGGCACTGCATGTAGCACCCGAACCGGTCCAGCGTAGATGGACCGACATAGTAGTACAGGATCTAGATGGAGAGACCTGAGTAGTAGCGCTCACCAGTAGCCCTCCGCTTACTGATGAGCTCTGGCTTTTACTGGACATGAATTGACAAAATGTCCAGCAAGTCCGCAATAGAGGCACAGGCGGTTGGTGATCCTCCGTTCCCTCTCCTTAGTCGAGATGCGAATACCTCCCAGCTGCATGGGCTCAGTCTCTGAGCCAGAGGAGGGAGATGGTTGCGATGCGGAGCAGGGAAACACCGTTGACGCGAGCTCTCTTCCACGAGCTTGGTGACGAAGATCTACCCGTCGTTCTATGCGGATGGCGAGAGCAATCAAAGAGTCCACACTGGAAGGAACCTCCCGGGAGAGAATCTCATCTTTAACCACTGCGTGGAGTCCTCCAGAAAACGAGCGAGCAGCGCCGGCTCGTTCCAGTCACTAGAGGCAGCAAGAGTGCGAAACTCTATAGAGTAATCCGTTATGGATCGATCACCTTGGCATAGGGAAGCCAGGGCCCTAGAAGCCTCCCTACCAAAAACTGAACGGTCAAAAACCCGAATCATCTCCTCTTTAAAGTTCTGGTAATTGTTAGAACAATCAGCCCTTGCCTCCCAGATAGCTGTGCCCCACTCTCGAGCCCGGCCAGTAAGGAGTGATATGACGTAAGCAACCCGAGCTCTCTCTCTAGAGTATGTGTTGGGTTGGAGAGAGAACACAATATCACACTGGGTGAGAAAGGAGCGGCACTCCGTGGGCTGCCCGGAGTAACAAGGTGGGTTATTAACCCTAGGTTCCGGAGGCTCGGCAGACCAGGAAGTAACAGGTGGCACGAGACGAAGACTCTGGAACTGTCCAGAGAGGTCGGAAACCTGAGCGGCCAGGTTCTCCACGGCATGACGAGCAGCAGACAATTCCTGCTCGTGTCTGCCGAGCATGGCTCCTTGGATCTCGACGGCAGTGTTACGAGCGTCTGTAGTCGCTGGGTCCATTCTTTGGTCGGATCCTTCTGTTATGCAGGTGAATGAGGACCCAAAAGCGACTTGGCGAAAACAGAGTCTTTAATCCAGTAAAGGAAATATGCAATACTCCTAGACAAATCGGAGCGGTAAATAAAGCATAAAAAACAATTCCACTCGTAATGACGAGAACAGACTGGAGACTCGATCATAAACTGTAGGTTGCCTCGGGAAGGCACTTGACCGTAGCAGACTCAGACACCTGCTCACCACGCAGCATCTGAGGGAAACACGACACGACAGGGCGATACAAAGACACAGCACGGTGAACAATATACAAGGATCCGACAGGACAGAAACGGAAAACAAGGGGAGAAATAGGGACTCTAATCAGGGGAAAAGATAGGGAACAGGTGTGGAAAGACTAAATGATTGATTAGGGGAATAGGAACAGCTGGGAGCAGGAACGGAACGATAGAGAGAAGAGAGAGAGGGAGGGAGAGAGAAAAAAGGGAACGAACCTAAAAAGACCAGCAGGGGGAAAACGAACAGAAGGAAAAGCAAAATGACAAGACAATATAAGACAAAACATGACAAAATCCATGTGTATACGACTAGACCATCCTTTCAGAGTAGCCTGGTCCCAGATCTATTTGTGCTGTCTTGCAAACTGCTATGGTGTGTTAATGACCATAGGGCTTGGCAAGATAGCACAAACATATCTGGGACCAGGCTACTTTCAGAGTGCTTTAGAATTGGAAATAATGTATTCTTTTATAATGTTGTATACAATATCTTTCAGAACTATAGTGTCAAGCTTACAGAATTGCGATGACCTGTGCTATGTCCTTTTCAGAGTAGAGTCAGGACCTGGTTCTCCAAGGCTCTCAGTAAGGAGGAGGAGGGTTGGCTCAGTGGAAAGAGTCCAGAACTCATTGACGGGTACTGCTTCTGTCCTCTGGCCATTGACATCATACAGGTTGAAACCTATTGGATTACTACTACTTCTTCTAGTACTTGTCTGTGTTCAGCCCTACTCTTTCTTTGACCTGAACATGTTCTTCTTTGTTTTCATACTACAGATATGAAGTAGCTTTTTCTCCTGCGTGGTTTTATATAAGCTTCATATTGACATGTCAACCTTGACATAATTCTATTTAAACTGACATTACCCTCCAAAACCAAAGTTTGTCTGATATTTTCAGACCTCGAAACAATGAGCCCCATAAATCAGAAATATTTAATGAATGCACTGAATTTCATACGTTTCTACACTGAATTGAGTTTTCATGGAATTAATCCCATCCCTGCTCTAAGCTATGTTGACTGTGCAGGGTCAGGTTTTATGTGCTAATACTGTATGTTGTTCTGTTTACTAGGCTGTTGATGGGGCCATGAGAGAGGCCAGGACTATTCTGGGCAGTGAGGCTAAAGCCCAGAGAATCCTTTGTCAGCTGGACAGCTTCTTGATGAGGTAGTATACCCATTTCTTATTGCTCTGGCCACTGGGTCGTGCTCCTTAGTTACCAAATGGAATAAAACAGACTGAAACAGAGAGAGACTATCTGGACTTGTCCAATAAGTAACACTGATTTTCCTTTTCCATTGCAAAACATTTTGGTTGTGTGCCTTAATGAACACGTCCTGTCGTAGTTGAAAGTTTGCTTTTCCATTGCAAAACATTTTGGTTGTGTGCCTTAATGAACACGTCCTGTCGTAGTTGAACGTTTGCTTTTCCATTGCAAAACATTTTGGTTGTGTGCCTTAATGAACACGTCCTGTCGTAGTTGAACGTTTGATTTTCCATTGCAAAACATTTTGGTTGTGTGCCTTAATGAACACGTCCTGTCGTAGTTGAACGTTTGCTTTTCCATTGCAAAACATTTTGGTTGTGTGCCTTAATGAACACGTCCTGTCGTAGTTGAACGTTTGATTTTCCATTGCAAAACATTTTGGTTGTGTGCCTTAATGAACACGTCCTGTCGTAGTTGAACGTTTGCTTTTCCATTGCAAAACATTTTGGTTATGTGCCTTAATGAACACATCCTGTCGTAGTTCAACGTTTACTTTTCCATTGCTCATCTGAACTTATTCACCAAGTTTCTATTGGAAAACCAAATGAGTTTTTGCATTAAATTTGAATGGTTTGGCTTAGGCCTGTCCACACTGAGCTAAATAATATTTTACTGATGAACATGCACGTTGATATCCAGCATCATGCTCAAAGTCATTCAATTAGCTTACTGTGTTCTGGTTTCAAAGCCACACAAACAAATTGCGTAATTCTACATGGCCTTTGTTCCTGGGAGTTGGTAAGTCAAGCTTGGTGTTCTATCTACACTGTCTTGTTGCAGACTGTCTTTGACCTGGTTTAGTTTATAATGGATATGTATGCTACTAATGAGTAATATGCACTGCATTGTTACTGTTCAACATTTTACTGACATGATAAAGAAGAACCTGGAGATGCCTGTTGACATTTTGTACAATGTATATTTGCTGCTATAAGAGCTCTCTTGAAGAATTTGTGAAGAGAACAGGGGAGAACACTCAGGCAGTCGTGAAAGCTAACCTTGTTAGCATCGAACAGTTCAGGTAGGCTAATGACCGTTTTCCATTTCGCCAAGTCATTTGTTTCATGAATTTGCTTGGTATTTGAAGGGTAGCTAGCTACACACGAGCTTCATAGCACATGTCTAACCCTTACATAAAGCATTCATAAGCACTAAGTAAGCATTTCGTGGATGCTTTTTGTTTCTACTAATCCCCAATCTCATGAAACAGTATTGATCTATATGCATGCCGTCTCTTAATCTGAAGTTGTATCATTTGTTCTACTTATCTAGCTACTTTTAGACACTCTAGGAAAGGGAAAGGTCAGTTGTAACTGAATGCATTCAATTGAAAATGTGTCTTCTGCATTTAACCAGTGGTGGAAAAAGTACCCAATTGTCATACTTGAGTAAAAGTAAAGATACCTTAATATAAAATGACTCAAGTAAAAGTAACCCAGTAAAATATTACTTTAGTCAAAGTCTAGAAGTATTTGGTTTTAAATATACTTAAGTACCAACAGTACATTTAATTGCTAAAATATACTTAAGGATCAAAAGGAAACGTTTAAATGATTTCAAATTCCTTATGTTAAGCAAACCAGACGGCACAATTTTCATATACATATATTTTTACAGATAGCCAGGGACACACTCCAACACTCATACATTATTTACGTCCGAAGCATTTGTGTTTAGTGAGTCCACCAGATCAGAGGCAGTAGAGATGACCAGGGATGTTCTCTGTTTAGTGAGTCCACCAGATCAGAGGCAGTAGAGATGACCAGGGATGTTCTCTGTTTAGTGAGTCCACCAGATCAGAGGCAGTAGAGATGACCAGGGATGTTCTCTGTTTAGTGAGTCCACCAGATCAGAGGCAGTAGAGATGACCAGGGATGTTCTCTGTTTAGTGAGTCCACCAGATCAGAGGCAGTAGAGATGACCAGGGATGTTCTCTGTTTAGTGAGTCCCCCAGATCAGAGGCAGTAGAGATAATATAATAATAATATATGCCATTTAGCAGACGCTTTTATCCAAAGCGACTTACAGTCATGTGTGCATACATTCTACGTATGGGTGGTCCCGGGGATCGAACCCACTACCCTGGCGTTACAAGCGCCATGCTCTACCAACTGAGCTACAGAAGGACCACGACCAGGGATGTTCTCTGTTTAGTGAGTCCACCAGATCAGAGGCAGTAGAGATGACCAGGGATGTTCTCTGTTTAGTGAGTCCACCAGATCAGAGGCTGTAGAGATGACCAGGGATGTTCTCTGTTTAGTGAGTCCACCAGATCAGAGGCTGTAGAGATGACCAGGAATGTTCTCTGTTTAGTGAGTCTATCAGATCAGAGGCAGTAGAGATGACCAGGGATGTTCTCTGTTTAGTGAGTCCACCAGATCAGAGGCAGTAGAGATGACCAGGGATGTTCAAGTGATAAATGCGTGAATTGGACCATTGTCCTGTCCTGCTAAGCATTAAAAATATAACGAGGACTTTTGGATGCCAGGAGTAAATGTATGGAGTAAAAAGTACAGTATTTTCTTTGGGAATGTAGTGAAGTAAAAGTTGTTAAAAATATATATATATAGTAAAGTACTGTGAGCGGACTTAGGTTGCTCGAAAGCGAAAAGGTGGAATAAAAGAGTCGGGAGCAGGTTTTCTCACATTGAACAAAGTTCTCTATTGAGGTATTTTCTCTTCTCAAACACTCCCACACAATCAAGGATGATCTCACAAGGATATCACAAATCTTCTTCTTTCCAGGAATAAGGAACACAAGGTGAGTAACTTTTAACTATAACATAAATCACGGGTGTGTCTCTGCATTATTAACTATCCGTTAGTGGATTCCTGGTTGCCATTCCCAAGAGGTAGTTTGTCCTCTTCTTCTCCCTTTTCATCAGGTAAATCCTCCCCTTTGGAGAATCAACCACCCTGTTTTTCCTCCAGTCTCCCCCACTGTCTGTTCTTGTAGGTGGAAGAAAATAGGTGATTAGTACCGTCAGCTGTGCTTAACTGCCTCTGATCACCTTTACTCACATGCTTGGCTGGGCTACTATCTGTGGGGCCAGCTTGTCCCCTGGTGCTCCTTTTGGGTACAGATATCCCCAAAAAACTACTTAAGTAGTACTTTAAAGTATTTTTACTTAAGTACATCACTGCATTTAACCCAACCGCTGAGGGGGGCTGCCTTAATCGACATCCACGTCATTGGCGCCCGGGGGAACAGTGGGTTAACTGCCTTGCTCAGAGGCAGAACGACAGATTTTGACCTTGTCGGCTCGGTGATTGAAAGTACCTTTTGAACTGCCATTGTCATTCTGTCCCTCCAATCCTCCCAACCTCTTATTTGACTTCATAAATCCAACATTGATGTAATGACATTGGATCCTCCTTTACAGAGACTTCATAGTGGGAAGAGAGGAGTCAATCCCAGAAGAGATCAGGACAAGCTGTATGTCCACATTGGCAGCCCTGAGAGACTGTGGCTACGGATACTTCACCGGCCCTTTTGGTTGTGTGCCTTAATGAACACGTCCTGTCGTAGTTGAACGTTTGATTTTCCATTGCAAAACATTTTGGTTGTGTGCCTTAATGAACACGTCCTGTCGTAGTTGAACGTTTGCTTTTCCATTGCAAAACATTTTGGTTGTGTGCCTTAATGAACACGTCCTGTCGTAGTTGAACGTTTGATTTTCCATTGCAAAACATTGAGGAGCTCAGGGTAGGCTACATGCGACAGCAGAGACACCAAGCATAATAGTCTAGCAAGACTCCAATGTACAATGCTCCGTTTGCTCTGTTAATTTGGTTGACTTTCGGCATCTAGTTCAAAATCCCAGACAGCCTTTCTCAAATTAGATGATTTTGCCTTACCAACGAGTTAAACGGCCTCTGGATAGCACCATAGTTAAAATCTAAACAAATTTTTAAAACAGTTTACTGTCCTTGTGCATGCATTCATATGCCATTATAACAGCTATATAACACAACAGTTGTCATAAGCTGTCGTAAGTAATGTTCAAGACTTATGAGTCACGGCATGAGATGTTATGAAACCGATTATAATGGGTGTTATAAATGACTGTTCATCCTGTTGTCATGCTCTAATGTCAACTGTTAATAACAACTACTATTATACAGTCGTCTTGACAACTTAAGTCATATGTTATTACATGCTACATTAGATTCTACATACCAGATGTATTAACAGGATGTTGTGTAATTTACCACTCTCTGTGTATATAGAAAGTCATATGTCCTGTTAGATTCTGGGTTAAACTTGGAACATTGTAATACTCAGAAGTATAGTATCTGAGGGGTGATAGAGACTGTTTTCTTTACATCAGAAGTTAATGGTTATCCGTAGGAGCCAGATGGCTTTGGAATGTGTTGGGTGGACGGGAGGAAGTCACAGGATTGCTATAGGGGATACAGGTGGAGGTCTTTGGATTAGGCATCAAGGGGGTTGAGGTCAGATCCCCTTAAGGGAGAAACAATGGTTTATTACCCAATCACTTTGTCTTCCTGTCAAACCATAAAAGATGTAAGGATTGGAGAGAAGGAGTTGTGCCTAAATTGGAGTATGTATACTGGTGGTGGTGGAAACATGTTTTGTCTAATGCAGCTGTATTGATACTCTGGGCATAATAAACTTGGTTAAGCTTTTCATAGTGTCTTGGTTAAGCTTTTCATAGAGTCTTGGTTAAGCTTTTCATAGTGTCTTGGTTAAGCTTTTCATAGTGTCTTGGTTAAGCTTTTCATAGTGTCTTGGTTAAGCTTTTCATAGTGTCTTGGTTAAGCTTTTCATAGTGTCTTGGTTAAGCTTTTCATGGTGTCTTGGTTAAGATTTTCATAGTGTCTTGGTTAAGCTTTTCATAGTGTCTTGGTTAAGCTTTTCATAGTGTCTTGGTTAAGCTTTTCATAGTGTCTTGGTTAAGCTTTTCATAGTGTCTTGGTTAAGCTTTTCATAGTGTCTTGGTTAAGCTTTTCATAGTGTCCGTAGAGTTATTTTCTCTGAGAATTAGAACCTAACAGCCCCTATAGAGTGTGCATAGATGCCTTAAGTAAAGTGACCTTAATTTGAAGTGTTATTAAACAGTTATGAATGTGCTTATACCACAGGATGAGCTGAGAGTATCACAAAACCATTCAAAAGGATCTCCAAGAAACATGGTCAAATGGGAGCACATACTTTTTAAATTATTTTAAAAAGGACCCATTATAATACCAACAACTTGCCAAAAAAAACAACAACATTGAAACGAAAAGGAAACGAATAGAATTTGACAACAAAATCAACACTGCTGGGGAACAACAGGATTTGTGAAGGCTGTGAAAAAAGGCAAGATGTACAGGCTACAGTAACAATGACAGCTATAGTATTTAAAAATGGCTTGTTAATCAGGTACTAAGAAGCTAGATAGTTATTGCTAGCAATTTGTTTGCACTAACTAGCTAGCTAGCTAACTTCACTAACTACAGGTGGAATAAAACAATAATTACTGTCAGCAGACAGCTCGTAGCTGGTCTGCGCTTTTCTGCCACAGTGGGCTCCACTGCAGTGCCTGAGATGTCAGGATGTCTACAGTAGGCACACAGGAGATTCAGTGAGAGCTGATTCTTCTCTGCACCCGAAACAAGTCTGGTGGTGCTTTCATCGAGGCCCCGTGTAACAGCAGAGGGGTGTCTACTCTGCCTCGGTGTTAAGGGGGGGGGACCTCGGAACGGGCAGCTGGGTGGTGATCTTGCCCTGTGTCGAGTCACTCCCTGAGAGCAGTGGACATCGCCATTCAAACTGGTCCAATATCCTGTCAATGGACTCCCCTAATTTCTATCAAACTGGGTCAAAGATCCTCTGGGTCATTTCCAGGCAGAAACCAAGTGGTGCTCATTTCTACGATTTTATGAAATAACAGAAAGGGAAAAAACTGCTCATGACTCTGTGCCTCTGCAGCATTTTCTGACCACTGGTACCAACTGCTTCAAGGTCAGATATTAACCTCTCCATGACTTCCTGTATCCTCAGGTGCAGTACCATAGGCTGTGGACACAGGCCTGGTTTACTGGGGGTCAGATGGTACTGGATGAAGTTCTGGGGACACTGGACAGACACATGCAGCAATTCACAGACCTCAAATCCATTTGTATGGCGGTACGTTTACACTCACACACACATTGACCTTACACACATAGTAACATTACACACATATGGACATTTGTGTGTGTAGGAGCTGCTGGGCCGGCTGCACATGGAGATGATGGTGGAGTATGTGAAGAGGATGATGAAGAGGAAGATGAGGCTGAAGGACAAGGAGCAGCAGGAGGCAGCAGCCAAGTTACTGGCTGAAGACAGCAGCAAACTGAGTACCTACTTTACTGAAGCGGTAAGCACCGAAGACGCGCACACACACACACACACACACACACACACACACACACACACACACACACACACACACACACACACACACACACACACACACACACACACACACACACACACACACACACACACACACACACACACACACCTCATATTGCAGGTAATATAGCTTGAGCGTGTGTGTACACAAACACATGAAAGTAATAGAATTGTTCTTGCTCTGACCCACAAACTACTCAAACACTTCCAAGCTTTGACTTTCTATGTACTGTATTGTTCTTCATCATCACTTTCACTTTCTTTAGTCTCTGGCCATTCTGCATTCCTTTCTAGGTCTTCCTCTTGCTCTGCAGTGTGTCTGCTCTATTTCTTCTCCTCCTTTCTAATTTGCATGTCCTCTGCCTGTTTCTATTTCTCTTCTCATTCTCTGTCCTCTTCCATTCTCTTCTCATGTCTTTCCATCTCTCTTTTTCTCTCCTCCAAAAATATGCACTTGCTCTCTCGCCCTCCAATATTTTTCTCACCCTCCAAACCTTCTGTTCTTTTTCATTCCATTTCTTTTTTTCCACTATGTCCTCCAGCCTTCTCTTTCTCCTCTCATTCGGTCTCCATCTCTCTGCTTTCTCATGTTTCTGTTTTCTTTCTTTCCCCAGTCTCTCATTCCCCTTTTCTCAACCTTTCTCTCCTTCCCTCTCCATGCCTTTCACGAGGAGCTTGATCACTTCCCTCATCACCTGTCTGTCAGCACCTTCCTCAAGCTTTCTCTCTCGCTGCTCTATAGCAGGCCAACCTCGTCACTCCATCCCTCCATAATGAATGTTCTGTAAGATATAGGCTATCTATAAAATAAAGAATATGAGTGTTAGCAAGCATGTATTTATATATATGTATTTATACATTTATACATATGTATTTCTTACACAAGATGATAAATGTATTCAACTTCTTTCAGAAAAACTTTGGAGTACTTTAAATGAAACGATGGGCAGAAAGAGAAATTCAACTCTTTCATTGAATCAGATGGCTTTATTCATCACAAAACCATTTGATGTTGCAACTGTAATTATTTTAATGCTGATGATTCAACCGTAAAACGCATCAGCAACCACAGCTAATGAAGTCACTGAAACCCTTAACAAAGAGTTGCAGTCTGTTTTGGAAATAGGTGGTCAGTAATAAACTGGTCCTGAACATCTCCACAACTAAGAGCGTTGCATTTGGTACAAATGATTCCCTAAGTTCTAGACCTCAGCTGAATCCGGTAATGAATGATGTGGCTGTTGAACAAGTTGAGGATACTAATTTACTTGGCGTTACCTTAGATTGTAAACTGTCATGGTCAAAACATCTAGATTCAATGGTTGTAAAGATGGGGAGAGGTCTGTCAACTTTTCAGAGAAATAAGCTTTTATTGTATGTTTGGAACATTTCAGGGATCTGTTGTTTCAGCTCATGAAACATGGGACCAACACTTTACATGTTGCGTTTATATTTTTGTTCAGTGTAGTATCAAATCAAATGCAACTTTATTTAAAGTGAATGTAAACATCTCAATGCAGTAATTTAGACATTTTAATGCCATAATACAGTAAATGACAGACATTAAATATGAAAGTATGCATGATTTGACCTATCCACTGTCCACAGGGGTCCAAAATAAGCTGGCTGAGTGAGGTCCTCCCTAAAATGGCGGAGGTGGTCAGACTGCAGGACCCAGGAAGCATCCAGCTGGAGATCGTCACCCTGGCTAGGGACTTCCCAGACCTTAGGTGAGACAGACAGCCCCTCCACAGGCTGAAGACATAGATGGAGAGTTTACATTCACATAATCACAGAACCCCAGTCACATGACCTGGTGCCAGTGTTGTAGTCGAGTCACTAAATCTCAAGGTCAAGTCCCAAGTCCCCTGTGCTCGAGTACCTATGGCTAAATCCGAGTCCAGTCCAAGTCCGAGTCACCAACGGTCTATGGCTGAAATCCGACTCCCAGTGCTCGTGTCTGAGTCACTGGGTCGGAGTTTTGAAGTTCGACATGGTTCTGGTCTTCTCCTCTATATTTCTGATATATATTTGACATGGTTCTGGTCTTCTCCTCTATATTTCTGATACATATTTGACATGGTTCTGGTCTTCTCCTCTATATTTCTGATATATATTTGACATGGTTCTGGTCTTCTCCTCTATATTTCTGATACATATTTGACATGGTTCTGGTCTTCTCCTCTATATTTCTGAAATATATTTGACATGGTTCTGGTCTTCTCTATATTTCTGATATATATTTGACATGGTTCTGGTCTTCTCCTCTATATTTCTGATATATATTTGACATGGTTCTGGTCTTCTCCTCTATATTTCTGATACATATTTGACATGGTTCTGGTCTTCTCCTCTATATTTCTGATATTTTTGACATGGTTCTGGTCTTCTCCTCTATATTTCTGATATATATTTGACATGGTTCTGGTCTTCTCCTCTATATTTCTGATATATATTTGACATGGTTCTGGTCTTCTCCTCTATATTTCTGATACATATTTGACATGGTTCTGGTCTTCTCCTCTATATTTCTGATATATATTTGACATGGTTCTGGTCTTCTCCTCTATATTTCTGATATATATTTGACATGGTTCTGGTCTTCTCCTCTATATTTCTGATATATATTTGACATGGTTCTGGTCTTCTCCTCTATATTTCTGATACATATTTGACATGGTTCTGGTCTTCTCCTCTATATTTCTGATATATATTTGACATGGTTCTGGTCTTCTCCTCTATATTTCTGATATATATTTGACATGGTTCTGGTCTTCTCCTCTATATTTCTGATATATATTTGACATGGTTCTGGTCTTCTCCTCTATATTTCTGATATATATTCAACATGGTTCTGGTCTTCTCCTCTATATTTCTGATATATATTTGACATGGTTCTGGTCTTCTCCTCTATATTTCTGATACATATTTGACATGGTTCTGGTCTTCTCCTCTATATTTCTGATACATATTTGACATTGCACTATGCACTTTGCACCATCTGCTGAAATAAACGTTTGAAAGCAAAACAAATGATTCAGGGTTTGTTTAGACATATTTGGTATTTTGGTTCCTGAAGTGTTTTGCTTGCAGGTACTGCTGGCTTGCTGGCTCTGTGCTTGTCTATTGCTAGATTCGCGCCACTATTGATTTGGCTCGGATATGGTCGATTAAATCTGCTACAACTAGTGACGGGTCTGCAGAAAGATTTTAATGTGAGTGTTGAAGTAACTTTCCTCATGTTGCCCAATGGTCATAATTGCTTGCAATATACAGTAGCCTATGAAACAAGGTAATTCATACACAGGCTCACACACACATTTGATTTTTTATATAATGTCCCAATAGTTATGTCAAATCAGTCATGATGTTTTCAGGGGATTTAACCTTTATTTAACTAGGCAAGTCAGGATGAATGGTCTCTAGACGAAATTGTCTCCTATCAGATTGGCCAGGGCCCGGTTTCCTGAGAGCAATGGAATTGAGGCTGAACATGGGATCTTGCAACAGGATAATGATCTAAAACACACAAGCAAAGCTATAACAGAATGGCTCAAAAAGAAGAAGTTATTATATATAATATATTAATAAATATATTATATATATTTATTAAGAAGTGGAGGGTTATGGAATGGCCGAGTCAAAGCCAAGATCTCAATCCTGTCCTTAATCCTGTCCTTAAGCCATTATGCCACAACTTTGGAAGTATGCTTGGGGTCGTTGTCCATTTGGAAGACCCATTTGTGACCAAGCTTTAACTTCCTGACTGATGTCTTGAGATGTTGCTTCAATATATCCACATCATTTTCCTACCTCATGATGCTATCTATTTTGTGAAGTGCACCAGTCCCCCCTGCAGCAAAGCACCGCCACAACATGATGCTGCCACCCCGTGCTTCACGGTTGGGATGGTGTTCTTCGGCTTGCAAGCATCCCCCTTTTTCCTCCAAACATAACGATGGTCATTATGGCCAAACAGTTATATTTTTGTTTCATCAGACCAGAAGACATTTCTCCAAAAAGGATGATCTTTGTCCCCATGTGCAGTTGCAAACCGTAGTCTGGCTTTTTTATGGCGGTTTTGGAGCAATGGCTTTTTCAATGCTGAGCGGCCTTTCAGGTTATGTCGATATAGGACTCGTTTTACTGTGGATATAGATACTTTTTACCGGTTTCCTCCAGCATCTTCACAAGGTCCTTTGCTGTTGTTCTGGGATTAATTTGCACGTTTCGCACCAAAGTACATTAACCTCTAGGAGACAACGCGACTCCTTCATGAGCAGTATGACGGCTGCATGGTCCCATGGTGTTTTTACTTGAGTACTATTGTTTCTACAGATGAACGTGGTATTTTCAGGTGTTTGGAAATTGCTCCCAAGGATGAACCAGACTTGTGGAGGTCTACAATTTGCTTTCTGAGGTCTTTGTGGATTTCTTTAGATTTCCCCAGGATGTCAAGCAAAGAGGCACTGAGTTTGAAGGTAGGCCTTGAAATACATCCACAGGTACACCTCAAATGATGTCAATTAGCCTATCAGAAGCTTCTAAAGCTATCACATATTTTTCTGGAATTTTCCAAGCTGTTTAAAGGCACAGTCAACTTAGGGTATGTAAACTTCTGACTCACTGGGATTGTGATACAGTGAAATAATCTCTGTAAGCAATTGTTGGAAAAATTACTTGTGTCATCCACAAAGTAGATGTCCTAACCGACTTATGATCCTACTGAAAAACAATCTAGATATTTAGGTGCAATCTGTTAATAGATCCTCAAGGAAGCTGGATTGCCTTGAATATACTACTTGATGATGAATCGATGTGGCGCATCTAGGCCCTCATTGTAAACAAGAACCTGTTCTTAACGGACATTTCTAGTTAAATAAAGATTAAATGAAAATGAATCAAATAAAGTATATAAGGACGGTATCATGTTTATGAATGACATTGTAAACAAGGACACTAAAATGTTGTTCACCCAAGCAATTGACAAAGGTGTATGGAGATGTATGCTCAATACAAAAATATAACCAACTCAATCACAACTCTGCCACAAAAATGGAAGAGGCAATTACTCAAAAGAGAAAGGAATGAATTAGTTTGTCTGCAGCCAATCCAAAACCATGCATAGCTTATAATAACTTGTATAAAAGGTTGAGAGCTTTGAGAACTATACCGCATAAAATTCAAGATAATTTCGAACAGATTTTTGATGTCCCAATATCATGGCATCGGGATTATGAACTGATATGCAAATCAACAAGACACATCATTCTGTTATTTACAGTTTGAACTATTATATAAAATTCTTGCCAATAAGAAAATAATCCTAAATATATGGGGTGTTGAACAGTCAGCCCTGCATGTGCGGACTGCAACAAAGAAACATAATCAATAGATCATCTCCTTTGGTACTCTCCTTCAGTGGCTTGGTTTTGGAATCATGTCCAGGAGTGGTTGGTGACTCAATGTCAGTGTTCAGATTAAACTGTAAACTTGACTGTTCTGTACTGTACTCTACTGTATTAACCTCTACTATACTGTAACATGCCATACTGTAGTCTACTGTATTCTACTGAATAAAACTCTGCTGTCCTGTATGTACCATATGTTACTTTACTGGGCCATACTGTACCGTGTAGGGGTGTAACGGTACACATATTCGCACAGAACAGTTCAGAGACCTCAGTTTGGTCCGCACTGTGAACGAATGAATTGATAAAAAATAAAAAATATATTTAAACACTACGAAGGCTTATAGAGTCACGAATGAGTTATGTCATACCCACAGATGGCCACAGGATGGCGCAAGAGAGCTATACACCCATACTGTTTTTTTGCCTTAAAAATCCTAAACCGTGTGACACGTAACCTATTTTAGCCCTATCTCCTAACAATAGGTATAACCTATTTTAGCCTTAACCCTAACCCTAATTCTTGGGTAGGGTAGCATAGAACACTTTTAGAAACTATTTTAGTAATAATATTATGTTAGTAAATACCGTTATAGTACTAAATAGCATTTAGAGAAGAAACAAATCAAAAGCTATGTAAGCATTTTGCTGTTTTTTTGTTATTATTAGTTATTTCAGCATTTATTATTGCAAGGCAGAACACTTGCTAAACAAGCCACATGTGGTTTGAATTGGGTGTGACCTAGTAAATTCACTCTGGAGTGCCAGAGAGCGCTCAGAGTTTGCTCTGGGCGTTCAATCAATCAAATGTATTTATAAAACCCTTCTTACATCAGCTGATGGCACACAGTTCTGTACAGAAACCCAGCCAAAAACCCCAAGCAGCAAGCAATGCAGGTGTAGAAGCACGGTGGCTCGAAAAAACTCCCTAGAAAGGCCAGAACCTAGGGAGAAACCTAGAGAGGAACCAGGCTATGAGGGGTGGCCAGTCCTCTTCTGGCTGTGCCGGGTGGAGATTATAACAGAACATGGCCAATATGTTCAAATGTTCATAGATGACCAGCAGGAGCAAATAATAATAATCACCGTGGTTGTAGAGGGTGCAACAGGTCAGCACTTCAGGAGTAAATGTCAGTTGGCTTTTTATAGCCTCTCCTGCTGTCTCTAGAGAGTTGAAAAGCAGGTTTGGGACAGGTAGCACATCCGGTGAACAAGTCAGGTTCAGAGCGCACACTGGATGCTCTGGCAGAGGAGTAGGGTTGACCAGAGCGTTCTGACCTCACAACGGCAGTCAAGCACCCAAGCTAACTGGCTAACATTGGCTAGTTTGCTAGCTACTTGTCACGTTCTGACCTTAGTTCCTTTGTTTTTGTCTTTGTTTTAGTATGGTCAGGGCGTGAGTTGGGGTAGGCAGTATGTTTGTTTTTCTATGTTTTTGAGTTCGGCCTAGTATGGGTCTCAATCTGAGGCAGCTGTCAATTGTTGTCCCTGATTGAGAATCATACTTGGGTAGCCTGGGTTTCACTTTTGGTTTGTGGGTGTTTGTTGCCGTGTGAGTGTTTGGGCCACACGGTACTGTTTCGGTTTTCGTTCGTTCACATTAGTGTTTAGTATTTCAGTGTTCAGTTTGTTTCATTAAATATTACATCATGAACACTTACCACGCTGCACCTCCTCTCTATCTCCAGACAACATCCCTTACACTACTTTCAGACACAAATGAGAGAACACCTCACTCTGACCATTTTACTCCCCCTAGCAGAGCTGGTTAGCCTGTTGTATGTTATCCAGACCATTGGTGACCAACTGTGCTGCTGGCAACAATTTAATTACACTTTTTTTGCTGACGTTTACTGACACCAGCCATATTCAACGGGTGTTGAGAGTAAAACATTATTGCGTTATTCTGCACTCTAGCACACTCAGACTAGAGTGCTCTGAAATCGGAGTAGATAGCCAGAGGGAATTTACAAACACATCCCTAATAACCTCTGTGAAAGTCGAGCAATTTACTGCGATAGGTGTGATTGAGACTGATCTCAAGAATTAGTAAGAAAAATACACTTTATATCTCAGCTGCCTCACCAATGTTTTAATGTGAATTAATATTTCCCATATTTATTAATATTTCCAATAGATGGCAGCATAAGACCATGAAGTATCAGTTATAGGCGATAGCAGCAATATGATTGACATAAAATAGCATGCAACCAAAGAGTATATGTCCCACGATTTTCTAAAATGGGTACTCATTACTTTACAGTTCTCTTTTTAGGCCTGTTGCTTTCGGGAGAGCAAAAAAATAGTGAGTATGTATTGAACCCTGGCAAAAGCATCACTAATCAGATGCACTAAACCTCAACCCTAGTAGACATGCATTATTTAAAAAAAACCAACATAGCAAATTGGGAGTAAACAGCCTCGGAATAGAAAAGACAAGAGCACATCTTCCAGCCCGCCAATAAGTTACATCATGCAACCTTCGAAGTTATTAAATTTACCGCGTGAGAAGGCAGACTGCTCGCTGCTGCTGACTACACAAGCTTTTGGCGGACTTGTTGAGATGGCTACTTTTGCGAGAGTGTAACTGCGTTCTTTGTTTGTGGAAAGAGAGTCGGACCGAAATGCAGCGTAGTGGTTACTCATGACTTTAATAGAAAAAGTGACACATGAAATAACAATACACATACGAAAACAACAAACGGAACGTGAAACCTAATTACAGCCTATCTGGTGAAACTACACAGAGACAGGAACAATCACCCACGAAATACAAAGCGAAACCAGGCTACCTAAATACGGTTCCCAATCAAAGACAACGAGAATCACCTGACTCTGATTGAGAACCGCCTCATGCAGCCAAGCCCATACAACACCCCTACTCAGCCGCAATCCCAATAATCAAAACAAAATCCCCAAAACAAAATCCCCAATACGAAATACAACAACATAAACCCATGTCACACCCTGGCCTGACCAAATAATTAAAGAAAACACAAAATACTAAGACCAAGGCGTGACAGAACCCCCCCCCCCCCCCCTAAGGTGCGGACTCCCGGACGCACCTCAAAACCATAGGGAGGGTCCGGGTGGGCGTCTGTCCATGGTGGCGGGTCCGGCTCAGGACGTGGACCCCACTCCATTAATGTCCTAGTTCCTCCCCTTCGCGTCCTGGGATAATCCACCCTCTCCGCCGACCATGGCCTAATAGTCCTCACCCAGAACCCCACAGAACTGAGGAGCAGCTCGTGACTGAGGGGCAGCTCGGGACTGAGGGGAAGCTCGGGACTGAGGGGCAGCCCGGGACTGAGGGGCAGCCCGGGACTGAGGGGCAGCCCGGAACTGAGGGGAAGCCCAGTACTGAGGGGAAGCCCAGTACTGAGGGGAAGCCCAGTACTGAGAGGAAGCCCAGTACTGAGAGGAAGCCCAGTACTGAGATGATGCTCAGGCAGGTAGTAGGCTCCGGTAGATCCTGGCTGGCTGGCGGATCTGGAAGAGACTGGTTGACTGGCAGATCTGGAAGAGACTGG
This sequence comes from Oncorhynchus gorbuscha, assembly GCF_021184085.1. Taxonomy (NCBI): domain Eukaryota; kingdom Metazoa; phylum Chordata; class Actinopteri; order Salmoniformes; family Salmonidae; genus Oncorhynchus; species Oncorhynchus gorbuscha. Next base: position 11,278,727 of record NC_060184.1, read on the forward strand.
CAGATCTGGAAGAGACTGGTTGACTGGCAGATCTGGAAGAGACTGGTTGACTGGCAGATCTGGAAGAGACTGGTTGTCTGGCAGATCTGGAAGAGACTGGTTGACTGGCAGATCTGGAAGAGACTGGTTGACTGGCAGATCTGGAAGAATCTGGTTGACTGGCGGATCTAGCTTCTCTATGCAGACTGACAGCTCCTTGCAGACTGACAGCTCTGGCAGCTCCATGCAGGCTGACAGCTCCTTGTAGACTGGCAGCTCTTTGCAGACTGACAGCTCTGGCTGCTTCATGCAGACTGACAGCTCTTTGCAGACTGACAGCTCTGGCTGCTTTGAACAGACTGACAGCTTTGACTGCTCCATGCAGGCTGACAGCTCTGGCTGCTTTATGCAGACTGAGGGCTCTTTGCAGACTGACAGCTCTGGCTGCTTCGAACAGACTGACAGCTTTGACTGCTCCATGCAGGCTGACAGCTCTGGCTGCTTTATGCAGACTGAAAGCTCTGACTGCTCCATGCAGGCTGACAGCACCCTGCAGACTGGTAGCTCCTTGCAGACTGACAGCTCCTTGCAGACTGACAGCTCCTTGCAGACTGACAGCTCTGACAGCACCCTGCAGACTGGCAGCTCATTGCAGACTGACAGCTCTGGCTGCTTCATGCAGACTGACAGCACCTTGCAAACTGACAGCTCCCTACAGACTGGCAGCCCAGGCTGCTCTGAACAGGCAGGAGGCTCCGGCAGCGCTGTAGAGGAGAAAGGCTCCGACAGCGCTGAACAGGTGAGGCGTACTGAAGGCCTGGTGCGTGGTGCTGGAACTGGTGCTACAGGATCGAGGACAGGCACAGGAAGCCTGGTGCGGGGAGCTGCTACCGGAGGACTGGTGTGTGGAGGTGGCTCTGGATAGACCGGACCGTGCAGGCACACTGGAGCTCTTGAGCCATACTCCCTTTAAGCCCCCCCAGAATATTTTTTGGGGGCTGCTTTTTCGGGCTTCCAACCGCGTTGCCGTGCTGCCTCCTCATACCAGTGCCTCTCCGCTTTAGCCACCTCTATTTCTTCCTTGGGACAGCAATATTCTCCAGGCTGAGCCCAGGGTCCTTTTCCGTCTAATTCCTCCTCCCATGTCCAATTCTCCAAGTGGTGCAGCCTCTCCCACTGCAACTGCTCTTCACGATTAACAGGGAGAGTTGGCTCAGGTCTGACTCCTGACTCAGCCACTCTCTCTCTGAGCCCTCCCCCAATAAATATTTGGGGGTTACTTTCGGTTTTCGCTCTGCGCCACCGTGTTTTTCTTTTCGACTCCATTCGCCTATAGCCCTCTTCGCACTGCTCCAGCGAATCCCATGCGGGCTCCTGCACTCTCTCTGGGTCGGCCGCCCACCTGTCGATTTCTTCTCACGTCGTATACTCCATGCCTCTGCTGTCCATAACGTCCTCCCTTCGCTGTTCAAGCTGGGTCCGAGTGTGGTGGGTGATTCTGTAACTGCGTTCTTCGTTTGTGGAAAGAGTCGGACCGAAATGCAGCGTAGTGGTTACTCATGACTTTAATAGAAAAAGTGACACATGAAATAACGATACAAAATACAAAACAACAAACAGAACGTGAAACCTAATTACAGCCTATCTGGTGAAACTACACAGAGACAGGAACAATCACCCACGAAATACAAAGCGAAACCAGGCTACCTAAATACGGTTCCCAGTCAGAGACAACGAGAATCACCTGACTCTGATTGAGAACCGCCTCAGGCAGCCAAGCCCATACCACACCCCTACTCAGCCGCAATCCCAATAGTTGGTAGAGCATGGCGCTTGTAAACGCCAGGGTAGTGGGTTCGATCCCCGGGACCACCCATACGTAGAATGTATGCACACATGACTGTAAGTCGCTTTGGATAAAAGCGTCTGCTAAATGGCATATATATATTATATATTATTATTATATTAATACAAAAAACCCAATACGAAATACAACAACATAAACCCATGTCACACTCTGGCCTGACCAAATAATTAAAGAAAACACAAAATACTAAGACCAAGGCGTGACAGAGAGGGCAGAGAGTGTTGATGCTGGTTGATGAATTTGACAATGAATGTACTAGGAAATTATGTTTTTGTTTGTCGACCAGAGGTGACTGAATTAATATTCAGACTTATGGATAATCGTTACAGTAAGGAAGTATAATTTCAAAGCATCAGCATAAAAACAGGTAATAAACATGAATCCTCAATATATTACTTCACAGTAATATGTTAAATGCCTTTTCAGTCCTTCCTCTTGCATTAGCAGTGTGAAAAGGGACAGAAATCTCACGCAGGAGTTTTCCTTTGAGGGTGAGTGGTGTATCCAGGGAGAAAACTAATCTTCTGAAATGCCATTCGTGGTCATATGCTGCCATATATTGGATTGTTTAGCAACTGCAGTAGTACTGAATAAAGTGTATATCCTTACTAAAGTAGTAATTACTCAGAATTGCAGAATTTAACATTTGTCTAGTTAATTTTATCACTTACAACAATAAAATAACAATTTATAGCATAACTTTATATTTATTTAGATGAGTGATATTATCTGCCAAAGTAACACCCCCTTAACATAATAACATGGACACTGAAAAGTAGCTTTTAAAAAATATAAATAAATCTGGTAGCTCTCAAAAGAGCCTTTACTTTGCTGAGCAGTTTGTTTTCAGGAGTGTGCTGCCAGCCTGTCATCAGGAGTCTTTCTGCTTGCCATGTCATCAGAGGTAGATATTTGAATAATGAAAAGTTCATACGTTATTGCCACGCTTTCACAAAGAGGCCTGGTTTACATATTAGTAATTTAGCAGACACTCTTATCCAGATCGACAAGAGTGAATGCCTTGCTTAAGGGCACATCGCATTTTTCACCTAGTCGGTTCGGGGATTCGAACCAGCCACCTTTCAGTTATTGCCCAACGCTCTTAACCGCTAGATTACAAACCACAAAAAGTTCAACACAAAAAAGCAACTGGTAGTTTATAAATGGTAAACTGGTTACATAAAGGACTGCTGTTAGAACTTTCAGACTGCCATTGTTTTGTCTGTCTATTTTGACAAATATCTCAAAATGTATGTATTTTAATGGTTTGAAGTTGTACACCATTTTAAACAGGATAACCTATTATTTCTAATGATGTAAATTTGGGCACTGTTATCAATTGCTGGTAGTTAAAATGTAAAAACATAATAATAGTCATGGAACTGAGTTCGTCCCATTGTTTCCTATAGGGGAAATATATGTATGTCACAAAATATAGGTATACACAAAATAACTCTCAATGTGTATATTTGGATTTTTTTCAAGTCAGACACCATTTTAATCAGGATAATCTCCTCTTTCTAATCATGTAAAGCTGGGCAGCGTACTCTGTTGTCATCAAACGATAGCCCCAAAATACTCTTTGCCCTTGGAACGCTGAGCTCCCCCCATTTTGTTTTCCTATGGAAAGGCATGCTGGTATATTTTTGCCAAATATTTCGCAATGTGTATATATATTTTTAATACTCTGCTGTCATCGATCGCAAGACCAGAAATAGTCATTTTTTTCTTACTTCCTCATTATGCAGACATAACCACACTTGGCACCATCGAAGTGCAAATGTTTACTTTCTACATAAGTTATTTTTCAGTTTCGTCCTAAGAACAGATTGTATTGGTACAATGAAAAAAAAAGTATACATTTGTTGCTGCCATTTAGGGAAAATTGAATTCTAAGGATAATTCCAGTCAGAAGAAGCTCAGCAAAGGTTTATTTCAAGTCATTTTCTATGGCCCCGCGCTGGTGTTCTAGCTCAACCAACGTTCTTTGGCCGTTTTTCAGCCTTCGGTGAATTTTGACTAGTTCTATTGTCCAGCTTACTGACTCACATGTTGACCAGACCGCACCACTTGCACCATTGCGTGCATGTTGATTTTCTCCACCCACACCAGACTGCGATCAGGACACGCAGGTTGAAATATCAAAGCAAACTCTGAACTAATTATATTAATTTGGAGACAGGTTGAAAATGGTTGGAAATTTAGCTAGCTAGCTTGCTGGTGTTTGCTAATTCGTCCTGGGATATAAAAATTGGGTTGTTATTTTACCGGAAATGCACAAGGTCCTCTAACCCGACAATTAATCCACAGATAAAACGGTAAACCAAGTTTGTTTCTAGTCATCTCTCCTCCTTCAGACTTCTTCTTCTTCTTTGGACTTTTATTTGACAGTTGGCAACCAACTTTAAGGTGCATTACCACCACCGACTGGACTGGAGTGTGGACCTCAGTTCATCTTTCAATCACGCACATGGGTATATGTTCCTTAAAACCAATGAGGAGATGCGAGAGGCAGAACTTGCAGCGTGTCAAGCATCACAAATACAACCAAGTTCTATTTTAGCGCCTGGCTACGCAGACAGTCGTTGACGCGCGCGATCAGTGTGGGTACAATGATTGAAGAACATGTATGTGTACATTTCTTTTGCAACGCTCGCACCCACGACGGGAGCGGTGTGGTCAGCATGTCAGACCAAACCGTACTCTCCAGCTCCCGATCATTTTGTCTGTCATAGTTGAAGTGTACCTATGATGAAAATTACAGGTCTCTCATCTTTTTAAGTGGGAGAACTTGCACAATTGGTGGCTGACTAAATACTTTTTTGCCCCACTGTATATACTGTATTCTATTCTACTATATCTTAGTCTATGCCACTCTAACATTGCTCGTCCATATATTTATATATTCTTGATTCCATTCCTTTATTTAGATTTGTGTGTATTGGGTATATGTTGTGAAATTGGGAGATATTACTGCACTGTCGGCGCTAGAAACACAATCATTTCGCTACACCTGCAATAATATCTGCTAAACACGTGTATGTGACCAATAAACTAAGGACCCTGGGACTAAACATCTCCCTCTGCAACTGGACCCTGGACTTCCTGATGGGCCGCCCCCAGGTGGTAAGGGTACGTAACAAACACATTTGCCACGCTGATCCTCAACACGGGGCCCCTCAGTGGTGCGTTCTCAGTCCCCTCCTGTACTCCCTGTTCACTCATGACTGCACGGCCAGGCATAACGCCAACACCATCAATAAGTTTGCCGATTGGTAGGCCTGATCACCGACAACGACGAGACGGCATATAAGGAGGTCAGAGATCTGCCCGTGTGGTGCTAGGACAACAACCTCTCCCTCAACGTTTTAAAGACAATGGAGATGATTGTGGACTACAGGAAAAGGAGGACCGAGCACGCCCCCATTCTCATCGACAGGGCTGTAGTGGAGCAGGTTGAGAGCTTCAAGTTCCCTGGTGTCCACATCACCAACAAACTAACATGGTCCAAGCACACCAAGACAGTTGTGAAGAGGGCACGACAAAACCTGTTCCCCGTCAGGAGACTGAAAAGATTTGACATGGGTCCTCAGATCCTCAAAAGTTTCTGCAGCTGCACCATCGAGAGCATCCTGATGGGTTGCATCACTGCCTGGTACGGCAACTGCTCGGCCTCCGACCGCAAGGCACTACAGAGGGTAGTCCGTACGGCCCAGTACATCACAGGGGCCAAGCTTCCTGCCATCCAGGACCTCTATACCAGGCGGTGTCAGAGGAAGGCCCAAAAAATTGTCAAAGACTCCTGCCACCCTAGTCATAGATTGTTCTCTCTACTACCGCATGGCAAGCAGTACCGAAGCACCAAGTCTAGGTCCAAGAGGCTTCTAAACAGCTTCTACCCCCAAGCCATGAGACTCCTGAACATCTAATCAAATGGCTTCCCAGACTATTTGCATTGCCCTTCCCCTCTTTTACACCGCTGCTACTCTCTGTTGTTATCATCTATGCATAGTCACTTTAATAACTCTACCTACATGTACATATTACCTCAACTAACCAGTGTCCCTGCACATTGACCCTGTACCGGTAGCGCCCTGTATATAGTCTCGCTATTGTTATATTTCTGCTGCTCTTTAATTACGTTTTATTTGATTTGATTATATTTGATTATGGCACAGGGGTGCGGAGAGAAGTGTTGCTTTGAGATAACTAGCTTGTATTATCAGATCAGACAAAAAAGGGCCAGTTTCCTCAGACACAGATTAGGCCTAGTCATGCACTAGAAAACATGTTTAATGGAGATTCTGCTTTCAGAATAATGTTCAGTCCAGGACTAGAATTCATCTGTGTGGGAAATCGGCCTAAAGTATTTTATTTTGTAATCTTACTTAAAACACTTGTATTCTTATTTGATTTTTTATGGGTTGAGGTCAACTACTGTAGAATGATGAAACCCATCAAAATCAATGAAGGATGCTCCTTGGTTATGGAGCCAATGTCATAACATGTCATGAGTGTCAGACGAAGCTGTAATCAAATTGAAACTACATTTCATAAACATTTTGCTAGGGTTGAGAGTCAGTCTGGCTTAACCCCCCCAGACCTTTGCAATTATATGAATTTCTCCCTCCAACGTGACTGATTACCATTAGATCATAATCCAACAGTAGATTAACATGAGACCAACATTTCCAAACAGGTGCCAATGATCTGTTCTCACCGTGCCACACCTCAGGAGGAGGGTGGGGTTTCCTAAACTCTGACCTGTGGCTCCCATTTTGTTTTTTGCCCTAGCACTACACAGCTGATTCAAATAACTCATCATCAAGCTTTGATTATTTGAATCAGCTGTGTACTGCTAGGGAAAAAACAAAACTGCACCCAGGTGGAGTCCCAGGACTGAGTTTGGGAAACCTTGATAATGATCAAGCCAAAATTACATTAGTGACTTTGTATCACAACATTTCAATACAATACCTACCATTAGAATGATGGGAAACATAGTACAGACCAATAGAAGAAATCTCCTTCCTCTGTGAAGCTGTGGGTAAATTCTGGGGATAAAACGTATTTGTCTACTTATATGATTTAATCAAAACTAGGAAATAGAAATGACAATAGCCCTATAAAGAGAACTCACTCAACAGAATGATTTCTCAGATGAGACTCTGGGGGGGGGGGGGGGGGGGTGAACATATTGTGAAAAAGGAAATGTGTTCTTGTAGTTGATGATGTTGAGGGAAATGCGTTCTTATGACTGTGATGATTGCTTATAGAGGTGAAAGGACTGGCAGACTTATGTGATTTTGTACAGCAATGCTGACATTTCCATTACCTCAGCTCAAGCATTTCCAGACTAAACCTAATGAATAACAACATGTCAAATTAGTATTTCGCTAAATGTTCATTAAAGGCTTTCTCTTGATAGATGGATTTAGCAACAGCAGATGATGGATTGTGACAGATATGTATAGAACATGACTATATGAAAAAGAAATGTCAAATTATAATTTAATTTACATTGCTTTGTTTAAAGGTTCTCAGTGAACAGATCATTCCGAGACACGTTCATAGATTTCATATTTTAAACTCTGCTCCCCCTAGTGGTTATAATTTGAAAAGGAGTAGGCTTATATTTTGAGTGTAATCATTTTGATTTCTTGTAACATTATTCTACAAATAGCCTTCAATTCTATTGTGAACATGCCATGTTGACCAATAACTAAAGCCATTTGCATAATATTATTTGGGCTGTTATAGTACGGTATTTTTTGTTGTTCTTTTGGAATTTATTGAAACTATGATAAAAATGTCTATCGATTATAATGTTATAACATCCGAATATTGTTTTCGGGCTTTTATGTATACAAATACATACTCTTTTCTATTTTTACCCATGACCTGCCACTAGCATTAAACAAAGCCTGTGTGTCCATGTATGCTGATGATTCAACCCTATATGTGTCAGCAACCACAACTAATGAAGTCGCTGAAACCCTGAAGAATTGCTGTCTGTTTTGGAATGGGTGGCCAGTAATAAACTGGTCCTAAACATCTCTAAAACTAAGAGCATTGTATTTGGTACAAATCATTCGCTAAGTTCTAGGCCTCAGCTGAATCCCAAAGTCAGCTGAAAAGTTGTCACGTTCTGACCTTAGTTCCTTTGTTTTTGTCTTTGTTTTAGTATGAGTTGGGGTGGGCAGTCTATGTTTGTTTTTCTATGTTGGTTATTGAGTTCGGCCTAGTATGGTTCTCAATCAGAGGCAGCTGTCAATTGTTGTCCCTGATTGAGAATCATACTTAGGTAGCCTGGGTTTCACTTTTGAGTTGTGGGTGTTTGTCTTCCGTGTCAGTGTTTGTTGCCACACGGGACTGTTTCGTTCATTTCACGTTTATTGTTTTGTATTTCATAGTGTTCAGTTTATGTTTTAAAATAAACATTATGGACACTTACCACGCTGCGTTTTGGTCCTCCGATCCTTCTCGCTTCTCCTCCTCAGAAGAGGACGACGAGATCCCTTACAAAAGTAGCTTACATACCTGGGACATTAGTTGACTTAGGTCTGAGGCCTTGACTCAGCACCCTAACTAAGATGTACTGTATTTGCTTAAAATAATAAAACATTTATTCTGTTACCAGAGATAAGAAGAAGACATTTTGAATGTATTATAAGGGGTGTGGAATTTTGTCTCTCCAATCAGAGCTAATCTCTTCTTGGCCTCTATCCAACACCACACCCTCTAGAGGTTCAGAGTGCACATGCTCACACACAGAACCAGGAAGTGAGTGCGGCAAAATGGCAGAAGCTATGGACTCGATCAGTTGTTCGATTTGTCTGGATACACAGAAGGATCCAGTGACTATTCCCTGTGGGCACAGCTACTGCATGGGCTGTATGAAAGGTTACTGGGATCAGGATAATCAGAAGGGTGTCTACAGCTGCCCACTGTGCAAGGAAAGCTTTTTTCCTCGACCAGTTCTGAGGAAAAACACTCTGCTGGCTGAATTAGTGGAAAAACTGAAGGAAAGACTTGAAGTTGCTTCTCCAGTTCACTATTATGCTGGATCTGGAGATGTGGAGTGTGACTTCTGCACTGGGAGAAAACTCAAAGCCGTCATGTCCTGTCTGGGGTGTCTGGCCTCTTACTGTGAGACTCACCTCCAGCCTCATCATGAATCTCCTGCTTTCAAGAAGCACAAGCTGATCAAAGCCTCCACACAACTACAAGAGAAGATCTGCTCTCGTCATGACAAACTGTTAGAGGTTTACTGCCGCACCCATCAGCAGTGTATCTGTTATCAGTGTTTATTAGATGAACATAAAGGCCACAATACAGTCTCAGTTGCAGCAGAAAGGACTGTGAAACAAAGGCAGTTGGAGACCAAAATGCAGAAATCCCAGCAGAGAATCCAGAAGAGAGAGAAGGAGATGCAGGAGGTGAGACAGTCTATGAAGTCACTCAAGTTCTCTGTTCAGGCAGCGATAGAGGACACTGAGAGGATATTTACTGAGCTGATGCGCTCCATTGAACGAAGTTGCTCTAAGGTGAAGGAGTTGATCAGAGCCCAGGAGAAGATGGAAGTGATTCTGGCTGAAGAACTCCTGGAGCAATTGAAGCAGGAGGTCGCTGAGTTGAGGAGAAGAGACGCTGAGTTGGAGCAGCTCTCAAACACAGAGGATCATATCCATTTCCTCCAGAGTTTCCAATCTCTCTCTGACCCTCTTGGATCTGAGATCATCACCGTCAACCAAAGCATCTCCTTTGAGGGTGTAAAGACATTACTCTCTGGGCTGAAAAAGCAACTAGAAGATGTATTTAAGAAGGAAATGACCAAAGTACCTGGACTGGATCACCTTACATTGGATCCCAACACAGTACATAACCGTATGTGTCTATATGAGGGGAACAGAAAGGTGACATGGAGTTCTAGTTTCCAGTCCTATCCTGACCATCCAGACAGATTTACCTCACACCCACAGGTTCTATGTAGCAAGGGTCTGTCTGGAGCCTGCTACTGGGAGGTTGAGTGGAGAGGGTTTGGGGTTTATATAGCTGTCTCATATAAAGGCATCAGCAGGAAATGCAGAGAGGAGTGTTTGTTTGGACAGAATGATCAATCCTGGTGTTTAATCTGCTCTCACTCGGGCTGTTCTTTCTACCACAATGATAAAAAGACTGCCATACGTGTCCCCTACTCCTCCAGAGTAGGAGTGTACCTAGACCACAAGGCAGGGACTCTGTCCTTTTACAACGTCTCTGATACAATGATCCTCCTCCACAGAGTCCAGACCAAATTCACTCAGCCCCTCTATCCTGGGCTTGGATTTCAGCATGGGATCCATTTTGGTTTTGGACCATCTGTTAAGATACTTTCATTGACACAGAAAGGAACTTTGATATGACTATATGTAGACATGATTACAGTAATTGCATACAGATGTAGGATCTTAATTTGAGCCCAGTTTGCTACATCAGGAAGAAAAAAAACTTCAGCAACAGGAAATTATAATTTTTATGGAGAGTACATAATGGAGATTTTTGTTCAGGGTTGATCAATTTTTCGTAAGGGAAAATCAAGTCTGAAATTTCAAAGTGGAAATTTCAAACTTCAGAAGCCTTTTTAAACTGCAAGTTAAATTCCCTCCATTGCAGGAAAGTTATCCTGCAACAGAGGGATCAAATTAAGATCCTACATATGTAATGATCTGAAAAATATATATACATTACAACTAGAAAGGTTAAATGTCCTAAAGAAAATGTGTGTGCTTGCTTCAGCCGTCAACAAATATGTGTTATGGAAGTAGGAGGTGTGTTAGATGTAGAATTTAAGATGAGCAGAAACTGAAGCAGTTTAATAATAGCCTAGTATGGATAGGTCTGATTTCTTTTCTTTAATATAAGTAAAATCTATGTAAGCTATGTTAGTAAAAGTATTTTTAATTTTAGTGAAAGAAGATGTTGTTGTTGTAGATGGTAGACAATAGCATACAGCATCTATAGTGCAAGGAGTAGATAAATATAAGATTTTTAGCTCGAATGTGGCCATTACGAACCAATTAATTTGCATAGGGGTGTGGCCTGACAAATGTATTCTTGTAAATCATACAGATTTGACATGTACCTATATAGCTATCAATTGGAAAGACTGACTTTCTTCATTGTTTTCAATCCATTAGCCAAATAAAACGTGTTTATTACTATTCACAGTTTGATTTTGTCAAGTTAATTGAAATCTCATTTGATTGTCCCAGCTGTTCATCTTTTGAGTGTCGCTTTGCCTTCACACTCTTGAGTTTCCATTTTGGGTTGCAAGTCTATTTCTGACATGAGGTGAGGTGAAAGGTTAAACTGATGTCACACCAATTCCAACCCTGAAGGGAGGATCTGGTTGGCATAGAGTAGATGAACCGTACGTCTGGCAGGTTTTAAAAGTAGTCAAGTCAGCTTTTTTTTCCATAGAGCCAGCAGCAGCATGCAATCAAATGAATGACCCCAGTTTGCTTTTTAGTGAAGTTGCTGAACCCAACCACTGTGGATTGTGGAACAGTTTGAAATTTAAATTAAGCTCACATGATGGCACGGTGTGAATGCTTGACTTGGTGGGGTGTTCGCCAGACGATTCCGCCAACATGTTGTTGAACAGGCAATATTTTTTTGTTAAAGTGCACAATGGCATAACTGAGCACCACACTCAGTAATATTTTCAAAGTGAACCAGGTCCTGTCAACAAAGCTGTGGTGTGGACTGTGCCTGTGGGTATACTGTACCCTGAAAAGGAAGTAAGATGAATAGTATCTATGAAGCATAGCATATTATTCTTATATACACTACACATGAGGGAGGCTATAATCTTAATTTTGGTGGTCAGTAAGGGTTAAATGCTTCGCTCACTGTTGAACTAGGTTGCCCCAGATTTCAGTGGTCAACAACAACTCAGCCACCACTCTCCACCCCCAACAATAATTCCACAGGTAATCCAGAAAGGTTGCCAGTGGCCCACTCTATTCAGACCAGCATTCCACATGCTTTAGCAATCTGTCCCCTGGCCTCAGAGCTGTTTTTGTTTTTTACTACAGTGGCTGAAAACACGTCCAGAGACTTCGGCCTGTATGCAGCCCTCTCTGCCCAGGCCGACTGACCATTATACGTGCCACCACAAAGAGATGTATTGCAGTTTACATACAGTTTTTAAAAAGTAACTGAGCCACCGCGTAAGCACTCTCTCATATGTTATACTTTAACATGTGCATGCTCTCTCCTAGCTTCAAAGCAACTAAGAGAGTTTTTACAGTGTTTTTACAGAGTCCAGCACAATGTAAAAACAGTGTAAAAACTCTTAGGTGCATCGAAGCTAAAAACTCTTAGGTGTAGGAATGAATGATACTGTCTTTTTTTTTAGTATTCTATCAGAAAAATGACATGCTTGATTTTCAGAAAAACATAATTGGTCGAGCTCAGGCACTATAAACACATTTTTGGTGCATTTTCCAATTTGTTAGGTGCATGAACCTAACATGGTGGACATTTTGAGCATAAATTAGCCATAGCTATGTGAGTGAGCAAGACTGACCTCGTAAAACATTGAACACTGGAACAGGATTTAAACTTCTCTATCAAACATATTTTAACATCTAGATTATTATTATTATTTTTTGCCTAACAGGATGGACATTTATGAGAGAGACATACAGACTAACTACATGACAAATAGATACAACTGAGAGTTCATTTGTATTGAGCTTTGCACCCTAGCTTTCCCACCAAAGACATTATGACACTTCCTGAATGTGCTGTCATTGCCACAAGGGGTTGTTTTCTTAAATGTAGAATTACAACAAGCCAACAGGGTGGAAAGGGATATCAGGGACACACAGAAAATCTCAAATAAAAATAATAAACACAATAATGATGAGGAAAAAAACGTTATTTATGAAAGATACTTTAAATAGGACTAAAAACAATTAAGAAATATTTTTTAAACTTTGATTATTTGATTGTATATTTCTTGTGGAAGTTGATCAATTGTTCTGTTATAATCTCCACCCGGCACAGCCAGAAGAGGACTGGCCACCCCACATAGCCTGGTTCCTCTCTAGGTTTCTTCCTAGGTTTTGGCCTTTCTAGGGAGTTTTTCCTAGCCACCGTGCTTCTACACCTGCATTGCTTGCTGTTTGGGGTTTTAGGCTGGGTTTCTGTACAGCACTTTGAGATAACAGCTGATGTACGAAGGGCTATATAAATACATTTGATTTGATTTGATAAATAACACCTGGGGACATGGCAAAAACGCCTACATCCAGTGACAAAAAGGTGTTTAAAATGTATAAAATTCCTTTTTGGTGTGCATATTTTGACGTTTTTAAGGTAAAGGACACCTGCCATTATATGTAAAGCCTGTTGGAATCCACATTTTACAATAAGAACTGATATTTTCTGGAGACAGAAAAGCCACCGCATAATATAAATGAACCTGTCCTCAAAATGTAGGGATCTCATCCAATTGAACAAGTGTCCTCATTTTTCATTCATTTATTTTTCCCCATCAATTTTACTGTCGCGAGCTCGTGAGATTGCGTCTCAGCCAACAATGATTGGCACCAAAATAAACGAGTAAGAAGTTGCCATTTTAAGTGACGTCGTACAAAATGGGCGTAAGTAAGTGACGGAGCTGGTGTAGATTGACAGCTACGTTGACAGCTACATTACAGTGGCGTTGCAAGAACCGACTGAGAACGTTCTGGAGGTGAGTCGAAGCAAGTTTGAAGAGCAATGGTGACTAAGCTAGATGACCTTTAAAAAATATATATATATATTTTTATGTTAATTATTCAGCAAATATTCAAGTGTAACAGAGCAGATCAACTTGTATAAAAAAAAAATTGGCCAACTATAACTAGGTTAGTTAACGTTTCTGTGGCTTCCATATGTTATAGTCATTGGCTAATGTTAACTAGTTATTACTATAAGCTGACACCTGTCATTTTGTACTGATTTTGAGTGTCCCTTTTTGGTTTATTCCAGATACCCCATTTTTGGGCGTCTCGAGTTTTCTCTGCGGGCTCTAGTACCCTCCACCGTAAGGTCGGACTGCTCTTTCGGCACTGTTGCAGTGCGGCTTGGTCTCCACAACCCTAACGTTACTGCTCATCCACACAACACTTTATTGCGTCTCTGGGCGACCAGCGGTGTGTTTATGTCTTTGTTTTGCGAAAACGGTGAGTACCCGGACGACAGGAGCGACGGATGGGAAAGGTATTTTTAAACTCAATTATACTTTAATTACTGTGTGGCATTTCGTGCTGCATTTATTTACAGCATGTTCTTGCGGTGAATGCGCCTCCTAGGTGGACCAAGATGGCGTCTTCCTCCCCTCGCGTGCTTTTCCTCTGAATGACGCACTCTGCAGCACATTGCTCAACCGAGGCCTGGTTTGCTTCTCAAACCCCATTATTGCCTATTACATGTGCCATGATTTAATATTGATAAAATGGCCAATATAGCGAACATGATCTTTTCGTACCAATGGTGGAATTGACGTGTTAGGTTTATATTGAAACCCACTGTAGTGCACGTATGTTATATGATTCATATGCCATATGTTTGAGTAATAGATGTGTGCATTTTCCAATGGTTAGTGTTGGCAAGCTACAATGGCATAGCTAACCATATGATACTACTGTTAGTAGGCCAGTTATGCCTTTCCAAATTAATTTGTACATTGTTTTTTTTTGGAAGAAGAATCTTAAAACAAGATATTCGTACCTTTCACGTAAAAACAAAAAAAAGTAATGGCTACTTCAGTACTATCCAAAATGATGGGATATAACCTACGGCGGGCGATATGGCCTAAAGATCTACTCTTCTTTTCTTTATTTTTTCACTCTTCGGGGCGATTCACAATGTATTTATTTCAATAAATAAGCGTTCTACTATTAAACTTAATTACAAACAGTCAGCAATAATGTAATGAATTCAGGGCTTGTGCAATTATACCAAGGATAAATATAAGCCTTCCACAGGACTCATTAATTTGATAATTTTATCCAATTTGTAAACTGATGGCAAAAAAACAGATCTGGCATTCAAGTCTTTCTATTAAAATGCCCTAGTTTTGTTAATTTAACCAGAACTAATGAATAACTTCTTGTATTGTGCGTTGTAAGTCGCTCTGGATAAGAGCGTCTGCTAAATGACTTAAATGTAAATGTAAATGTTATGAGCACGGGTTTCAAAACACTCTCACCACAAGCCTACATGCTAGCGAGTAGCCAGATAATCTTTTATATTTCAAGTTGAACCAAGTTGGATCTATTTGCAAGCTGACAAGGAAGAACTGTGGAATTGTTGTAAACGCACCCTTCTGTCTCCAACTGTTTGAACAGCCTCTTCACTTTGTTCAGATGTTGAAATCAAGTGGCCTACCTTTCTCAGAATAAGGTGCCGCCAGTTCCTTGTTTTTTTTTTTAATGCTTATTGGACATCTTTTATAAATCACTGACTAGACAGCTAGCACAATGGTCTTGGGTTAAAATGCTGCTAGTAGTATGTGGTACCGCAATGCCAGGTGTGACAAACTGAGCATTTTCCAGAATCAATGTTCATTTTTGTAGTGTCTGCTCTGTGCGCTAATTGATGAGTTGAGACACAATAAGAGTATTGTTAGAAGGAAGGTTAACTTCTCTTTTACAGTAAAATGTGTCCATTTTGACAAATCTTTATATTTTTGTCTGTTGGACCAAACCTCTTGCAAGTAGTGAGGTAGAAGTGATATCTTTTTAATGTGAGTTTGTGTGTGGAAGAAGATGCGATGCAAGAGGTTTCACTCGCTGAAGTCTGTCCTAAATAAGCCCCATAAGTTTCTATTGTCGCTTGTCTTTGGGACAATGACTCCAATTGTTAGGGCGGAGACGTAAGCATCTCGTCATTATATACAGATCTCTGGTGTAAATGGGAAGGCGCAGAGGAGACGAGACCAAAAAGATATGGAAACAAGCGGACCTAAATGCTCATATATAAAAAATATATTCTTGCAATAGTCATTTGGAATATCGCGCAAAAACATACAGTTGAGGGTACGCCTTTTGGCAGGTGTTCACCACAGATAAGTGACCATGGGGCAAGGGTGGGAAGCCAATAGGAAAACATGTCTTGTACCGGTCTCACAAGATAGCAGGGTACATTCATACTTTATATTAACATTCATTCTTTGCTGTGATGTCTTCCACTGATCAACAGTCTTCCCCCCCCCTCTTCTCAGAGCTGTTGCGCAGCTGTTGGAACCTGTGTGGGGTGAACTTAACCTACAAGCGCGGAGCTTGCAGCCTCATTGGCAAGACCTTTTTCATGTCCGAGCCCGAACCCTCTTCCAGTCGTTTATGTCATCCCATCTTCGCCAGACAGAGGATACCAAAAATTTGCAGTCCAAGATCTTTCTATCATACTGATAAAGCCTGCGGCCAGCCATCATGTCCGTCAACGTCAACCGCAGCGTGTTGGATCAGTTCTACCGATACAAGATGCCCCGTATAATCGCCAAGGTGAGTACGGAGTCATAGTTGACTGGAGTCACTGTCAACCCTAATGGTTTGGAGGTCAGGATCTGATTCTAGACCTGTGGTTAGGGGAAATGTCTACCTTGGAACAGTTTAGTTGTTCCCATGAGGGTTTGGTCAGTGACCAGAGCACAACTAGTCCAGTGTCCTAGGGATGTCCAAATAGTCAAGGCTTCATTCCCATTTTTCCCCGCAATGAAATAAAGGAAATCAATATGATAGAAACCTAAACAATCCATTTCAGTGCTCGAGGCAAGAGAACAAGGCCACACATAGCTTAACAGCAGGTTAACTTGTTCTTAAGTCACAGAAGGAGATTTCCTCTGAAAGACAGCATTTCAGGCTGCATCACATTCGGCCATGATTGGGAGTCCCATAAGGCGACGCTTAATTGGCCCAGCGTTGTCTGGGTTTGGCCAGTTTAGGCCGCCATTGATAATAAGAATTTGTTCTTAACTGACTTGCTTAGTTAAATAAAAAGGTTACATTTACAAAATGTTATGTAAATGTCCCCTCACACGTGAGGAGCATCTTGATTGAAAGGGATTTTACGCTGTCAGAATGTGATCCAGTTGGAAGGGGCGGCAGGTAGCCTAGTGGTTAGAGCGTTGGATCTAGTAACCGAAAAGTTGCGAGATCAAATCCCTGAGCTGATGAAGTAAAAATCTTTCGTTCTGCCCCTGAACAAGACAGTTAACCCACTGTTCTTAGGCCGCCATTGAAAATAAGAATTTGTTCTTAACTGACTTACCTAGTTAAATAAAGGTAAAATAAAAAAATGTCTTAAACAAATGTTGTTTCTCATGTCTCATCCTCCAGGTGGAAGGCAAGGGGAATGGTATAAAGACTGTTATAGTCAACATGACTGACGTTGCCAAGTCTCTGAATAGGCCTCCCACCTGTAAGTATACCCCCCCCACCACCTCCGTTCCAAGGGACACCTTCAGTAGCCAAATGTTGTCCAACTTTGCAAGTAGAAATGCCATGTTTATTTATAACAGGCCATTTTCTATCTGAATGTTCCACAACATTGTCCTGCTGAACACACCCCAGCCTTTTGGGCAATGGTCTGACCGACTAGATTGACATCTATTTCACAAGGTTGTGAATAGTTTTTAGTACTTGTAAATGCCTCTCTCTGTTCCCTACGTTGTGCCCAGTCCTCTAACGATAGGTTAAAAGGGGACATCGCACTCCACATTTAAAGTTTATTGGATGTTTTTTTGGATATAGTCCTGACATCAAGATGAGTCCAGGTCCCACGATATGGTGTGTGTTAGATTGGGCTATAGGCCTATGCATCAACACAAAATGAATGGATAAGATGAGCACAGCAAATCTGGAAGTTAAATGCTGCTTATCTTTTCCATTCATTTTGGATTGTGGGATGTGGCCGATCTACACAACTGATGTTGTGGGATGTGGACTCATTTTGACATGGCAATATGTTGGAACACCTTTCATCTGTGGGAAAGAGTGAGGCTATGAATGTCAGCACAAAATGCAATAAGGCAAGCTCTCCAACCTATGAGGAAAGTAAAAGCTTTAATCTGATCATATTTGGACAAAGTAAACTGACACTTTATTTATTGTTCTCCTTATCCAGATCCCACCAAGTTCTTTGGTTGTGAGTTGGGTGCCCAGACCCAGTTTGACGCCAAGAACGACCGCTTCATCGTCAATGGGTCGCACGAAGCGAACAAGCTGCAGGACATGCTGGACGGATTCATCCGCAAGTTTGTGCTGTGTCCCGAATGTGACAATCCCGAAACTGACCTGGTAAATAGTCTGGAAAGCTTTTCCTCGCATTTGTCAGATCCTGGGAAAGACCTAATTGAAACTGACCCACCCTCTGCCTTCAAATGAATGAATGAAGGAAGGGGGGGGGGGGGCACGCACGCACTTCACTATCACTCCATTTGAGCTTTTGGCCGTACTCTTTTCCTAGATCCAACCAGAACTGACCGAGCTCCCTTCCTTTTAGATACCAAATCCACTGTTTTGCAGGTGCAGTGTGACATGCTGGAGCTTCCTTTTTGGTATTTGCTTTTTTTCTTCGTCATCCAAACAGCCCTTTCTGCTGGACTTGGTATCCTCTGTGTTGTGTTGCCCCAACAGGGGAGGGGGGGAACTCGATGGTCCCACCACACCCCTCTGTGTTGTGTTGCCCCAACAGAGGAGGGGGGGAACTCGATGGTCCCACCACACCCCTCTGTGTTGTGTTGTCCCAACAGGGAGGGAGGGGGGAACTCGATGGTCCCACCACACCCCTCTGTTGTGTTATCCCAACAGGGAGGAAGGGGGGAACTCGATGGTCCCACCACACCCCTCTGTTGTGTTATCCCAACAGGGAGGGAGGGGGGAACTCGATGGTCCCACCACACCCCTCTGTTGTGTTATCCCAACAGGGAGGGAGGGGGGAACTCGATGGTCCCACCACACCCCTCTGTTGTGTTATCCCAACAGGGAGGGAGGGGGGAACTCGATGGTCCCACCACACCCCTCTGTTGCGTTTTTGCTGACAGGACAGGTTTCTATTGTAATTAGGTCAGCACTGTCACTGGTCTGCGCAGCCATGGGGGATCTGTTCTGCAGCGGGGCATGTCTAGGCAGGGCCTGCTTCACGAGTCGATGCACAGATGCTTTCCCGAGAGAACTCCAGTGCTGTTACAGATGACCGGAAGGAATGTGCACAGTGACTCATTCCACAGCTTTCAGCGTTTAACTGTGGCTGGCTGACACCGTTTAGTTGGCAGGGGTTCTTATGTCAGAGCTGACTAGAAATCCAATGTATTGATACTGAATTGTCAGGTTCTAAACCTGCTGTTTGATAGATGCATATCTCCTATAATATGTTTAAGTTGTCCTCATAGAGGATTAGCACAGAATTAGATAGACAAGCTATACTGGTCAATGGATGACCCTAATTTGATAGAAAATCAGTGTTTCCCCAAAGTGGTGGTGTGTTTTTCCGTCCCCTACGCCCCTGCACTGCAGTGATCCAGGAACTTCCTGGAGGTGTCGCATGATCTCTCCGTGGGGCTCAGGAAGCTGCAGTCAGTCTGTGGCTTGCTGACACCTTACGTGTCTGTGGAGGTGGCAAGGTGCTTGTTCATCAGGGCCTGAAACATTCCCCATGGCAATGTATAGAATAGGTCAGATGAACTTTGATTCATCTCGAAAACTGAGAACTAAAATCTTGCATCAGATGCTCGATTAGGTTCAGATGTTGAGAATAATGTTACTAGCGAAGTCTCCATTCCCCCTAAACCCATCATGAACTGACACAGGATCCGTGCACATCTTTCCTGGCCACACTGGGCTTATTCATACGCCTGTCACAGACTGTCCCTTTGGAATGGAGTGAATGCAGTCTATTCTAAGAACAGGAACGAACCGCTTGCATTATTCATTGGTTTTCTACAGTAGGCCTTGCCCTCAAGCACTATAGTAGAGGACAGTGTTTGCCGACCGAGACATCATACTGTATTACACTGTCTAGAACAATGTCGTTAGCTGTCTGCTCAATTATCAAGCCCCCCAAAATCTTGGTATATTTTGGGGTGGTTGCATAGACCTTTTTTGTTTGTTGTCCCAGGCCATGCTTGATCTAGGTCTGTGCAGCTGGCCCATAGAGCAATGGTACTTGAGCACCATTCTTTTCAGGGATGATGTTAAACAGAATATTGGGTCATAAAGGTGTTAACAGCAAGAACACAATTAGCTTCTCAAACTGGCCATCCTGCGTACGTTATGCACACATCTGCATATTTTTTTGCTACCCAACTTAACAAGATTGGCTTTTTCTTTTTTTCTCGTAGCTAATTGTTGCTTTGGCTACCGCTTAGGATATGAGACGTGAGTACTAATAAGACCATACTGAAGAATGTATTCTTTCTCTGTCCTTCAGCACATCAACGCCAAGAAACAAACCATCGGGAACTCCTGCAAGGCCTGCGGCTACAGGGGTATGCTGGACACGCGACACAAGCTCTGCACGTTCATCCTCAGGAACCCACCAGGTGAGCCAGACGTGTTCCAATGCTGTCTGACGGAAGCTACGACTCTTTGGGGAAAATATTAATTCTTATTTAGCGCTTTCAGGAACACTGCTTTGTCAGACATGCATACTCTCCCAGCATTGCCATTCTGGAAATTCTGTTAATTTGTTTTCTGAAAATCTGGAAATTTCAGAATGTACTGTACAGGGTTGTTCAGGCTGAGGCTTGTTCAATGTGGGCTTGGTTTAAAAACAATGCCAGACATGCTATGGCCTTCATTTTTTAAAGCACATGTGAACACAGCTATTGTTTTGCTACTAGGCACAGGATTAGTTTGTCTGATGGGTCACAAGAAACTTAAGGCACCTAGATGAGTCATGTTTGGTGGTATTTTCCTGCTGAAATCTTACGCAATGCACCTTTTTTTGTTTTTTTACATGAGTCATTGTCATGAGTCAAAGATGAGCAGCAGTGAGCATTGCAGTATCCTCAGAGGGCAGTGTCTGCTGTGGCACCTGTTTTCACAGCACTTCTTGGCACTGTCTCAAGTCATCCAAGGCTGTATGTTTGTTGAATTTATTACACTAAAGAACCATTCTCCAGTCGGGTAAATGTCAGAAACACAAGGCATCGAGAAATTATAAGTTGTCTGTCCTGACTTACCGCCCTCTCTCTCTGCAAATAGAGGACACTGGGTCTGTCAAGAAGAAGGAGAAGAAGAGCAAGAAGAAGGACAAGGAGAACGGCTCCAGTGATGGAGAAGCCTCCAACCACAACGACATAGATGCCCCTGATGCTGTGGTGAGTACCAGCACTTCATCGCCTCAGTGGCCAGCCAGACCTCAAAGCATCGGCAGAAACCTGAGGGATGCTTGATTTACCTTGACCTGGAGAAGTTTCAGTATCATCCTTCACACTTCTGATAGAACTGGATAGGTTAAAGCAGAATCTAGGTAGAGATGTTTTCTAGGGTCTAGGTAGAGTTTTTTTCTTTCTTGTCTAGTTGTCTTCGATCCATGAAGGGTATTGAATGGACAGCTTTCTGGAATTAAATGCAACCCTTCTCCATTCTCTCCTTGTTCTTGTTTCTCTGTAGCGTACAGCCTCATGGGAACAGTTTCCACTGTGTAGTGCTGACCGTCTTATTTTCAAAAGCACTGTATAAATGAAATGTGATGGCTTTGCTGTAGGACGGTGACGATGATGACCAGGACTGGGGGGAAGAGACTACAGAGGAGGCCCAGCAGCGCCGGATGGAGGAGATCAGCGCGCATGCTAAGAACCTGACTCTCAGCGAGGACTTGGAGAAACCCCTGGAAGAGAGGGTCAACCTCTTCTACAACTTTGTCAAGGTCAGACTCAGGAGGACCCTGTCCAGAAACAACCCCATTTCTGTTTTTACCTGGGGCCCTGTCAACTCAACACGCTCTGCCTTGCTTATTGCTCCCTTGCATGGAAACAACCCCCCACTGCTGTAGTTCAGATTTGCCTCTGCTCGTGTCGTACCAATTCTATTTACTGCGGTCACAGTAGGGACCTTAGGAGTGTTACGGAGGTGACGGGGTGCCTCGCTCATCCAAGTCTTGTGTTCCGCCTATAAACTCGAGACTATTCTCATCCCAGAGACTGTTTGCTACATCCAGGTATTATGGTTGTTTTGTCTGTGAAATAAACATGCACTAAGCAGAGTGCAAATGCACCATTGTTACTGCCTTTGGGACAGGTCTCCGTTGATTTAAAAATACATTTGACTCTTATCAGTTGTATAAGAATGAATAAAAAAATGAGGTGGTCCTTGGAACTGTTTGTGAGATGTCTCTGGGTGGCTCTCACCTCTTGTCACTCCCTCCATAGCAAAAGAAGGAGGATGGTGCCGTTGACTCCTCTGATAAAGAGATCCTGGCGGAGGCGGAGCGTCTAGACGTGAAGGACACGGCCCCGCTGATCCTGACAGAGCTGCTGATGGACGAGAACATCCGCGACCAGATCAAGAAGTACAAACGACACTTCCTCAGAGTGAGTCCCACTTCGCTTTCCTGTCCGTTCTGGCTCCTTCGTCTCTTAGCTCTGTGCCGTAACTCAAAATGGTCAGTTCTGTCACACTAATTGTTTGGCATAACCTCAACAAAAATTGTGGCAATAGATTTTTGCTCAATCTCTTCTCTGGTGTCCAGTTTACCCACAACAACAAGAAGGCCCAGAAGTACCTCCTGGGGGGCTTTGAGTGTCTGGTGAAACTGCACCAGGCCCAGCTTCTGCCCCGCGTGCCCATCGTCCTCAAAGACCTGTACGACGCTGACCTGCTTGAGGAGGATGTCATCCTGGCCTGGGCTGAGAAGGTAACTAGGATGACAATCAGGGTTAACTGAGATAATAGGATGGAACATTTTGTTATTCATCTAGGTCGGTGTCATTTGAGAGAATGTATTTTGTTAGACACGTCTCATCCAAGATATTTTACATATTAAACAGATATTTTTAAAGCCGGTAATCTACACTAGAACCTGAGACTTACAAGTCATCTCACATGCTACCTCTTAACACATCAACCCTGTGTGTCTCAGGTGTCCAAGAAGTATGTGTCCAAAGAGCTGGCCAAAGAGATCCACGCCAAGGCTGCGCCCTTCGTCAAGTGGCTTAAGGAGGCGGAAGAGGAGAGCGAGGGCAGCGGCGCGGATGAGGAGGAAGATGATAACGTGGAGGTAATGACTTGTTGCTACAGCTGATTTACCTGAAGACGGTCATTCCCGTCATACACAAAGACGTAGGTTTGGTGTTACGGCATTGAAATGCAAATGATCCCGTCACAAATGATCCCTGTCTATGGATCTATTCAGATGGGTGTAGAGCTGACATGATGCCCAACTCTGCATGGCAGAGCGCTTGTCTTTTCTACTCAATACATTTCTATCTAACCGTTCTGTTTATTGTGCATCCTGGTGAGATATGAGTGTCTCGATTTCACCCAATTAACATTTTCCTCAACCCCCCCACATCGCTTTCCCAGGTGGTCTACTCGTCCTCTGCCCGCGAGCTGAAAGTGGAGACTGTGACACCAGAGAAGCCCGCTGAGGAAGAGGACGACCTTGACATCGACGCCATCTAGAAACAAAACAAGACTCCACCGACCAGTTTTGGAACATCAATTTTGCATGCCCCCCCCCCCCCCCACTTACCTTCCAGCTTTACCAGATGAATCTATTTACTTTGCGCCTGTTTTATCAAGATCGCTAGATGGAGTGATGTTTCTATATGGGTGGAGAGTATTTTGTGGTTTATACTACAGCACTAAATGCACTGCATTTGTTTTCTGTGTATTTTGCCTCTCCAATCAATTAAAGAATGTTTGCTGCATATAGATTGTCGTTTCTGAAGTTAAACAGTTTCAGTTTTTTTCCCCCATGGTTCCAAGGGGAGATCCGGTATTGGCGTACTGAATTTAGGACCAAAGCTGACCATGAATTTGACTGGTGCCATTTCCTCTTCAAAGCCTGTAGTTATCACACCAATATGATGAGTATGGGCATAGTGGCATAAAATGGCTGCTACTGTAGTTTACAGTTCAGGTTATGATCTTGAGCTGTGAAGTCCTTAACCCCTCTTGGATATTCTAAGGCAATGTGAGAATGAAAATGGAACATAAATGACCAAAAAAAGTTCAAATGTCCTACTTAACTGCCTGTGAAAATATTTGGCACGAGGCTCCAAGGGGAGGTTTCATGGACACGGATTAATCCTAGACTAAATTGCACTTGTATTTTTTTACTGAAATGGAATTTCTCAGACGTGGTTTAAAATGTTCTTGGATTTGCCCTAGTCTACATTTTAAAGTGATTTCAAGGAGGATGATAATCTAGAAGTGATGTTTTAAATCAAACCCGGCCAAAGACGGGTTTAACTAGATTAATGGATATTGACCTTGACAATGGACAAATTAATAACCTGGACTATTTCAATGATGACCAAAGAGAACCACCAAGACCAGACAGGAGCAACCCACATTTTTTTTTTTTAATCAATTTCTGTGACTATGAAGAAAATGGAGCTGACAATTGTTTTTCTCGAGCCAAGGCTTTCATCTGACTCTTAGCGGATGGCCCTTCCCTACATGTACTGATCACCTTAGTTTTTGGCATCTGGAATCTTAATGAAACAGGAAATTTGTGTTTGTGAGCCGACTGCATAATAAATAGTCTGCAATGCTGTATGTGTACTGAGAGTTAACCTGAACAAGAAAAGTTGAACAATTTCAAGGATTTTACTGATTTACAGTCTATATAAGGACATCAGTCAATTGACTGGTAATACAGATCTGGGTCTGTTGGTCACAGATACCTTAAGGTAGAGGCGTGACTAGTTTTCTGATCTTCTGGTGCGTCTACGGTTTGGCTCATGCAGCGCAACACCACCTTCACATAGAGTAGATCAGGCTCTGTAATGTCCCACACGACGAGGTTGCTGGGTATTGGCAGGAACTGGAACATGCTGTCGTACAAGTCAATCCTGAGCGTCCCAAACATCCTCAACTGGTGATATGTGGTGAGTATGCAGGCCATGGAAAGAAACTGACGTTTTCAGCTTCTAGGATTTGTGAACAGATCGTTGTGACATTGCATTTTCATACAGAAACGTGATGTCTGCAGACACAGCGACCGGAAAATATTCAGACCCCTTGACATTTTCCACATGTTATGTCAAATCCTTATTCTAAAATTTAGGAAATGTAACTATTTCCTCTGCAATCTATACACTAACCCATAATGACAAAATGAAAACAGGTTTTTGGAAATGTTTGTAAATTTAAAAACAAACACCTTATTTACATAAATATTCAGACCCTTTGCTATGATACTTGAAATTGAGCTCAGGTGCATCCTATTTCCATTGAACATCCTTGAGATGTTTCTACAACTTGATTGGAGTCCTCCTGTGGTAAATTCAATTGCTTGGACATGATTTGGAAAGGCACACACCTGTCTATATAAGGTCCCGCAGTTGACAGTGCATGCCAGAGAAAAAAACAAGCCATGAGGTCGAAGGAATTGTCTGTAGAGCTCAGAGACAGAATTGTGTCGAGGCACAGATCTGGGGAAGGAAAGCAAAACATTTCTGCAGAATTGAAGTTCCCCAAGAACACTGTGACCTCATCATTCTTAAATGGAGGAAGTTTAGAACCACCAAGACTTTCTACAGTTGTGGCCAAAAGTTTTGAGAATGACACAAATATTAATTTTCACAAAGTCTGCTGCCTCAGTGTCTTTAAATATTTTTTTGTCAGATGTTACAATGGAATACTGAAGTATAATTACGAGCATTTCATAAGTGTCAAAGGCTTTTATTTACAATTACATGAAGTTGATGCAAAGAGTCAATATTTGCAGTGTTGACCCTTCTTTTTCAAGACCTCTGCAAGCCGCCCTGGCATGCTGTCAATTAACTTCTAGGCACATCCTGACTGATGGCAGCCCAGTCTTGCATGATCAATGCTTGGAGTTTGTCAGAATTTGTGGGTTTTTGTTTGCCACCCGCCTCTTGAGGATTGACCACAAGTTCTCAATGGAATTAAGGTCTGGGGAGTTTCCTGGCCATGGACCCAAAATATTAATGTTTTGTTCCCTGAGCCACTTAGCTTTCACTTTTGCCTTATGGCAAGGTGCTCCATCATCCTGGAAAAGGAATTGTTCATCACCAAACTGTTCCTGGATGGTTGGAAGAAGTTGCTTTCGGAGGATGTGCTGGTACCATTCTTTATTCATGGCTGTGTTCTTAGGAAAAATTGTGAGTGAGCCCACTCCCTTGGCTGAGAAGCAACCCCACACATGAATGGTCTCAGGATGCTTCACTGTTGGCATGACACAGGACTGATGGTAGCGCTCACCTTGTCTTCTCCGGAAAAGCTTTTTTCCGGATGCCCCAAACAATCTGAAAGGGGATTCATCAGAGAAAAGGACTTTACCCCAAGCCTTCTTCACAACAATTGAACCGCTCTCCTTGAAGTTCTTGATGATCCGATAAATGGTTGATTTAGGTACAATCTTACTGGTAGCAACATTCTTGCCTGTGAAGCCCTTTTTGTGCAAAGCAATGATGACGGCATGTGTTTCCTTGCAGGTAACAAAGGTTGACAGAGGAAGAACAATGATTCCAAGAACCACCCTCCTTTTGAAGCTTCCAGTCTGTTATTTGAACTCAATCAGCATGACAGAGTGATCTGCAGCCTTCTCTTCCTCAACACTCACACCTGTGTTAACGAGAGAATCACTGACATGATGTCAGATGGTCCTTTTGTGGCAGGGCTGAAATGCAGTGGAAATGTTTTTGGGGGATTCAGTTAATTTGCATGCCAAAGAGGTACTTTGCAATTAATTGCAATTCATCTGATCACTCTTCGTAATATTCTGGAAAAATGCAAATTGCCATCATACAAACTGAGGCAGCAGACTTTGAAAATGAATATTTGTGTCATTCTCAAAACTTTTGGCCACGACTGTAGAGCTGGGCGCCTAGGCAAAACTGAGCAATCGGGGGAGAAGGGCCTTGGTCAGGGCGGTGACCAAGAACCCCATGGTCACTCTGACAGAGCTCTACAGTTCCTCTCTGGAGATGGGAGAACCTTCCAGAAGGACAACCATCTCTGCAGAACTCCACCAATCAGGCCTGTATGGTAGAGTGGCCAGATGGTAGCCACTATGAGTTTGCCAAAAGGCACCTAAAGACTCTGACCATGAGAATCAAGACCATGGTCTAATGAAATCAAGGTTGAACTCTTTGGCCTGAATGCAAAGTGTCATGTCTGGAGGAAACCTGGCACCATCCCTACATTGAAGCATGGTGGTGGCAGCATCATGCTTTGGGCATTTTTTTTTTTAGTGGCAGGGACTCTGAGACTTGTCTGGATCGAGGCAAAGATGTACGGAGCAGAGTACAGCGAGATCCAGAGCGCTCTGGACCTCAGACTGGGGAGAAGTTTCACCTTCAAACAGGACAACAACCCTGACGCTTCTATCACACCGACAGTGTCATTGCATTTTGAAACACCAGAATTACATTCATTTCCAATGGAACCCTGTGTTTTCCTTGCAGCATTGCGTTGCTGAGGCAGTTGCAGTGTGTTCGGTGTGGTGCATACGTTGTATTTATAGAACGTTGTATTTATAGAACGTTGTATTTATAGAACGTTGTATTTATAGAACGTTGGATTTATAGAACGCTGTATTTATAGAATGTTGATTTATAGAACGTTGGATTTATAGAACGTTGGATTTATAGAACGTTGATTTTATAGAACCTATACATCAAACTGTATGAGTAGACGACTTGACAGAAATAGGAGCAGAAGGTGAACATTGAACTTTTGTTGCACACATATCCAGATGATGCTGCGTATTATTTTGCGCAATGACGCTGTCAGTTTGATCAAAGCACAAGCATACAGCCAAGACAATGCAGGAGTGGCTTCGGGACAGGTCTCTGAATGTCCTTTAGTGGCCCTGCCAGAGCCCGGACTTGAACACGATCGACCATCTCTGGCAAAACCTGAAAATAGCTGTGCAGCAACGCTCCACATCCAACCCTGACAGAACTTGAGACGATCTGCAGAGAAGAAGGGGAGGAACTCCCCAAATACAGGTGTGCCAAGCTTGTAGCGTCATACCCAAGAAGACTTGAGGTTGTAATCGCTGCCAAAGTTGCTTCAACAAAGTACTGAGTAAAGGGTCCTAATAGTTATGTAAATGTATTATTTCAGTTTTTGTAAAAAAAATATATAAAAAAATGTATAAAAACCTGTTTTTGCTTTGTCATTATGGAGTATTGTGTGTAGATTGATGAGGGGGAAAAATTATTTAATTTTAGAATATGGCTGTAATGTAAGGGGTTTGAATACTTTCCAACTGCACTGTACCTGGTCTGCTGTTGTGAGGCCAGTTGAAAGTACGGCCAAATTCTCTAAAACAATGTTGGAGGTGGCTTAAGGTATAGAAATGAACTTTCAATTCTCTGGCAACAGCTCTGGTGGACATTGCTGCAGTCGGCAGGAATGTCCGCTCCCTCAACTTGAGACATCAGCGGCATTGTGTTGTGTGATAAATCTGCACATTTTAGTGGCCTTTTATTGTCCGCAGCACCAGGTGGACCTGTATAATGATCATGCTGTTTAATTCGCTTCTTAATATTCCACACCTGTGGGTGGATTATCTTGGCAAAGGAGAAATTCTCACTTATGGGGATTTAAACAAATTTGTGCCCCCAAAAATTGAGGGAAATAAGCTTTTTGTGCATATCCAATATTTTTGGGATCTTTTAACGCTTTACATGTTGCGTTTTATATTTGTGTTCAGTGAACATCAAGCTCCTTGATGCTGCTGCCCAAGCCAACTACAAGGTTGAGTTCTATAAATATGGGAGCTTCCCTGGAGTCATTGGCTGTATAGATGGATGTCATATTCCCATTAAGTCTCCCTGTACAGCAGATGCTAAGGAGTATAGGAATCTTAAAAAAGGGCTTTCAATAAATGTACAAAGTGAGTGCACTCCCAATTTTCAGTTCTCCAAGACTCCTAACATTGTTGCAGGTTGGAAAGATGCATATCAAGACTCAAGGATTTTTTCCAAAACTCCTCTTTGCCTGCTCAGCTTCAAGGAGGACAACATAGTGGATTTATACCTGGTGTGGCCGTGGGTATGCACAGACCAACTTCTTGTTCACCCCCCCTCCCTCAATCTTCATGCAATAGGACGTGCGCAACAACGGTACAACCAAGCTCATATCCGCACCAGAGGTGTAGTGGAGTGCGTGTTTGGTTTATGGAAGAGTCGTTTCCAGTGTCTCAGAAACACATTGCGCTTTCAACCAAGAAGATGCTGCATTGCAATAATTGTAACAGTAGTGCTTCACAATTACCTCAAACAGCATGACTGCCCAGATCAATGACCTCAAACAGCATGGCTGCCCAGATCAATGACCTCAAACAGCGTGGCTGACCAGATCAATGACCTCAAACAGCATGGCTGCCCAGATCAATGACCTCAAACAGCATGGCTGCCCAGATCAATGACCTCAAACAGCGTGGCTGACCAGATCAATGACCTCAAACGGCATGGCTGCCCAGATCAATGACCTCAAACAGCATGGCTGCCCAGATCAATGACCTCAAACAGCATGGCGGCCCAGATCAATGACCTCAAACAGCATGGCTGCCCAGATCAATGACCTCAAACAGCATGGCTGCCCAGATGAATAACCTCAAACAGCATGGCTGCCCAGATCAATGACCTCAAACAGCATGGCTGCCCAGATCAATGACCTCAAACAGCATGGCTGCCCAGATGAATAACCTCAAACAGCATGGCTGCCCAGATCAATGACCTCAAACAGCATGGCTGCCCAGATCAATGACCTCAAACAGCATGGCTGACCAGATCAATGACCTCAAACAGCATGGCTGCCCAGATCAATGACCTCAAACAGCATGGCGGCCCAGATCAATGACCTCAAACAGCATGGCTGCCCAGATCAATGACCTCAAACAGCATGGCGGCCCAGATCAATGACCTCAAACAGCGTGGCTGACCAGATCAATGACCTCAAACAGCATGGCTGCCCAGATCAATGACCTCAAACAGCATGGCTGCCCAGATCAATGACCTCAAACAGCGTGGCTGACCAGATCAATGACCTCAAACGGCATGGCTGCCCAGATCAAGGACCTCAAACAGCATGGCTGCCCAGATGAATAACCTCAAACAGCATGGCTGCCCAGATCAATGACCTCAAACAGCGTGGCTGACCAGATCAATGACCTCAAACGGCATGGCTGACCAGATCAATGACCTCAAACGGAATGGCTGCCCAGATCAATGACCTCAAACAGCATGGCTGCCCAGATCCTCACATTGAAGATTTGAAGATGAGTACCCAGATGTTCCCATGGTTGAGGCAGACAATGACAGAAATGGACTTGCCTGAAGAGATTATTTTGCTATGCAACACTTCTTACAAAGATACTGCAGCTCAAGTGATTGAAGCGAACAATAGTCATGGATTGATAACAAAAAAGGGTAAAACTTTGCAATAAGGTTACTTTTGTAAAGTGTTTATAAAGGGGTTATAATTACATTAATAATGATTATTTAATCATTTGGAAATGCATTGTAAACCATTTATAAATGGTTATATCGCATTTGTCAAAATAGTACAATAACTTGCCAGTGTTTGCCAAATAGTGAGCCAATATTTACCTCCAGTGATTAACAATTTATAAATGCACTTACAAATGCTTATAATATTAACCTTTATGGATAATCATGCAACCTTATTTTCAATAGTAGCACAGTTGAGCAATAGTTATTTTCTCACTTTTGGGTGTGATTGCGTTGGTGCCCTGTCGCAGGAACAGTAGAGGTTGGTTTTCATGATGTGTCTTGACCCACCTTTCTAACCCTGATGCCCCTGGCCAAATTTCCATGCAGAACATTATTCAATCATCATTCCTAACGTTTGACCCCTTACCAGATGATATCAACACATTTACCACTTCTCTGTGATAGTCCAAGTATGGTCAAATGCTCTGGTGTGAAATGGTAACTGTAAAGTGTTTGGTTGTTGAAGCAGTGGAGGAGGTATCCTCTCACAATGTTGAATGTTTAGGTCTTCATACACACCATTCATTGACTGAACATGTTTAACAGTGTTGAATCTTCTCTCATGTATGTAGTGATGAGTACCTAGTACTGCCTATAAGCAGGGGTGTAAAATAATTAAGTAAAAATAGTTGAAAGTACTAAAGTCATTTTTGGGGGTATTTGTACTTTACTGTTTATTATTTTTGACTACTTTTACTTCACTACATTCCTAAAGACAATGATGTACTTTTTACTCCATACATTTTCCTTGACACCCAAAAGTACTCATTACATTTGGAATGCATGACAGGAAAATGGTCTAGTTCACACACTTTTCAAGAGAGCATCCCTGGTCATCTCTACTTCCTCTGATCTAACGGCCTCACTAAACACTTGCTTTGCTTGTAAATGATGTCCGAGTGTTGGAGCGTGCCCTTGCTATCAGTAAATTAAAAAACAAGAAAATGGTGCCGTCTGTTTTGCTTAATATAAGGAATTTGATATTATGTATACTTTTGATACGTAAATATATTTGAGGAATTACATTTACTTTGATACTTAAGTATATTTAAAACCAAATACTTTTAGACTTTTACTCAAGTAGGACTTTACTGCATTACTTTCACTTTTACTTAAGCCAATTTCTATTCAGGTAGAATTCTTTACTTTTACTCAAGTATGACAATTGGGTACTTTTTCCACCACTGCCTATAAGTATGTCTAAGCTTTGAGTGAACTCCCAAATCATCTATAAAATGATTTACCTACATTTAGAACTGCTAAAGTTATATGTTATTTTAAAGTGGCTATCCACCTACCATTAACCTATTTAATCCCATCGGTCTCAATAGGGACCTGTAAAAAAACGTTTTCAGTTATAAGGCACTAAAAATGTTACTGAATGATCTATCAATGCATTTCCAGCAAATATTTAAATAATAAACGGTCTCAATGAATGATGTGCAGTGTCACATGTTTAGTGTAAATTGTCACATGGCCAGAAGAGCCAAGGGCCTCTACAAGCCACGGGGGTCAGCCAGAAGAGCCAAGGGAAAAGCTGCAGGTGGTCAAAATAAAGATTGAGCGTTCAAACGATCGAAGAGGCCTTCCACTGATGTGATTCCAAAACACATAGGACACAGCCCAAATATTTGGCACAAAACCACTGAGCCATGGAAGGAGATCTTTACTGGCTGCTACTGTTGAAGATCAGACAAGATATGACAAAGCTTCTCACTGGCCAATCAACACGATGCACCGGTTCCACAGAAGTCGTCATTGTGACAAACGTACTACCTATGCATGTGAGAAATGCAAAGCGCCACTGCTTTATTGAGTGCTTCAAGATATACCATGGACAGTAGAAAAGGAGATGAGACCGAATGAAAAAGGTCTGAAAAAGACAATAAAAGAAACATAGAAAAGTCGATAGAAGGGTGAGGAGAAGCAGTACAATGGACTCTAGGAAGAAAAGACAAGTCAAAGGGTGAGGAGAAGCAGTACAACGGACTCTAGGATGAAAAGACAAGTCGAAGGGTGAGGAGAAGCAGTACAACGGACTCTAGGATGAAAAGACAAGTCAAAGGGTGAGGAGAAGCAGTACAACGGACTCTAGGAAGAAAAGACAAGTCAAAGGGTGAGGAGAAACAGTACAACGGACTCTAGGAAGAAAAGACAAGTCGACCAAAAAGACAATCAAAATGACTGAAATGTTGTTGGAAAAGAAGGTAATTTGATTCAAGACATCCTGTATGACAGTAGGTCTGACTGATCGTAGTTCAAAACAGTGATGCACAAACTAATCTTGCACTTGGTTCTGAAGCCTAACTCTATGATATATATATATATATATATAAAAGCACTCATTGTCCAGTGGCGCTTTTTAAATATATATATATATATATATATTGGTTGGTGGTTGAAGATTTCCCTCTAGTGGTGTGGGGGCTGTGCTTTGGCAAAGTGGGTGGGGTTATATCCTTCCTGTTTGGCCCTGTCCGGGGGTGTCCTCGGATGGGGCCACAGTGTCTCCTGACCCCTCCTGTCTCAGCCTCCAGTATTTATGCTGCAGTAGTTTATGTGTCGGGGGGCTAGGGTCAGTTTGTTTATCTGGAGTACTTCTCCTGTCCTATTCGGTGTCCTGTGTAAATCTAAGTGTGCGTTCTCTAATTCTCTCCTTCTCTCTTTCTTTCTCTCTCTCGGAGGACCTGAGCCCTAGAACCATGCCCCAGGACTACCTGACATGATGACTCCTTGCTGTCCCCAGTCCACCTGGCCATGCTGCTGCTCCAGTTTCAACTGGCCTGGGCCCTAGGACCATGTCCCAGGACTACCTGACATGAGGACTCCTTGCTGTCCCCAGTCCACCTGGCCATGCTCCTGCTCCAGTTTCAACTGTTCTGCCTTACTATTATTCAACCATGCTGGTCATTTATGAACATTTGAACATCTTGGCCATGTTCTGTTATAATCTCCACCCGGCACAGCCAGAAGAGGACTGGCCACCCCACATATGCTCTCGGTTCCTCTCTAGGTTTCTTCCTCGGAGGACCTTTAGGCCGTGCCCCAGGACTACCTGGATGGCTTTTGTCCCCAGTCCACCTGACTGTGCTGCTGCTCCAGTTTCAACTGTTCTGCTGTTTGGGGTTTTACCATGCTGGTCATTTATGAACATTTGAACATCTTGGTCATGTTCTGTTATAATATCAGCCAGAAGAGGACTGGCCACCCCACATAGCCCGGTTCCTCTCTAGGTTTCTTCCTAGGTTTTGGCCTTTCTATTTTTCCTAAATTTTACACCTGCATTGTTTGCTGTTTGGGGTTTTAGGCTGGGTTTCTGTACAGCACTTTGAGATATCAGCTGATGTACGAAGGGCTATATAAATAAATTTGATTTGATTTGATTTATATATATATATATATATATATACACATATATATATATATATATAATTGTATTTTGTTCAGTGTAGGCCTCTACTTGAATGCATATTCTACAGGCTACCTCTCTCCTAAATGTTACCTTTATGTTCAGTGGGAATGACTCCCACGACTGCTATACAGTTGTTAGTGAATGTTGCACTAAAATGTCACAATGACAATTGTTACAATGAATATTGCACTAAAGTACAAGTTCAACTGTTACAATAAAGTGACAATATTAATGTTTCAGTACATGTTGCACTAAAGTAACAATGTTGAAATACGTTGATGGTTGTTGTCTTTTTGTCTTTGCTCTCAGTATTCATATTGGTGTTGTATAAGGGTTTTTGATGTGTAAAATAGTCACACTAGAATGTGACGGGGAATTCTAATGGCAATGCTGGGGACTGCACTGCTAGTGACAGAGTTTAAAATGTGTTAATAACTGGGCTGGGGACTGCTTGTGACAGATTTTTAAATGTGTTAATAACTGGGCTGGGGACTGCTAGTGACAGAGTTTTAAATGTGTTAATAACTGGGCTGGGGACTGCTAGTGACAGAGTTTTAAATGTGTTAATAACTGGGCTGAGGACTGCTAGTGACAGAGTTTAAAATGTGTTAATAACTGGGCTGGGGACTGCTAGTGACAGAGTTTTAAATGTGTTAATAACTGGGCTGGGGACTGCTAGTGACAGAGTTTAAAATGTGTTAATAACTGGGCTGGGGACTGCTAGTGACAGAGTTGTAAATGTGTTAATAACTGGGTTGGGGACTGCTAGTGACAGAGTTTTAAATGTGTTAATAACTGGGCTGGGGACTGCTAGTGACAGAGTTGTAAATGTGTTAATAACTGGGCTGGGGACTGCTAGTGACAGAGTTGTAAATGTGTTAATAACTGGGTTGGGGACTGCTAGTGACAGAGTTTTAAATGTGTTAATAACTGGGCTGGGGACTGCTAGTGACAGAGTTGTAAATGTGTTAATAACTGGGCTGGGGACTGCTAGTGACAGAGTTGTAAATGTGTTAATAACTGGGTTGGGGACTGCTAGTGACAGAGTTTAAAATGTGTTAATAACTGGGCTGGGGACTGCTTGTGACAGAGTTTAAAATGTGTTAATAACTGGGCTGGGGACTGCTAGTGACAGAGTTTAAAATGTGTTAATAACTGGGCTGGGGACTGCTAGTGACAGAGTTTAAAATGTGTTAATAACTGGGCTGGGGACTGCTTGTGACAGATTTTTAAATGTGTTAATAACAGAGTTTTAAATGTGTTAATAACTGGGCTGGGGACTGCTAGTGACAGAGTTTTAAATGTGTTAATAACTGGGCTGGGGACTGCTAGTGACAGAGTTTTAAATGTGTTAATAACTGGGCTGGGGACTGCTAGTGACAGAGTTTAAAATGTGTTAATAACTGGGCTGGGGACTGCTAGTGACAGAGTTGTAAATGTGTTAATAACTGGGTTGGGGACTGCTAGTGACAGAGTTTTAAATGTGTTAATAACTGGGCTGGGGACTGCTAGTGACAGAGTTGTAAATGTGTTAATAACTGGGCTGGGGACTGCTAGTGACAGAGTTGTAAATGTGTTAATAACTGGGCTGGGGACTGCTAGTGACAGAGTTGTAAATGTGTTAATAACTGGGTTGGGGACTGCTAGTGACAGAGTTTTAAATGTGTTAATAACTGGGCTGGGGACTGCTAGTGACAGAGTTGTAAATGTGTTAATAACTGGGCTGGGGACTGCTAGTGACAGAGTTGTAAATGTGTTAATAACTGGGTTGGGGACTGCTAGTGACAGAGTTTAAAATGTGTTAATAACTGGGCTGGGGACTGCTTGTGACAGAGTTTAAAATGTGTTAATAACTGGGCTGGGGACTGCTAGTGACAGAGTTTAAAATGTGTTAATAACTGGGCTGGGGACTGCTAGTGACAGAGTTTTAAATGTGTTAATAACTGGGCTGGGGACTGCTAGTGACAGAGTTTTAAATGTGTTAATAACTGGGTTGGGGACTGCTAGTGACAGAGTTTTAAATGTGTTAATAACTGGGCTGGGGACTGCTAGTGACAGAGTTTTAAATGTGTTAATAACTGGGTTGGGGACTGCTAGTGACAGAGTTTAAAATGTGTTAATAACTGGGCTGGGGACTGCTTGTGACAGAGTTTTAAATGTGTTAATAACTTGGTTGGGATATATAAGAACTTTGATAACTGCATAGGAGAAACATGTTAATTCAGTATAAGTAACATTATCCCACCGGTCACAATTGTGACCGACCATAAAACACACTTTTTCACCTACCTTTCCATTAAAATTTCAAACAATAATGATGGATTACTTCAAAGGGTTACTAATGACACTTGATTTGGATATTTTCACGTCTGGGAAAAATTCAGGATTTAATGGGTTAAAAAATGAGTTACCAACATTTATAACTGCTGAAAAGATACCTTTCAAGAAAGTGGAAACCTACTGACCATTTACTAATGAGTTAGGCCTACCAATATAACTTATCAAAATACACTGTACTTTAAAAGAAAGTGGAAAACTTCTTGCCATTTATCAATGAGATGCAAACATTTATAAAAGCATATCATCTCCTCAAATATGCAATACATAGTAAGGGACATGCAATTTAATAGAAAGATACATTGGTAAAGTGGCAGTGACTCAAATCTGTAGCCTATCATTGGTATAGTGGGTAGGCTGGTTTATTCACATAAAAAGAGCAGGGGGGGAATATTTTTCTCCCCTTTTTATCATTACAAGTCAGAATAGAAATTGACTACAGATTAACTACCTAAAATACAACCTAGGGTCTCATGGTCTCCTTCGGTGTCTTCATTTGTTGCTTTCTTGTTAAGAAATTTCCCACACCCTGGAGTCAGAGACCTCCTATAAGGTCTCAGAGATCTCCAAAATGATCTCTGACTCCAGGATGGGAAAATGCCTTTGTCTTTGTCCTCCAGGCCGGGTTAGTGACACAGTCTTCGCTCCTGGCTGCTGCAGATCTAGCGGGCGGACCTTCCTCCTGTTTTATCCCCTCCAAGCTATGGTGATAATCTGCCTCTAGAAAATGTTTACATTGTTTGGTTTCGGTAATTGCTCCAATTACACACAATGCTTCTGTATTGGTGTCCCATCCCTGGTTTTTGAAGCATCCTCAGGTCAGCACCAAGTGCACATCATTAATATAATTAGGCTACACAAAGATTAACTGGTTAGTCCTTACTTACTTTAGCATGAAACTCCCTAGTCTAGAACTAATTAATCTAAAGTTAAGCAACGTCTCAGAAATACATGTTTTAAATCTGGATTAATTGAATTATAATTAACCTAGTCCCGATTTAAATTCAAATATGTCTGGGAAACTGCCCCTAAATCTACAAAACAGCAGTGATTTCACAGAACTGCTCATCTGTGATCACATGATTCCATCAGGAAGTTTTGATGATATTTCCTGAAGATATTATCAAAGCATTTTCTCATGCTTTTATCAGATCAAAAACATGTTTAGCTTTCGGTACAGTACTTGGTTCCTACATCATGTGGGTTTGAGTATGTGTTTTGGTTTATGAGGAACAAAGGGATTATGAGTAAATGACCAAGCTAATTCAGCAGGCTGAGAATTGCAATTTTAGGACAAGGTTTGATGCCATGGACTATGGA
Source organism: Oncorhynchus gorbuscha (assembly GCF_021184085.1). NCBI lineage: Eukaryota > Metazoa > Chordata > Actinopteri > Salmoniformes > Salmonidae > Oncorhynchus > Oncorhynchus gorbuscha. The sequence continues at coordinate 11,316,341 of NC_060184.1, forward strand.
ATAAACAGGTTCCAACTATATCCACATGAAGGAGCAATTGACTGCTATTGAAAGGAAGATTTCATGACCTGCTAAAAGCAAAGATTTGTATAACCAACCCAAGATAGACCAGAGCCTGTCGTTTCCATTGGGTGAAAATTAATCATAGTTTCACAGTAATCATAATTAGCATATTTCACTTCGGGAACGCCTACTCTGTGAAGTGCGCTGTGCAATAACTCAATTCGCCCTTGCACTCCTCGACCATTTAAAAAAAAAAAAAAAACTATGGCAAAGGGTAAAGTCTACAAAAACGCAGTCCACTGTGTTTGTTACAAATTATAGCTTTGGAAATCGAAAACTTTATGGAGATCAAATGTTTCATCGATGAGAAAATTTACAGAATGTCTGCCGAAATTCATCTCGCTCCAATTTCTCCCACTGCGCTTCCTCTCATCGCCATATTTGGTATTGAGTGGCAACACCAACCGAATGCATGACATTTATTCGGGGAAATATCTGTCTCATTGTTCGAGCTATACTAAAAGTGCACAGCCTACGAACCATGATCTATAAATATTGATCTCACCAGATGTATAAATATTTCACCGGATGTATAAATGTGAAGCATCCGGTCGGCGTTTCCACACACTACCAAGTATGGGAGTGGGAGAAGATGGAGGGAGATCGATTTTGGGCGACATTCTGCTAAGTTTGTCATCGATTAAACATTTGATCTTAATACAGTTTTCTGTTTCCAAAACTAGAATCTGTTACAAACAGACTGGACAAAGTTTTGTAGAAAAAAATGTGTAGTGCAAAGTTATTAAAATGTGTAGTGCAATTGAGTTATTGCACACGCGAACCTCAGAGTAGACATGCAAGAATGCGCCAATAGGCTCTTACTAGGTCGTGGCTCTGCCCACCTCCTCGTTTGTAGTTGTTGGAAAAGTATTTTCTATCCCTGTAGCGAAACAGGATGGTTCGTACAAGGGTAAAAACTGCATACCAGTTGTCATGTTCCCACGTAAACCACCAGAGGGAGATATTACCTACAATTTCAACTTTAAATCCAGCAACAACAACAGAAAGACTACAAATTAGACATTTAAAGATTTGTATCAAGCACAGGTGTAAGTAAAGGTCAGTAGTAGGTCAGTACTCGACTCAAGTAAGTCATTATACTCAACAACTATCCTATGACAATAAGAATGACAACTCAAAATGATTTATTAATCAATGCCTGAGTGCAAATAGAGAACTGAATGTCAAAACTGATGTTTACCGCCCAGACTAGCCTCGTCGCGAACCAGGCACAATGACGTGATTGTGGAGGTATGGCAACATTACGGTCAGACTAAATGGAATAATTCAGGCTGTGCACGTGATTGGGAGTCCCATAGTGCGGCGCACAATTGTCCCAGCATCGTCCGGGTTTGGCCGGTGTAGGCCATCTTTGTAAATAAGAATTTGTTCTTAATTGGCTTGCCTCGTTAAATAAATGTTAAATAAAAAATGTATAATAATAATACTGTAGCTGTCATTTGATATTAAAGAAGTTGTTAAACACCTGAAGGTTATATATATATATAACGACATATATAAGAGGTTTTGCATACTTCAAATCAGTAGATATGTATTTAGTACCAGTATTGGTAGATATGTCTTACCCATGCAATGTACAGAGATTGTGGACATCAACAATACATACTTACCAAAAGGAATGCTTTTCATTGTCTAGAATACACTTTGTCAACAGAAATTGTTGTACTATACAGTAGGTTGGAATCCTTCAACACTGGTAGATAAACAAACCTTTACATTTGTAGATTTATAGAAATCTAACTTGAATTAAATGTAACTTGGATCATACTAATTTTAGGCTTTAAAAAAAAATCCTGTTCAGGTAGACAGGGCCTTGAATGTTATAATCTACTCACATGAGTTGCAGGACCAGAGTCAGTGTGATTGATTGATTCACAATGACGCAACATGGTGAGTGATAAATGTGTTTTGCTGTCAAACTTTTCGATAGGCCTTTTTTGTGTGTGTGTGTGTGAGACAGAGAGACAATATAATATTGTGTGTGCAAGTGTCTGTGTGATCACCCTGGGAATGTACAAAGATACCTTTGTGCTAATGAGGTAGGGTCAGTGTGACATGTGAGTGAACTCCCAGGCTCCTCTCTGCTGGTCGTGTACCCTCCCTGTGACAGCCAGGGCGAAACTGCACATTGTTGCCCTGGAGACCATCTTATGGTGAGAGAAGAAGACAGCTTTTTTTCTCACGTGAGAAGAGAGAGACTTGGATTTCAAGCCAATATCCAACTGTGTTTTAGAAATAAATCAGTCTTCCTTTAGAATTGTTTTTTTCCTATATCTTTTCCTGTCTTTCTTGTTTGCTCCGCCTCCACCACTTTGTTACGCAGACTGTTTTCTCTCTCTCTGTGTTTCTTAATTTTCTCTGTGTCTCTCTGTGAATAGACCCTTTGATGGTGTGTGCTGGCCACACAGGAAGTGCACTGCTAGAGGTGCGGCTCATGTGAGAAACACAAGACAGGATGCAGTGTGTGTGTGTAAGCATGTGAGACCGAATGACTGTTGTTACAATATAGATGGAACTTGTCTCAGATTAGACACCCAATCTCCATCCTGCAAGCAATTAACTGAAAGTGTTTTTTAGTTGTTTAAAAAAAAGTTTTTATTTTAGGAGAATAGATTTGGGAGTTCAGAATCAGAGAGATGGAGTGGCACTAAAAATAAAAAGATTCAAATCAATCTGTGCTTTCAGTTGTTTCACATGCACGGGTCAGTAGGGGCAACCTAAATGCCTCTAGGCACGGTAGGCAGGGGTATTTAATGTATTGTGCAGCAGGTAGATTTTTCTCTCCAGTAATCACCCTAGCAACAACAAACAGCTCTGCCCCAACCGAAGCTCCAATAAGCTTTAAAGCCATGTCTTTCCTCACTTCCTCTCAACGCATTGGGTTTGGTTTGGCACTCTCGAGTTAGCAGGCGGCCATCTTGGATATAGCAATCAAGCAAACTACCCTTACTTTTGGGATGGGGAGGACTTTAACCGAACTTGGGTCTTTCGGGGTACCAGCACCGTCGGAAAACGGGGAAGCGCGCTTCGGAAGCTGAAAATCAATAGTAACTCAAGCCGCAAAAACTGGCTGCAAATTCTGAGACCGGTTTTACGTTAACACCCCTTCCCCTCCCCTTTTTCCTTGACTAGACATTCTGTGCATTTGTAGAGAGCCCGTGAACTATTGGAATACAGTTTATTCAGTTTTAGTTCCCTAAAAACGAATTGGAACATTTTGGAGCTCGGGGTTATGGTTTGTTGTTGGACAACCTTTTGTGGGTTGTTGTGTTTTTCGCAATCTGTCCCACCTCTGTACAGTAATGCGGTTCGACAATTTACCTAATTAATCTGTGGTCTAGACATCTTCCAGCGTGTGTTTGCTGGAATTTCGGCGTTGCGTTAAATCCATGTTCTTCAATAGCATTTGTAGACCTGCTTTCCTCCTGTTGGGCTAAGGTGCAACAAAATTTAAAAAAGGAGACCCAGAACGCCGAACCACTTCGTGGAACAAGACATTAACATGTCAACCAGAACGCCACTACCTACTGTCAATGAGCGTGATACTGAAAATGTAAGTATTTGTTCCAAGTAAGTTAGGCTTTAACGTTACTCATTTCAGCTCTAAAATTGGCATTGACCAACTTTGTAAGAATTGTGTTTGTGCCAATTTAGGTGTCATAGTCTACATGTTATGGTACTTTCAAGACAACTGGGAATTGAGAAAAAAAAGAGGTCAAAACATGACGTCAGGGAACTTCAGGTCGGAAAGTCAAATCAATTATTATTTGTCATATGCTTCATAAACAACAGCGAAATGCTTGCTTACCGGCCCACCCAAACAATGCAGAAAGGAAAAAGTGAAATGGTAGAAAAAGAATAACACCAGAAATAATAAAAATAATAACACAATGAATGAATGATAATAATATGAATGATAACTTGTATATCTATATGCACTGGGTACCAGTACCGAGTCGATGTGCAGGGGTACGAGGTGATGAGGTAGATCGAGTATATACATATAGGTAGGGATAAAATGACTTTGCAACAGGATAGATAATAAATAGTAACAGCAGTGTATGTGATGAGTCCAGAGTTAGTGCAAAAAGGGTCATGCAGATATTCTGGGTAGCTATTAGTTAACTATTTAATTCACTATTTAGCAGTCATATAGCTTGGGGGTAGAAGCTGTTTAAGGTCCTGTTGGTTCCTGACTTGGTACATCGGAATTGCTTGCCGAGTGATCGCAGAGAGTCAATGACAGTCAATGACTTTGGAGTCTTTCAAAAAATATTTATAACCTTTCTCTTACATCTCCTGATGTAGAGGTCTTGGAAGGCAGGGAGCTCGGCCCCAGTGATGTACTGGGCCATACGCAGTACCCTCTGCAGTGCCTTGTGGTCGGATGCCAAGCAGTTGCTATACCAAGATGATGCAGCCAGTCAAGATGCCCTCAATGGTGTAGCTGTAGAATGTTTTGAAGTCCTGAGGGCCCATGCCAAATTTTTTCAGCCTCCTGAGGAGGAAGAGGCATTGTCGTGCCCTCTTTACGACTGTGTAGGTGTGTTGTGGACCATGATAAGGTGAATGCACCAATTTGTAAGTCTCTCTGGATAAGAGCGTCTGCTAAATGACTTAAATGTAAATGTAAAAATGATAGTTCCTTAGTAATGTGGACATCGAGGAACTTGAAGCTCTCGACCTGCTCCACAACAGCTCTGCCTTCTGTTACCTGTAGTCCATGAGCAGCTCCTTGTCTTGCTGACATTGAGGGAGAGGTTGCTGTCCTAGCACCACACTGCCAGGTCTCTGACCGCATCCCCATAGACGGTCTCATCGTTGGAGCTCTAGGAAGATGCCTGTTTCCATCTTGGAATTCCGGGTTGGTTGACTGTAAAAAATAAAAATAAAAAATCCCAGTAGAAGCTTTTTCTTTCTCTAAAGTTTCCAGGTTTCTTGAACACACTATAGTCAGATTTCTGAGCTCTGAGTTCCCAGTTGTTTTGAACCCTCGGAAGTCCCGAGATTAAGTTCCCCGTTGTTTTGAACGCGACACCAGTCAGGCCAGAAAGCTCTTAATATACAGTGCGCTCGGAAAGTATTCAGACCCCTTGAATTTTTCCAAATGTTACGTTACAGCCTTATTATTAAAATTTATTTAAAAAAAAAAATCAGCAGCAATCTACTCACAATACCCCAGATTGACAAAGCAAAAACAGGTTTTTATCAATTTGAGCAAATTCATAAAAAAACAACCATACCATATTTACATAAGTATTCAAACCCTTTGCTATGATGCTCGTAATTGAGCTCAGGTGTATCCTGTTTGCATTAATTATTCTTCAGGTGTTTCTACAACTTGATGGGAGTAAATTAAATTGTGGTAAATTCAATAAATTGGACATGATTTGGAAAGACACACACCTGTCATCATTTATACACAGCACATCATTTCTAACTTTTAAGCATGGGAAACTACAGGTGAGTTTACCTGCTGGCGCAAGGAGTAGTCGTTACATTACAAAAATGCCTGCTTTGTTACTGGTTGGCATGGCATTCTGGGGTATATAGGTCAACCAGCACACACTATAATTAGGACAAGCTCTGTGCGCCCACCCCCTTGGAGTTGAGCGACAGGTGCCCAAAATGTGTTCACACGCCTCTGAGCATCAGTGAGCGCAATTTGGATCAATGAATTGTCACCAGCACAAAACCGGACAGGCAGCCTACTCCGATGCCATTCAGATCGCCAATGCTAGGATGAAGGGCTCACACTCTGTAAAAAGGCACCGCATCACCATAGTAAGTATTCGTTTTCTTCTTGAAGTGACCCATATTTGGGGGGGGGGGGTTATTTTGAAGTTTTCAATATGCGCCACAGTACGCGAGAGACTTTTTCTAGTCTAGGCGACGATAACGTAGTTATTCAGTTGAACTCAATTGCAAAAGTATCAATAGGGCTATTTGAGTGTCTCAGAGTTCGTACTAGTTTTGCTGTAAGGTTTTGGTGTTTGGAGAATTATGTGTGCAAATGGGCTTTTTTTTGTGAATTTGTGTGTGTCCTATTTATAAAGACCTCCATTGTGCCTTATCAGTAATTTGTGTCGAGAGGTCACAAGGCTTAGGAATGTTTTTCCCGTAGTGGCCACTGTATGCTGACCTTGATGACACGTTTATGGTAAATGGTCCTACTCTCTCACTTTTAGAGAGTAAGCAACCAACAGAGACAGAAGATTTCAAAAACCTGTATTTTGCTCCTCAGACTTGTCACTTTCAAGTCTGGGTTGATAAACTGGCTCTGTGGTGATTTACGTAGAATGTATGCACACATGACTGTAAGTCGCTTTGGATAAAAGCGTCTGCTAAATGGCATTTATTATTATTATTATTATTATTATTAAATGAGTCCCCTTGATCACACGGCACATAATTAGGCTATGTCTGACTCATGACGACATGAATTGAAGAACCTTTCACAATGGAGCCATTACTTGACACAATCCGATTCCATCCCTGACCAAGTCTTTGACACTCTACGATTGCAACCTTGGTCTGTTATTTTGGGACACGTTGTTGATTCAGCGATAGACGGCACGCTGATGAAATACAGTAACAGCTGTAGGCGGCACGCTGATGAAATACAGTAACAGCTGTAGGCGGCACGCTGATGAAATACAGTAACAGCTGTAGGCGGCACGCTGATGAAATACAGTAACAGCTGTAGGCGGCACGCTGATGAAATACAGTAACAGCTGTAGGCGGCACGCTGATGAAATACAGTAACAGCTGTAGGCGGCACGCCGATGAAATACAGTATCAGCTGTAGGCGGCACGCTGATGAAGTACAGTAACAGCTGTAGGCGGCACGCTGATGAAGTACAGTAACGGTAGTAGGCGGCATGCTGATGAAGTACAGTAACGGTAGTAGGCGGCATGCTGATGAAATACAGTAACGGTAGTAGGCGGCATGCTGATGAAATACAGTAACTGTAGTAGGCGGCACGCTGATGAAGTACAGTAACGGTAGTAGGCGGCACGCTGATGAAATACAGTAACGGTAGTAGGCGGCACGCTGATGAAATACAGTAAGTGTCATTGTCTGTGCTTTACTGTTAGACTTGGAACTGTGAGATGGTTTGGCAGGATGATAAACCCACAGATGGGCCTTCTGACACTATCAAAGAGGATCAGCATATTTTTCAAGTTTGACTGTATCTATCTCTATACTGGGTTTACCTCGCTGTAATGGTCCTAGAAATTAGGACGCTTTGATTCTTAGGCCCGTATTCCATAGAGGTCTCATTGTACTGCACATTGTAGGATTATATTTCATAGTTGCCTTTTGGATGATCTTTTGAAAGGTTAAAATAATCAAGTTTTCTGTCAGTTTGAGCTTCAGGGCTTTTGGAACTAGCGTCTATAAAAGGTAGACCAGTTTGGTGTCATTTGCGTTTAAGCTAATCTGTGAAGGGGGGGAGGGGTAAAAACAAGCAAATAGTTAAACAGGTTAGTTGTAGAAACAACTTGCTCTGCACTCCAGTAGCAAAAAATGCTCCTCCATGAACAGTGTTCTATTTTTTTGAAACGTCACTGTGTCTTATGAAACTCTTGGGTAATAGACCAATATAAAGTGCTCACTGTAATGAAGACACACCACAAACTAAGGGGGTGTTTTCACAGCATTGTGGTAACATCCCAGCAATGTGTCTAAAATGTTGGCACAATGTTACTGTAAAGGCCCTTTAGACAATTGCGATGGTTTCTAGACGTGTTTCCTTAAATGTAGGCCGAGACTGAAGTGAAGTTTGTTGTTGTTGTTGCAATATCTTATTTTGTTCCAATGATCGTGCTAATCTCACTCACTGAAACCAACGACAACTTGGAAACCAATTGTAGGTCGCTATCTCCGAACTAAACAGATTGTATTAACATGTGGTTACATGGGGAATGTCAATGTTGTTACTAAAGTTACGTGTTTAGGTACATGCGTGTTTTGGTTGACCCATCTCAAGTCCTTGTCAGGACAGTACAGCTGTGCCCCATTTGGCTAACTGGACCTGCGTCACAGCCCTTCGGGCTGATGGATACTTTGCCGGGCTAGGACATCGATGTTGGATAGATACCACTCTACTACCAACCCTCCTCTCACCATACACCCACTATTGCTATTAAGGTCATTAACCTCTTCCCTTTTATTGTTTTGTAGGGCTGACCTCATTTAGGAAAATGGTCGATTGTTTGGTCGATAGGCTGTTGGTCGACTGAGATTTCTTTAGTTGAGCAGTAGCAAAAAAATGTAATATTATTCATGGTGTACAAGACATCTGATTCTCGCCTGTCTGAGTGGACTGTGGGGATGGCACAGTCCATCACTCTAAAGCATGTGCTGCTGAAATTGTATAAGGCTAAGGACAATGGTGCAACACTAATAAAAATATTTGATATCAAAATGCTCTTTCTCCCGCATTTGATAGTGGTCACGGTTCTGAAACATCCGTGCTCTGTTGAATTGGCGACTTTTCCTAGACCATGTTGCTATGTGCATAATAGCAAAGTTACCCAGCATATTGGTGTTGAGAACCACGTGGCGGAGGCAGCAGTGGAGTTAAGAGAAGAGAAAACAGTCCTCGCCTTAATTGTCTAAGAAAAGTGAGGAAACCCAAACTTAATTATGTCTATAACTGTTAAATGTGCCTGTCTTTATAAATCATCCATCTACAGTGCCTTCAGAAAGTATTCAGACCCCTTCACTTTTTTATACATTTAGTTTTGTTACAGCCTCATTCTAAAATGAGTAAAAAATATAAAAAATATTTTTTTAAACGATCTACACACCATACCCTATAAAAATGAAGCAAAAACAGGTTTTTATAAAATTTTGCAAATGTATAAAAAACAGAAATAACTTATTATTTAAATAATTATTCAGACACTTTGCTATGAGACACCAATTGAGCTCAGGTGCATCCTGTTTCCATTGATCATCCATTGATCATGTTTCTACAACTTGGAGTCCACCTGTGGTAAATTCAATTGAATGGCATGATTTGGAAAGGCACACACCTGTCTAAATATGGTCTGACAGTTGACAGTGCATGTCAGAGAAAAAACCAAGCCATGAGGTCGAAGGAATTTTCCGTAGAGCTCAGACGAAATGGTGTCGAGGCACAGATCTGGGGAAGGGTACCAAAAAATGTCTGCAGCATTCAAGGTCCTCAAGAACACAGTAGCCTCCATCATTCTTAAATAGAAGGTTTGGTACCAACAAGACAATCGTGGGAGAAGGGCCTTGGTCCTCTGTGAAGATGGGAGAACCTTCCAGAAGGACAACGAGACCTGAAAATAGCTGTGCAGTGAGGCTCTTGAGAGGATCTGCAGAGAAGAATCAGTATAACTCCCCCAAATACAGGTGTGCCAAGATTTTAGCGTCATACCCAAGAAGACTCTAGGCTGTAATAGCTGCCAAAGGTGCTTCAACAAAGTACTGAGTAAAGTGTCTGAATACTTATGTAAATGTCATATTATTTTTAACATTTGCAAAAAATTCTAAACCTGTTTTTCCTTTGTCATTGTGTGTAGATTGATGAGGGGGGAAGAAAACAATTGAAATGAATTTTAGAATAAGGCTATAACGTAAAAAATTGTGGTTAAGTCGAGGGGTTTGAACACTTTCCGAATGCACTGTATATCTACATAAGACAGATCCTGCTTCGGTTGCTTGAGTGTTTGTTTAATAGCCTACTGATACTATGAGCAGCACGCCTCACGCAACTTATGTCGGATAAACATGTTTTTAATCTTTGCTATGCTGTAATACAAGCTTTACACTTAATGTTTTTCATTAGTATTATTTATTTAGTGTTATTTATGTTATTTATGCTGTTCCGAATTGTCAAATAATATTTGTAATACAAATAACCCTCCTTTGTCTTGATCTTATTCTTATTCTTGATCTCCTTCTTATTGCTATCATCATTCTAATAAGTAATGTCATTATCATTAGTTAACTTAGCAGCCTTGTGTAACTACCATCGAGCTGTAGGCCTAAGAGCGTATGCTGTTTAGTCATAATACCGTAACTTACTTTGGCCTATTTTTTCAATATTTATATAGGCTACTGTATCATTCATTCGTTCATGTCATCACACAGCATACGAGCCATTCATCATTTGAAATGCAATCAAGCATTTTAGTTTTAAAATAACACAGCAAGCCTTACATAATTAGCGTAAACAATAACTAAATCGTTCCATTTTGGAAATTGCATTCACAAATAAATGTTTTTAGTCTTTGCTGTGATAAAGGCTTTACAAAAATGTAAAACTTTTGTTTTTAAATTGACTCTCTGGTACGCTTTTCATTTATTTAGTGTTGTTTACATTGTTCCAAACGGTCAGAAATTATATTGTAATATAACAGCACCTGTTTGACAAACACAATATCCACGCAGCGCTTGCTGCTTACTGTTTTTTTTCTTGATCTCCCGGTATTTTCCACAACTAGTGACATTTATTACACTCATCTGACTTCCCTTTACCTCCTGAGCAACCAGAAAACATTCCCCCGTTTCAGTTAATTTGTCACATCCTCTGCATCCAATTTGCTGTCACGTGTTAAGGCATTTGGAATATGTTCAATGTATTGATGTGATTATGATATGTTGATAGGTCAGGCCCTATTGGTCATGTGCATGCGATGGATACATGTGCCATGTAAAGAGAGCAACGGTTGAGGGACTAGGAAATGTTTTTCCGAAACAAGTGAGGGATTTCTGTAACAACTTTTCAGTCAGAAATGGCTGTAATTATGTTGCAGCTTCAGCAACATGGACAGCGTAATATACACTGATGTTTTGTGGTGGTTGCTACAGCAGGAAGAAGAGAGAGACGGCGTGTGCTAGTCACAGTCACTCACTCGCTGTAATTTATTAAAATGTATTTTATTTTAATTCCTGCCCGGCACAATCAAATCAATTGCGGTTAGACTCCCTCTAATCATTTGTGTGTATTAACCATTTCATCAAACAGAGCTCTTAACGCATCGGACAAGTGTATTGCATATAGTTGATTTGATTCAAATACATAGGATATAAAGGAAAAATACACATTTAAGCATTTCTACCAATCAATTTAGTTTAAAGAACAGAACTCTCGATCGACCAGGATTTGTTTGTTTGTTGGGACAGCCCTAATTGCTTGTCATTAATACAACACGTGTGGTTTTCCATAGGACCTAGTAACCCTTTTTTTGGCAAATCTCATTATTACATTTATTTAAGTGTTACTTGTATTTTATTAAACTTATTTTTTACACTAAGCCATTCCGAAGTAATTCAGAGTGCACTAGTTGATTCAACTGTGAGTAGGGCTTTCTGAGAAAAATTAAACCTCAGTGAGGCTCAATCTTACATTCATTGTGTTTGGAGCTTGTCTTTGTATCCGGACCCTAACAGTTGATAGCAGTGCAAAACATCACAGTAGTTCATCAGTCAGTCTATAAATGAATTGATATCGAGCATATGTGAAGATACAACTCATTTGAAAGACAATGTATACCTGGATTGATTGCTGTGAAAAGGGAATTGATTCTGAGACTGTTGTTGGGTGATGGTATGGGTATCCACATCTATACATTCCTTACTTCAAGATACAGTATTTTAACCTGGTCTTAAATTATATATATATCACAGTTGAAGTCGGAAGTTTACAAACGCCTTAGCCAAATACATTTAAACTCAGTTTTTCACAATTCCTGACGTTTAATCCTAGTAAATATCCCCTGTCTTAGATCAGTCAGGATCCCCACTTGATTTGAAGAATGTGAAATGTCAGAATGATAGTAGAGAGAATTATTTATTTCAGCTTTCATTTCTTTCATCACATTCCCGGTGGGAAAGAAGTTTACAGACACTCAATTAGTATTTGGTAGCATTGCCTTTAAATTGTTTAACTTCGGTCAATTGTTTCAGTAGCCTTCCACAAGCTTGAGTGAATTTTGGCCCAATCCTCCTGACAGAGCTGGTGTAACTGAGTCAGGTTTGTAGGCCTCCTTGCTTGCTCATGCTTTTTCAGTTCTGCCCACAAATTTTCTATAGTTTTGAGGTCCGGGTTTTGTGATGGCCACTCCAATACCTTGACTTTGTAGTAGTTAAGCCATTTTGCAACAACTTTGGAAGTATGCTTGGGGTCGTTGTCAATTTGGAAGACCCATTTGCGACCAAGCTTTAACTTCCTGTCTGATGTCTTGAGATGTTGCTTCAATATATCCACATAATTTTCCTCCCTCATGATGCCATCTATTTTGTAAAGTGCACCAGTCCCTCCTGCAGCAAAGCACCCCCACAACATGATGTTGCCACCCCCGTGCTTCACGGTTGGGATGGTGTTCTTCGGCTTGCAAGCCTCCCCCTTTTTCCTCCAAACATAACGATGGTTATTATGGCCAAACAGTTCTATTTTTTTGTTTCATCAGACCAGAGGACATTTCTCCAAAAAGTATGATCTCTGTCCCCATTTTTAATTTATTTTTATTTGACCTTTATTTAACTAGGCAAGTCAGTTAGAAACAAATTCTTATTTTCAATGACGGCCTAGGAACAGTGAGTTAACTGCCTGTTCAGGGGCAGAATGACATATTTGTACCTTGTCAGCTCGGGGATTTGAACTTGCAACCTTCAGGTTACTAGTCCAACACTAACTACTAGGCTACCCTGCCGCCCCATGTGCAGTCTGGCTTTTTTATGGCGGTTTCGGAGCAGTGGCTTCTTCCTTGCAGAGCGGCCTTTCAGGTTATGTTGATATAGGACTTGTTTTACTGTGGATATAGATACTTTTGTACCTTTTCCTCCAGCCTTCACAAGATCCTTTGCTGTTGTTCTGGGTTTGATTTGCACTTTTCGCAACAAAGTACGTTCATCTCTAGGAGACAGAACGTGTCTCCTTCCTGAGCTGAATGATTGCTGCGTGGTCCCATGGTGTTTATACTTGCGTAATATTGTTTGTACAGATGAACGTGGTACCTTCAGGCATTTGGAAATTGCTCCAAAGGATGAACCAGACTTGTGGAGGTGTACCATTTTTTTGGCTGATTTCTTTTGATTTTCTCATTATGTCAAGCAAAGAGGCACTGAGTTTGAAGGTAGGCCTTGAAATACATCCACAGGTACACCTCAAATGATGTCAATTAGCCTATCAGAAGCTTCTAAAGCCATGACATAATTTTCTGGAATTTTCCAGGCTGTTTAAAGGCACAGTCAACGTAGTGTATGTAAACCTCTGACCCGCTGGAACTGTGATACAGTAAAATAATCTGTCTGTAAACAATTGTTGGAAAAATTACTTGTGTCATGCACAAAGTAGATGTCCTAATCTACTTGCCAAAACTATAGTTTGTTAACAAGACATTTTTGGAGAGGTTGAGAAACGAGTTTTAATGACTCCAACCTAAGTGTATGTAAGCTTCCGACTTTAACTGTATGTTTTACTGAAATGTATATGTATGCAGTCAATTTTAACAACCAAAATGTCCCATTTTTAAAGACATTGGCTCTTAAGCTATTTTGAGTCTGTTCAAGGTCTGCATTCTACAATAAGTGTCTGCTCCAGATGAGTTATTAGACCGTTGGAAGGTTTCCCTGTGAGTGCAGCCGCACGCTCACTCAAGTGCTTTGCTCAATCTTTTCACCTAAAGCTAATGACGTTACAGCGTTGTTCAAACATTCAGCAATCTCTACTATACCCTCTTATTACCAGGCAGTGCTGATATCATTATTTACGACCAGGACTTTATTCCTTTCAGAACAGCAACTCATGCTAATGGCTGTACAACATTTGTCAAACATTCACCAATCGTTTGTATCCTTTCCCATCTTTACCAATGGAGATATAATGCCACCAGGAATTTTTCTCTCCCCAAAACATCAGCTCGATGAACACTTTATTCAAACAGTTAGGAAATGAGTTGGCAAGTTGGGGGACAAATTGGCAAGGTTGCTCACGGGGATTGAACCCCAGTCCCCGGTGATTTGTTTTAATGTCTATTGACAAGTTGAGCTCTGATCAATGCCCTCCAGGCCAGGAACATTGGTTATCCCAGTAGTAGACAGTCTTGTTCCTTCTTTCTTAGAAAGAGTTTTTATTTAACCTTTTATGTTACTAGGCAAGATCAGTTAAGAACAAATTCTTATTTTCAATGACTGCCTAGGAACAGTGGGTTCACTGCCTGTTCAGGGGCAGAACGACAGATTTGTACCTTGTCAGCTCGGGGATTTGAACTTGCAACCTTCCGGTTACTAGTCCAACGCTCTAACCACTAGGCCGCCCCAGTTTAGGAAAGGCCGTAGCTCCATGAACATTTTATAAACCTGTCATTTGTTTCAACCGATTCCATTTAATCAGGATCAAACTCAAATCAATGATTACCTCATTATTTGTCTCGTCTTTGCTTTTCACGTGTTGTGAGACAAATTTGATATGTCCCAAGAATGGAGTTATTGTGCTAGTGTGCGTCTTCCACTACCATAAAACATACTTTTAGACTGCTGAAACAAGCTCACAATTATTCTTCAGGAAATTGACCTTTTCTAGCTTTGGCTTTTGATTGTCAAGCTCTTAGGTGCCATGCTGCTGCGTGTCTACACAAGATCAATGTCCTGTTTAGTCGATATTCTCTGACATGCAACTTCAAATGACTTTTGACCTTCTTCTAATCTCCTCCCCACAGCACACCTCGCACACCGATGGGCGCAACGAGGTCACCACGCGGCCCGTCCGCTCAGGCGCCCGCTGCCGGAACTCCATTGCCTCGTGCGCCGACGAGCAGCCGCACATCGGCAACTACCGGCTGCTCAAAACCATCGGAAAGGGCAACTTTGCCAAGGTCAAGCTGGCGCGTCACATCCTCACGGGCCGAGAGGTGAGACAGCAGCAGGAACATTTTCTCATTTGTTTGGCTAGGGTAGAATAACCTAAGGTAGAATAGATTACAATAATTGTTTGCTTAAAAAAAATATATATATATATATATTTTGAGTACAATGTTGGTTAGTAGATTTAGTTGATACCAGCCACCTCACCCTTGCTGTACTTGACAAGTCAAGGGGCAACACTCTGCACCAATCGTAAGAGTAGTCACGGTAATTGCATTTTGTTTGTTGGCGAAACAAATAAAATGCAAGTTGGGGAAATTGTATTAAATGTACTAAACTTACTGAAGCAACAAGCGAGAGGCAAATTGTATTGAGACCCCCTCCAGCCCTCAGTTCTCCTAGAGGCAGCAGTGCTTTACACACTCTAAAATGGCACCGTGGCAATCTGAGAAACAAGTTTGTTATTGTTGAGTGGCCAGCCGATAGGCATGCCAATTCCTATGTGAAGTGGTTTCAACAGGAAGTGATTTTTTTTTCTTCTCCCCCCTTTACTCTCTCTTGACAGGTTGCCATCAAAATCATCGACAAGACACAGCTGAATCCTACCAGCCTTCAAAAGGTAAAAGAAAAACCTGTCTTGTCTCCCTATTGGACACTGCACATCCTTTTCCATGTGCATTCTCTGGTTGTAGAGGACTGGGATATCATTAGGCCTCCACTGCAGTGTACAGTTGAAGTCAGAAGTTTACATACACCTTAGCCAAAAAACATTTAAACTCAGTTTTTCACAGTCCCTGACATTTAATCCTATTCAAATTCCCTGTCTTACGTCAGTTAGGATCACCACTTTATTTTAAGAATGTGAAATGTCAGAGTAATAGTGTAGAGTGTTTTATTTCAGCTTTTCTTTCTTTCATCACATTCCCAGTGGGAAAGAAGTTTACAGACACTCAATTAGTAATTGGGTAGCATTGCCTTTTGAATTGTTTAACTTTGGTCAATTGTTTCAGGAAGCCTTCCACAAGCTTCCCACAATAAGTTGTGTGAATTATCGCCCATTCCTCCTGACAGAGCTGGTGTAACTGAGTCGGGTTTGTAGGTCTCCTTACTTGCTCACGCTTTTTCAGTTCTGCCCACAAATTTTCTATAGTTTTGAGGTCCGGGCTTTGTGATGGCCACTCCAATACCTTGACTTTGTTGTCCTTAAACCATTTTGCCCCAACTTTGGAAGTATGCTTGGGGTCGTTGTCCATTTGGAAGACCCATTTGCGACCAAGCTTTAACTTCCTGACTGATGTCTTGAGATGTTGCTTCAATATATCCACATAATTTTCCTCCCTCATGATGCCATCTAGTTTGTGAAGTGCACCAGTCCCTCCTGCAGCAAAGCACCCCTACAACATGATGCTGCCATCCCGTGCGTCACGGTTGGGATGGTGTTCTTCGGCTTGCAAGCCTCCCCCTTTTTCCTCAACATAACGATGGTCATTATGGCCAAACAGTTCTATTTTTGTTTCATCAGACTAAAATGTACGATCTTTGTCCCCATGTGCAGTTGCAAACCGCAGTCTGGCTTTTTTATGGTGGTTTTGGAGCAGTTACTTCTTCCTTGCTGAGCGGCCTTTCAGGTTATGTTGATATAGGACTCGTTTACTGTGGATATAGATACTTTTGTACCTGTTTCCTCCAGCATCTTCACAAGGTCCTTTGTTGTTCTGGGTTTGATTTGCACTTTTTGCAACAAAGTACGTTCATGTCTAGGAGACAGAACGTGTCTCCTTCCTGAGCTGTATGACAGCTGCATGGTCCCATGGTGTTTATACTTGCGTACTATTGTTTGGACAGATGAACGTGGTACCGTCAGGAGTTTGATAATTGCTCCCAAAGATGAACTAGACTTGTGGAGGTGTACCATTTATTTTCTGAGGTCTTGGCTGATTTCTTTTGATTTTCCCATGATGTCAAGCAAAGAGGCACTGAGTTTGAAGGTAGGCCTTGAAATACATCCACAGGTACACCTCCAATTGACTCAGGCTAATCGACATCATTTATCAGAAGCTTCTAAAGCCATGACATTATTTTCTGGAATTTTCCAAGCTGTTTAAAGGCACAGTCAACTTAGTGTATGTAAACTTCTGACCCGCTGGAATTGTGATACAGTGAATCATAAGTGAAATAATCTTTCTGTAAACAATTGTTGGAAAAATTACTTGTGTCATGCACATAATAGATGTCCTAACCGACTTGCCAAAACTGTAGTTTTGTTAACAATAAATTTGTGGAGTGGTTTAAAAACTAGTTGTAATGTCTCCATCCTAAGTGTATGTAAACTTCCGACTTCAACTGTATATAATATTCCTACTTTGAAAGCTGTATGCGGTGAAAAGTGTTAGTACATTAGTAACACTTCATGCCCTATTTCCATGATATATTATAAAATCAAGTCTGTCTTTTATTTTGATGGAGGTGGCCTGTGAGTGTATGGGACTTCCCTTCATCAAGTAGCCCTTGAAACTAGTTTTGTACCGAAATGCCAATTATAGCTAATTAATACGATTCCCCCATGGGATTTTGACATGTTGTGATTTTGGGTGCTTCACTACGTGTCTTGGAAGCACAACTAGCTTAATTTCAGTGTGTGTAACTCACAAACTTCACAGCAGACTCAGCATTAGTTTGAGCAGAGGCGCAGAGTGCAGACCCCCTTAAAGGTCTAAGTGGTTGTACTGCACTGCATGGTGGGAGGCAGGGGGTAAAGTGGTGGCTGGTAGAGGAAACCTCAGCAGACTTGGATTTCAGAGGCTGCTAATAATACCCTCGGAGGAGATCTCAGAATGGGAGGCTGGTGAAAGAACAGCGCTGGCCCTGCCAACAAGGAAAGAGATGCAGCAACTGGGGTCTGGGCTGTAAGTGGGGAAAAGAACAGGCTGTTGACCCGTTGAGGTACAGAGGATCTGGAGCACACAGGACCCAAACTGTCTTCTTCATGGGCTGTTTATTATTATGCTCTGATGAAAGCTGAAATGATCCGACGCTTAAACATGCCAGCTGGCCCAAATATAGTTAAAGGTAACAAATGAGGTGATGTCTTTCTGGACTTTTCTTTTGAAAAACCATGTTGAGTGCCGTAACCTTTTCCACCAATAATGTTTGTGGCAGAGTAACCCTAACCTAAAATTAGGACACGTGCCAACTAATAATGTCATATTTATATTTCACTGAACCCCCCCCCCCCACAAATATTTTCTGAGTCCCACTTGAAACTGTAGTAGACTTTGCTACGGTGCAATTTACCAGGGTGGCAATTTACCAGACTGCGGCTACTGCCCTGTCGTGTCTGCCCCCCTTCCTTCAGCTATATAGATCAGACTGTCACATTGGGGTCGGTGGAGACTGATGACGTTCACCCCCACCCCACCCCACCAACTCCTATAATTAGCCAGCACTTGTTTTTCCAGGCCATCGATTCGGTTTGCTTTCCATTCGCTGGCCAATTGACAGCCCGTGGCTTGAACTGTGGGTATACAGGATGGTTGGTGGTAAGTAGGGAGGGAGAGAGAGGGGAGAGGATGAACACAAGGACGATGAAGGAGAGGAGAGCGGGCGAGTGTCATGCTTCTCTCTCTCTCTCTCTCTCTCTAGCTTCTCACTCTCCACCCGGGTGCTTAGCTCTTCACCAGGAGCCTACTGCTTTCTGGGTCGGCAGGCGAAGCCAACAGGCATCTGCTTGATGAAGTGGTCTAAAACAATTCCTGGTTCTGCGCCATTGCGTAACTGAGCCTCCAGTGGGCGTCCAACAGAGCCGGATAGCTTTTACAAGCTTGATGTGTCCTCACAGCGTTTTACCTCCACACAGGACTTTTATTGTCCTCACAGCGTTTTACCTCCACACAGCACTTTTATTGTCCTCACAGCGTTTTACCTCCACACAGGACTTTTATTGCCCTCACAGCGTTTTACCTCCACACAGGACTTTTATTGTCCTCACAGCGTTTTACCTCCACACAGGACTTTATTGTCCTCACAGCGTTTTACCTCCACACAGGACTTTATTGTCCTCACAGCGTTTTACCTCCACACAGGACTTTATTGTCCTCACAGCGTTTTACCTCCACACAGGACTTTATTGTCCTCACAGCGTTTTACCTCCACACAGGACTTTATTGTCCTCACAGCGTTTTACCTCCACACAGGACTTTATTGTCCTCACAGCGTTTTATTGTTTGATAAGTCATCGTCTCTATGGTCTGACCCTTTGACCCATTACTGGTCACTGAGGAAGTTTTATCTGTAAGACCTCTGGGTCCATGTTGAAAGGTCTGCTCAGTCTGTTCAACTGGATTACTATGGCAGCTTTGGGACGAAGTTAGTTGATGTTGACTTGAAGGATATGAATGGTAACACAGACAGGAAATGCTGTAGTGGTAAATCGTTTTGAATGTTAAACTCATTTGAATACCCCTAATGGGAACAATATTAAAGCGGTCTATCTTCCCTGCTGTTAAATACATCTGTCATTCACTCTCATGTCATCTTTAAACCTGATTCAGGTGGAAAGTTTTTTTAAACTTTGGATGTGTGGATATTTTAAAAATAAAATAAAAAGCCACCCAATGATGGTATGGGTGGGAGATGAATTAAACTCAGAAGTGGTGAGCAAAACAACACATGATGTCTGAGAACAACACAGTTGAAGAGTATGACCACTGGACTGATTTAATTTGACATTTTATATTCTATTTCTATTCTTTTCTTTTTTTATATATATATATATTTTTTTTACAGTCCATCGGGGCATCCTAGATTAAAATACACTGGCCCACCAACACATCTCAGGACCTCATTCTGACAATGGGCACCTCTTTGTACAGCTAAAACATTTTTTTCATCCTGCCAGCATTCTTTACATTCCCTCTTGTGCTCATTGGTTTGTTTTCACAGACTCGTTCGCTGCAGACTATTTTTATTTGCTGTGGTGTGACGTGTGACCTCTTATGTAATTGGTGGGAGTGGGAGGAGAGCCCCACTGTCGATTTCAGTCAATCTTCCTGCTTTTAGAAGCGATGTGGTTTTATGAAGACCCGAGGTCAGGGCACCGGGATGTGAATACAAGTAGCAGAGGATGAGCTTGAAGTATACTATCAAAACCCTTCAAACACATCAATGGCTCTGCTCGAGGCGACGTCGCCCTTACCTGGGCGCCGGGGGCCAAGGTAGTCAGCCGTAGGATGTGTGGGGTTGGGAGGAGGAGGTGAGATGTAGAGCAGGAGAATAGTTTTCAGCTTTGGTAGATGACATCAGTTGATTTTTACCTCTAAATGTTAGCGCCTTACATTTGTATTCTGATGGCTATCGTTGTATCTTGTCAGCTCTGTATCAACGTAGCGGGTTCACATTCGAAATGTTTTCACACTTTTGTGTTTATGGATTAAAATGAGTGTCTACACAACAATGTCTATTATTCCACTAGTATGAGGCCATGTTCAATCCAAGCTGGCCACAGTGAATTTCTGGGGAAAGACGAAACAATGGTCTGCCTGTTCTGTGCTGCATGTTTGGATGAATATAATCAGGAAGAGAATGATTCATGTTTGAGGAAAAAAAAGATACCCAATTATGGTGTTCATTCATCTTTCTCACAGTACGGGGAAGAAGGATTTGTTTGATCCAACTCTGGTAACTTCCAGTTACCGCTTTTGATTGAAGAACAACATCAAGTTTCCAACTCCTCCACATATTGTAATTTACCCTATTGTGGAAGCAGAAGGGTGAGCAGGTACTCTGTGTTTTTGTAGGTGTAACTCAGTTTTGGGACAGGGACCGGGACTACAGTTAGTGATGCCTCAGGAATGCGTGTGCCGGAGCAATCAGGGTTGTCTGGTGGCCCTTAGCTATGTTGGCCAGTCCCTTTTTTTTGTTTGCTTCTGGCAAAGCAGTGACCTCATTCATTGGCGTCGACATCAGTAGCAGAAAGGGACTGTTGCTGTTATGTCTGTGGCGCTCCATTTGTTTAGCTGTTGTGTCTGGGCTTGACCTGATTTTTCATAACGTCTGGGGGGAGGCTGTCTGGCTTTTGTATAGCACACTCTATGTTGTGGGTGGGGGGGGGGGGGGGTCATTCAGATACAAAATAAGGAATGCTTTCATAGGATGTTAGGATGAGGAGCCAACCAAATTAACTATGCACCTGTGCTACTATTTTATAAAGAAACAAGTGTCTACAGTGTTGTGTCGTATGACATCCCTCACACCCTTTATCTTTAAGAGATCACAGACGCCCATCATCCAAGGGCTCTGGGAAGATTGATTGTCTGACTCTTTGTATCCCCACCATTAGTACATTTCTTCTGTGTTCCTTGCCGATGTCTTCTGCAGCCTGAGTCACCAGGCGTTGTGTTCTTCTATCGGGAGGGCACATGCTAGAGGATTTGAGGTGGAGAGAGAACTGATTTTGGGGCACTCAACAACAACAACAAAAAAGACACATATATAAAAAATAATCCCCAGCCACAAAATTCACCAATTCTGTTTTAATAGCTTTGAATGACTGTGAAAAGAAATAACTAGTCCTAAATGTGTCGGCGGTTGTGGAGTTCAGTCCTGGTTAGAGTCATGAGACACTGAGACTTCAACCCCTCTGGATGTAAACGTCGCTGCCGGGCATTAGTCTGCCGCAGCTGATGTCTACTCCCCCAGACGTCGTCGTTGTGGAGGGTACAGGCGGACACGCCCTCCATGGAGGAAACGCAGGCCCCGTAAGGGATTCCTCTCAGCCTGGACTCTCCTCTCTCTGGTACTCTAGAGGCACACTGCCATCAAATGTTTCTGGAACATTTGATTTCTGCTTTTCTTTCTCCAGGACAGTGAGATTTGTTTTCCCTGTGCTATATTATTTAAAAAAATAAATTCTCACCATTTCCACGCCATAGTGCAGCGTTAGAATACGAACCCTGGGCCTTCCCCTCGAACCCTGGGCCTTCCCCTCGAACCCTGGGCCTTCCCCTCGAACCCTGGGCTTTCCTCTCAAACCCCGGGCTTTCCTCTCGAACCCCGGGCCTTCCCCTCGAACCCCGGGCCTTCCCCTCGAACCCCGGGCTTTCCTCTCGAACCCCGGGCTTTCCCCTCGAACCCCGGGCTTTCCTCTCGAACCCCGGGCTTTCCCCTCGAACCCCGGGCTTTCCCCTCGAACCCCGGGCCTTCCCCTCGAACCCCGGGCCTTCCCCTCGAACCCCGGGCCTTCCTCTCGAACCCCGGGCCTTCCTCTCGAACCCCGGGCCTTCCTCTCGAACCCCGGGCCTTCCTCTCGAACCCCGGGCCTTCCTCTCGAACCACCTCGCGGAACCTTTTGCACTGTTTACGCAATCCCGAAATACTGGACGTGCCGCCCCGTCATCACGGCAGCTTTCCAGGCAACACTCCGTACTGT
Source organism: Oncorhynchus gorbuscha (assembly GCF_021184085.1). Classification (NCBI taxonomy): domain Eukaryota; kingdom Metazoa; phylum Chordata; class Actinopteri; order Salmoniformes; family Salmonidae; genus Oncorhynchus; species Oncorhynchus gorbuscha. Next base: position 11,338,699 of record NC_060184.1, read on the forward strand.
AATGGGAGTCCTTTTGTTTTAATTTTTGGTTGGCACGTCAGAGTGGCTGTTGCACTGCACGTATTTTCTTTCCTTATAATTCTCTGTCAGACATTTGACCTCAGAGATGCTCATGTCTAGGTCGTATTTGAGGGGCCAGGCAACGGTCAGAAGCTGGGGGCGGGGGGTGGCTGTGGCTACGTTAAATCTCTCCAGCAACCTGTCCCTTCATGACCCCAGGCAGGCGCAGGCAATCCTCGCTCCCACACCCACCACCGAGCCAGCCTGCTTCCTTCCTCCCGGGCCCTGTTTGTGAAGCGATGAGTCACCACCCGGCGCTAAGGGCGTTTATCATCCATAACCGAGGATTGCCTTGAACAAGCTAATTTCAGGGGGGGTTTGTGTGACGATACCTGCCTCACTGAAATTAATTATCTGCTTGGGTTCATATGAACAATCTGACTAAAACAATACCCAAATGTTTTTATTTTTCCTTCTATTACATTGTCCTTAGGGCCACCTCCCTGGCACGTGGAGATATTTGTGATGTGCTCGACTGTAGTCATATTTCCCTAGGATCTTGTTATTTCCCCCTGAAGGCCACTAAAGTCACCGGAAGGGTGACTTTAGTTTTTTTTGGCAAGGAAAATATTGAATATCGGTATCGGCCAAAAAATGTCATATTGGTGCAGCACTAGTTTCAAGAACTGAAACCCCAGCCAGCTAATGCCAGTGTCAATCCAATAAGAGAAAGCCAAATTGAACTGTCCGGTTTGTTTCAAGCCAAACCCTCAAGACGGTTAACAGTGAAAGTGCAAGGCCAAACCGCTGTGGCGACATCTTGTCCACCTTTATGGTTTGTGACACAGTCACCACATTAGTCCGTTAGAAGGGGCAGTTTTCAACTTCTCTCCTGTTCCAGGTTGTCGTCTTCGCAGTCTTGCTGCACTGGTTATTATGTCTCAGAAACATTATAAATATGATCAAGTTATCTTTTTAGAGATGCAAAGCTTGACTGCAAAAAAGACAACCTGAGACAAAACCCATTTTCATTTTGGGACCGGTCATTGCATTGGACAGCACAGCCGCCGATCCAATCACAGCAGTTGTCTTTGGACATCTTAACCCATACAGGACAAGTCATGTTGACTACTGACCGAGTAGTCAACCTGACTTGAGTACAGCTAGATCAGGTGTCATGCTACTTGTTATGATGGCCAGAGACGTGTGTGTACCTGTGAGTGTATGCGTGCATGCATATGTACAGGTCTGAATGTTTCTACACATTTGTGTGTGTACAGATGTCGGATCTGAACTTGATCACTCATTTGTCGTCGAATTTTCCTGCTGGATCAGGAAATTCAAAATGAGCAGTTCTCTTTCATCAAGGCAAAGGGTGGCTACTTTGAAGAATCTCAAATATAAAATATATTTTGATTTGATTAACACTTTTTGTTGGGTACTACTTGATTCCATGTGTTATTTCATAGTGTTGATGTCTTTCTACATTCTTCAATGTAGAAAATAGTAAAAATAAAGAAAAACCCTTGAATGAGTAGGTGTGACCAAACTTTTGACTGTTACTGTGTGTATATATTATATCTCTCTCTTTATTACTATCTAACCCTACCACCTGTCCCCTAATTGGAGTAAACTAGTAAACAACGCTTAGGCCTCTACCTCCATAGTATACATACATATTATGTCTATTTTACATTAGTTCTATTTAGTTTGTTTTTACTCCTGTCCTCCTACCCTCAACCTCTCCCATCTATTTCAAATGTTCATCCAGGTTGGACTTCTATTTGCCATGTCTTTCAAACTGTGCTCTTTCACAAAAGTTCTTAGCCCATATCTGTTTTACATGAGTTATCTTGTTATTATTCCCAACATTCAGCTCCATTCAACCCTTCTCATATCTCTTAACACCATCTGTATTGGATATATATTTTTCAACTGTGCTGTGATGTTTCACAAAAGTTCTGAACCTTTCTATTCTCATTTGTTTCTACAGATTGTAAATTGAAAATAAACATTTTTGCTAAAAGTATTATTAGATTATTGATCAATTTTTGACTATGCCTTTTCAGATCACCTAGTAGTGCTATTTGCAAGGTTAGCTCCAGGTAAATGTTGCAATTCTTCAGCCATTCCTGGACCTGTGACCAAAAACAAGCTACATATGGACAGGACAAAAACAAAGTCTCTTTGCAGCAAATTCTGCAGAGCTTGGACGGTCGCATCCCCCCGTAAGTCAAAGTCGACTTAATCTATCAATCAAATGTATTTATAAAGCCCTTCTTACATCAGCTGATGTCAAAGTGCTGTATAGAAACCCAGCCTAAAAACCCCAAACAGCAAGCAGGTGTAGAAGTACGGTGGCTAGGAAAAACTCCCTCGAAGGGCCAGAACATAGGAAGAAACCTAGAGAGGAACCAGGCTATGAAGGGTGGCCAGTCCTCTTCTGGCTGTGCTGGGTGGAGATTATAACAGAACATGGCCAAGATGTTCAAATGTTCATAAATGACCAGCAGGGTCAGATAATAATAATCAGTGGTTGTCGAGGGTGCAACAGGTCAGCACCTCAGGAGTAAATGTCAGTTGGCTTTTCAGAGCCGATGATACAGAGAATCTCTACCGCTCCTGCTGTCTCTAGAGAGTTGAAAACAGCAGGTCTGGGACAGGTAGCACGTCCGGTGAACAGGTCAGGGTTCCATAGCCACAGGCAGAACAGCAGCATGGCCAGGTGGTGTAGGGACAGCAAGGAGTCATCAGGCCAGGTATTCTTGAGGAAAGGTCCTAGGGCTCAGGTCCTGAGAGAGGGAACATTAGAGAGTGCATATTTAAATTCACACAGGACACCGGATAAGACAGGGGAAATACTCCAGATATAACAGACTGACCCTAGCCCCCCGACACAAACTACTGCAGCATAGATACTGGAGGCTGAGACAGGAGGGGTCAGGAGACACTGTGGCCCCGTCCGACGATACACCCGGACAAGGCCAAACAGGCAGGATATAACCCCACCCACTTTGCCAAAGCACAGCCCCCACACCACTAGAGGGATATCTTAAACTTACCATCCTGAGACAAGGCCGAGTATAGCCCACAAAGATCTCTGCCACGACACAACCAAAGGGTGGGCACCAACCCGGACAGGAAGATCACATCAGTGACTCAACCCACTCAAGTGACGCACCCCTCCTAGGGACGGCATGGAAGAGCACCAGTAAGCCAGTGACTTGGCCCTGTAATAGGGTTAGAGGCAGAGAATCCCAGTGGAAAGGGAAAACGGCCAGGCAGAGACAGCAAATACGGATTGTTGCTCCAGTGCCTTTCCATTCACCTTCACAGTCCTGGGCTAGACTACACTCAATCATATGACCTATTGAAGAGATGAGTCTTCAGTAAAGACTTAAAGGTTGAGACTGAGTCTGCGTCTCTCACATGGGTAGGCAGACCATTCCATAAAAATGGAGCTCTATAGGAGAAAGCCCTGCCTCCAGCTGTTTGCTTAGAAATTCTAGGGACAATTAGGAGGCCTGCGTCTTGTGACCATAGCTTATGTGTAGGTATGTACGACAGGACCAAATCGAAAAGATGGGTAGGAACAAGCCCATGTAATGCTTTGTAGGTTAGCAGTAAATCCTTGAAATCTGCCCTTGCCTTACCGGAAGCCAGTGTAGAGAGGTTAGCAATGGAGTAATATGATCAAATTGTTTGGTTCTAGTCAAGATTCTAACAGCCATGTTTAGCACTAACTGAAGTTTATGTAGTGCTTTATTCAGGTAGCCGGAAAGTAGAGCATTGCTGTAATCTAACCTAGAAGTGACAAAAGCATGGATTAATTTTTCTGCATCATTTTTTTGGACAAAGTTTCTAATTTTTGCAATGTTATGTAGATGGGAAAAAAATGGTAATCGAGACATTGGAATAATTTTACAATTTAAATATCATTAAAGAACATTTTAATTTCAAGTACATGTGATTGGGAATGTGTACTAAAAAGATTTACACCAAGTGTGATGTTTCATTTTTTTTACTCAGAAGGAAATATCAAGGAGGATCAGGTACAGTGTCTTACAAAAGTATTCACCCCCTTGGCATTTTTCCTATTTTGTTGCCTTACAACCTGTAGTTTTCATTTGGATTTCATGTAATGAACATACACAAACTAGTCAAAGTTAGTGAAATGAAAAAAAAGAACTTGTTTCAGAAAATTAAAAACGGAAAATTGGTGCGTCCATATGTATTCACCCCCTTTGCTATGAAGCCTCTAAATAAGATCTGGGGCAACCAAATTACCTTCAGAAGTTACATAATTAGTTTGATGGAAAGAATATGGCACCACAACAAACCTGCCAGGAGAGGGCTGCCCACCAAAACTCACAGACCAGGCAAGGAGGGCATTAGTTAGAGAGGCAACAAAGAGACCAAAGATAACCCTGAAGGAGCTGCAAAGCTCCACAGCGGAGATTGGAGTATCTGTCCATAAGACCACTTTAAGCTGTACACTCCACAGAGCTGGGCTTTACGGAAGAGTGGCCCCAAAAAAATAAGCAAACATGTTTGGTGTTCGCCAAAAGGCATGTGGGAGACTCCCTAAACATATGGAAGAAGATACTCTGGTCAGGTGAGACTAAAATTGAGCTTTTTGGCCATCAAGGAAAACCCTATGTCTGGCGCAAACCCACCACCTCTCATCATCCGGAGAACACCAACCCCACAGTGAAGCATGTTGGTGGCACCATCATGGTGTGGGGATGTTTTCATCGGCAGGGACTGGGAAACTGGTCAGAATTGAAGGAATGATGGCTGGTGCTAAATACAGGAAAAAATCTTGAGGGAAACCTGTTTCAGTCTTCCAGAGATTTGAGGCTGGGACAGAGGTTCACCTTCCAGCAGGACAATGAGCATACTGAGTATACTGCTAAAGCAACACTCGTGTGGTTTAAGGGGAAACATTTAAATGTCTTGGAATGGCCTAGTCAAAGTCCAGACCTCAATCCAATTGAGTATCTGTAGTAAGACTTAAAGATTGCTGTACATCAGCGGAGCCCATGCAACTTGAAGGAGCTGGAGCAATTTTGCCTCAAAGAATGGGCAAAAATCCCAGTGGCTAGATATGCCAAGCTTACAGAGACACCCCAAGAGACTGCAGATGTAATTGCTGTAAAAGGTGGCTCTACAAGGTATTGACTTGGGGGGGTGAATAGTTATGCACGCTCAAGTAATGTTTTTTTGTCTTATTGCTTGTTTGTTCCACAATAATAAATATTTTTCATCCTCAAAGTGGTAGGCATGTTGTGTAAATCAAATGACACAACCCCCCCCCCCAAAAATCTATTTTAATTCCAGGTTGTAAGGCAACAAAATAGTAAAAATGCCAAGGGGGGTGAATACTTTCGCAAGCCACTGTAAGTGTTACAACAGTCAAACAACAATAAATATCGAAATTTCACCTTCAATGTTACTATTATGCAAATCAGATAGATTTCAGCATGGAATTAAACATCAAGGTAGGTTTTCAGGTAAGAATCGTACAAGTAATAAATAATCAAACAGTGCAGATATCAATTTCCATAGTCAACTCAATCTTCTTTTTCCTGCTAAAGTAGGATTTACCAGTCATGTCTAGATGGAATGCAGCTTTTGTTAAGTATATATTTTGGGGGTATTTTAGCTCACCGTTTTCCTAACATTGAGCCACTCCCCCCTAACCTGCTGCTTAAGTTCTCATGGCCTGCTATGAAAAGTACATTTTTGACAACGGCTGTATCCCTTCTAGACAACCGGATTTACCTTCCTCTTCTGAACACACACACACACACACACACACACACACACACACACACACACACACACACACACACACACACACACACACACACACACACACACACACACACACACACACACACACACACACACACACACACACACACACACACACACACACACACACGGTTGAAGCTAGCTAGCTTATCTAGTGGCAACATTATAGCTTTTTTTCCATATTATTTTATTTAACTAGGCAAGTCAGTTAAGAACAAATTATTATTTACAATGATGGCCTACACTGGCCAGACCCTCCCTTAACCCAGACGACACTGGGCCAATTGTGCCCTACTCTATGGGACAAACAAGCAGAAATCATATTGGGAACTAAAAACTGGAGATTAAACTTTGTCTGATTCTGGGTTAGCCAAAGCTGGCTAAATATCCATCTAATTAGCTACCTAGCCATCTGCTTTGCATTCACCCTCAAAATACATTTTCTGACTCTAGAAATATATAATAGGACAAAGGCAGAAGGTAATTGGTGCTACTTACCTCTTGTATCGAGCTAAGAACCCACAAACAAAAATATCCTCAGGAGTGAAGACATGCGCTTCAGTTCATGAGCTGTGGTGGAGACACGGGTTTTGAGGGACAACTTTGAGAGCCAATGAACTTAAGTGTTTATGACAAGCTATTTTGAATATGTTTAATTGGGCAAGGTGTTGTGAAACGTTCATACAGACATTTAAAGGGAACCAATAGGAACCAAAATCACCATTTGAAGATACGAGCTATTTATCCAACAGTGAAAACAATAATAATATAAATCTATGTAACCAAAGTGATTTGGTAAAATGTAACGGAGTAAAACTCAAGTTAATTCCTTCAGAAATTACCAACAGAGCGGAACTAGAAAAGTGCTACTTGAACTGATGTTCAATATAATATAGCCTACAAACACTGCTTGAACTGATGTTCAATATAATATAGCCTACAAACACTGCTTGAACTGATGTTCAATATAATATAGCCTACAAACACTACTTGAACTGATGTTCAATATAATATAGCCTACAAACGCTACTTGAACTGATGTTCAATATAATATAGCCTACAAACGCTACTTGAACTGATGTTCAATATAATATAGCCTACAAACGCTACTTGAACTGATGTTCAATATAATATAGCCTACAAACGCTACTTGAACTGATGTTCAATATAATATAGCCTACAAACACTGCTTCCAGCTGCACCCTGGTGGCGATTCTAAATATGAATTCAGATCCTCATCCTGCAGGATTATTTTCCTCCTGCGGCAAAAGTGGTCAAAGTAAGATCTGACAACTGTCTGCAAGTGTGTGTGTACGTGTGTGTGGGAGTGGGTGAGGTCAGTCCGCAAATGGTGACCAAAGGAATTATTGCTCCAGGGCCAGGGGAGGATGTGTTAATCTGCCTGTGGCTTGAGGGCCAGCTAGGAGTGAAATTAAGGCCTAGCAACTGTGCACAAACAACCTGCCTGCCTAACACAACACCAACTGATAAGACTAGCAACAGAATGTGGCATGGGCTGGTCCAGCGGTCTAAGCCACTGTCTCTGGAACACAGTGTCTTCAGAAAGTATTCACACCCCCATTGAATTTTTCCCCACACATTTGTTACTGCCTGAATTACACCCAATAAATACCCCATAATACCCCATAATGTCAAACTGGAATTGTTTTTAGATTTTTTTTGTTTTTTTGGGACAAATTTTATATCAAAAATGTCAAGCTGAAATGTCTTCAGTCAATAAGTATTCAACCCCTTTGTTATGGCAAGCAATTAAGTTCAGGAGAAAAAATGTCCTTAACAAGTCAGATAAGTTCCATGGACTAACTTTGTGTACAATAATGGTGTTTAAAATGATGTTTGAATGACTACCTCCTCTCTGTAACCCACACATGCAATTATCTGTAAGGTCCCTCAGCCGAGCAGTAAATTTCAAAAACAGATTCAATGACAAAGACCAGGGAGGTTTTCTAATGCCTCGTAATGAAGGGAGGTTTTCTAATGCCTCGTAATGAAGGGAGGTTTTCTAATGCCTCGTAATGAAGGGAGGTTTTCTAATGCCTCGTAATGAAGGGAGGTTTTCTAATGCCTCGTAATGAAGGGAGGTTTTCTAATGCCTCGTAATGAAGGGAGGTTTTCTAATGCCTCGTAATGAAGGGAGGTTTTCTAATGCCTCGTAATGAAGGGAGGTTTTCTAATGCCTCGTAATGAAGGGAGGTTTTCTAATGCCTCGTAATGAAGGGAGGTTTTCTAATGCCTCGTAATGAATGGCACCTGTTGGTAGACATCTAATTCTTCTTTGAGCATGGTGAAGTTATTAATTACACTTTGGATGGTGTGTCAATACACCCCAGTCACTACAAAGACACAGGCGTCCTTCCTAACTCAGTTGACGGAGAGGAAGGAAACTGCTCTGAATTTCACCATGAGGCCAGTGGTGATTTTAAACCAGTTAGTTTTAAATGGCTGTGATACGAGAAAACAACTGATGATGGATCAACAACATTGTAGTTACTCCACAACACTAACCTAAATGACAGAGTGAAAAAAGGAACCCTGTACAGAATAAAAATATTCCAAGACATGCATCGTGTTCATCACGTCAACGGTGAAGAGGCGACTCTGGGATGCTGGCCTTCTAGGCAGAGTTCCTCTATCCAGTGGCTGTGTTCTTTTGCCTGTCTTCTTCATTTTATTTTTATTGGCCAGTCTGAGATATGGCTTTTTCTTTGCAACTCTGCCTAGAAGGCCAGCATCCCGGAGTCGCCTCTTCATTGTTGACGTTGAGACGGATGTTTTGCAGGTACTATTTAATTAAGCTGCCAGTTGAGGACTTGTGAGGTGTCTGTTTCTCAAACTAGACACTCTAATGTACCTCAGTTGTGCATCGGGGCCTCCCACTCCTCTTTCTATTCTGGTTAGCGCCAGTTTGCACTGTTCTGTGAAGGGAGTATTACACAGCACTGTACGAGATCTTCAGTTTCTTGGCTATTTCTCACATGGGATAATTTCTCAGAACAAGATTGATAAGATTCAGAAGAAAATTCTTTGTTTTGGGGTATTTTCAGCCTGTAATTGAACCCACAAATGCTGTTTATAAATATAAAAAAATGTAGTTATGTAACTAGGCAAGTCAGTTAAGAACTGAACGACAGATTTTTACCTTAGCAGCTCGGGGATTCGGTCTAGCAACCTTTCAGTTATTGGCCCAACGCTCTAACCACTAGGGTACCTGCCGCCCACAAATGCTGACGCTCCAGATACTCAACTTGTCTAAAGAAGGGCAGTTTTATTGCGTCTTTAATTAGTACAACAGTTTTCAGCTGTGCTAATATAATTGCAAAAGGGTTTTCTAGTGATCAATTAGCCTTTTTTAAATTATAAACTTTGATTAGCCAACACAACGTGCCATTGGAACACAGGAGTGATGGTTGCTGATAATGAGACGTTTCCAGCTACAATAGTCATTTACAACATTAACAATGTCTACACTGTATTTCTGATCAATTTGATGTTATTTTAATGGCCATAAAATGTGCTTTCCTTTCAAAAGCAAGGAAAATTCTAAGTGACCCTAAACTTTTGAACGTAAAGTATTCAGACTCCTTCCCCTTTTCCACATCTTGTTACGTTTTAAAGCCTTATTCTAAAATGGATACTAAAACAAATGTCCCTCTTCAATCTACACACAATTCCCTATAATGACAAAGTGAAAACAGTTTTTTTTTAAGTTTGCAAATGTTTTAATAGAAATACCTTATTTACATGAGTATTCAGACCCTTTGCTATGAAACTTGAAAATGACAACCGGTGTATCCTGTTTCCATTGATCATTCTGGAGATGTTTCTACATTGGAGTCCACCTTTGGTCAATTCTATTGATTGGATGTGATTTGGAAAGGCACACACATGTCTATATAAGGTCCCACAGTTGACAGTGCATGTCAGAACAAAATCCAAGCCACAAGGTCAAAGGAATTTCCCGTAGAATTCCAAGACAGGATTGTGTCGAGAACATCATTCTTAAATGGAAGAAGTTTGGGACCACCAAGACTCTTCCTAGAGCTTGCCGCCTGGCCAAACTGAGCAATCTGGGGAGAAGAGAAGGGCCTTGGTCAGGGAGGTGACCAAGAATCAGTCTGGAGGAAACCTGGCACCATCTTTATGGTGAAGTATGGTGGTGGTGGCAGCATGCTGTGGTGATGTTTTTCAGCAGCAGGGACTGGGAGACTAGTCAGGATCGAGGGAAAGATGGGTGGAGCAAAGTACAGAGAGATCCTTGATGAAAACCTTCTCCAGAGTGCTCACGACCTCAGACTGGGGCGAAGGTTCACCTTCCAACAGGACAAAGACCCTAAGCACACAACCAATACAACACATGAATGGCCTTTGGGACAAGTCTCTGAATGTCCTTGAGTGGCCCAGCCAGAGCCCGGACTTGAACCCGATCGAACAGCTCTGGAGAGACCTGAAAATAGCTGTGCATTGCCCCAAATTCAGATGTGCCAAGCTTGTGGCGTCATACCGAAGAAGACTCAAGGCTGTAATCGCTGCCAAATGTTCCTCAACAAAGTACTGAGTAAAGGGTCTGAATACTTATTACAGTGCCAGTCAAAAGTTTGGACACCTACTCATTCAAGAGTTTTTCTTTATTTTTACTGTTTTCCACATTGTAGAATAATAGTGAAGACATCAAAACTATGAAATAACATATATGGAATCATGTAGTAACCAAAAAAGTGTAAAACAAATCTAAATACATTTTATGTTTGAGATTCTTCTCAGCCGTTGCACGTAATTGTTCTCTCCCAGGATTAAGATGCTTCTTAGTAGAGTAGACACATTTCAGACACGTCTATTTAACCTTAACTGTTAATGAACTTGTTCTGCTGTGTGTGTGAGGAGTGGGTGGCTGGGTGATATGAAGGAATTTCTTGCCGAATGTGTCCTATCCAGGGACAGAGATGCTTGTCTGCTCAGCACAGCTCCCCGTTACCTGCAGGCTGATAGCCCCTTATCATGTCTTCTCCAGGGAGAGAGAGTGAGTGTCACTTGGGAGGGAGAGAGAGACGGAGAGGGAGAGGGAGAGGGAGACGGAGAGGGAGAGGTTAGAGAGATGGACGGGAGAGAGAGGGAGAGGTTAGAGAGATGGACGGGGGAGAGAGACTGACGGGGGGAGAGAGAGAGCAGAGGGATGGAGAGAGATGGACGGGGGAGGGAGAGAGACGGACAGGGAGAGAGAGCGAGATGGACGGACGGACACAGACAGCCAGGGGAGAGAGAGAGAGATGGACGGGGGAGGGAGCGAGAGACCCACCCACGTACCCACGCAGAGTTGCAACAGTGGGCCTCATTTATCAACTGTTAGCTGGCACCATAAATGGTCTTTGTATGAGGACACAATATAAAACATAATGACACTGACCGTGTGTGACTCCACGGCCTGCCATATGGGTTTGTGTCCACATGACTAGAGTGAATTATTCCACAGGACTAGTGAATTATTCACTACTCACATCTCTCTCCCTCTCCCACTGCACAGCTCTGTGTTTAGTCATGGTGAAACAGACTGCTGCTGCCACAGCCTCGCAGGCACCACACACACACACACACACACACACACACACACACACACACACACACACACACACACACACACACACACACACACACACACACACACACACACACACACACACACACACACACACACACACACACACACACACACACACACACACACACACACACACACACACACACACACACACACACACACACACACACACACACACGTAGAGAGGGATGGATACCTCTCCATGTAAGAGAGACCTGTGTGGGCGGAATGTTCAGATGCTCTATAAAATGTTTATTACAGTAGTCTTCCTGTTTTCCCCCGGCTCTCCGCTACTGTACAGATACAGTAAAATTACATTACAGTTCAGTTACAGTTCAGTTACAGTACAGCTACGTTACAGTACAGCTACGTTACATTACAGTACAGCTACATTACAGTACAGCTACGTTACATTACAGCTACATTACAGTACAGTACAGCTACATTACAGTACAGCTACATTACAGTACAGCTACGTTACAGTACAGCTACGTTACAGTACAGTACAGCTACGTTACATTACAGCTACATTACAGTACAGTACAGCTACGTTACAGTACAGCTACGTTACAGTACAGCTACGTTAACGTTACAGTTACAGTACAGCTACGTTACAGTACAGCTACGTTAACGTTACAGTTACAGTACAGCTACATTACAGTACAGTACAGCTACATTACACTACAGCTACATTACACTACAGCTACATTACAGTACAGCTACGTTAATGTTACAGTTCAGTTACAGTACAGCTACATTACAGTACAGTTACGTTACAGTACAGCTACATTACAGTACAGTTATGCTACTTTAACGTTACAATACAACTACGTTACACTACGTTAACCCTTACAGTTCAGTTACAGTAGAGCTACATTACAGTACAGTTACGTTACAGTACAGCTACATTACAGTACAGTTACGCTACTTTAACGTTACAGCTACGTTACAGTACAGCTACGTTACAGTACAGCTACGTTACAGTACAGCTACGCTACTTTAACGTTACAGTACAGCTACGTTACAGTACAGCTACATTACAGTACAGCTACGTTAACGTTACAGTTCAGTTACAGTACAGCTACATTACAATTACGTTACAGTACAGCTACATTACAGTACAGTTACGCTACTTTAACGTTACAGCTACGTTACAGTACAGCTACGTTACAGTACAGCTACGTTACAGTACAGTTACGCTACTTTAACGTTACAGCTACGTTAACGTTACAGTACAGCTACGTTAACGTTACAGTTCAGTTACATTACAGTACAGCTACGTTACATTACAGTACAGCTACATTACAGTACAGCTATGTTACATTACAGTTACGCTACTTTAACATTACAGCTACGTTACAGTAGAGCTACATTACAGTACAGCTACATTACAGTACAGTTACGCTACTTTAACGTTACAGTTACACTACAGCTACGATACAGTACAGCTACATTAAAGTTACAGTTCATTTACAGTACAGCTACGTTAACGTTACAGTTCAGTTACAGTACAGCTACGTTACATTACAGTACAGCTACATTACAGTACAGTACAGCTACGTTAACGTTACAGTTCAGTTACAGTACAGCTACTTTAACGTTACAGTTCAGTTACAGTACAGCTACATTACATTACAGTTCATTTACAGTACAGCTACGTTAACGTTACAGTTCAGTTACAGTACAGCTACATTACATTACAGTTCAGTTACAGTACAGCTATGTTAACGTTACAGTTCAGTTACAGTACAGCTACGTTAGTTACAGTGCAGCTATGTTACAGTACAGCTACGTTACAGGTACGGCTATGTTACAGGTACAGATACAGCTACAGTACAGGTACAGTACATCTACAACTATGGTACAGCTACAGCTCCGGTATAACTAATGGTTAAATGCAGTGACTTGCTCTTTCAGTCTAGCGTGAATGCTGCCATCTATCCACAGTTTTTGGTTTGGGTAGGTTTTAATAGTCACAGTGGGAACAACGTCCTCCATACAATTCCTGATGAACTCTGTCACCTTGTCCGTGTATACGTCAATCTTATTATCTGAGGCTACCTGGAACATATCCCAGTCCACGTGATCAAAACAATGTTGAAGCATGGATTCTGATTGGTCAGACTAGCGTTGAATAGACCTTAGCATGGGTTCTGCCGATTGGAAGGGAGGAGCAAAATGGATTTGTGATCTGATTTGCTGAAGGGAGGGTGAGGTAGGGCCTTGTAGGCATCCCGGAAGAGAGAATAGCAGTAGTCGAGTGGTTTCCTAGAGCGAGTACTACAGTCAATGTGTTGGTAGAACTTCGGTAGCGTTTTCCTCAAATCTGCTTTGTTAAAATCCCCAGCTATAATAAATGCGGCCTCAGGATATGTGGTTTCCAGTTTGCATAAAGTCCAGTGTAGTTCCTTGAGAGCTGTTGTGGTATCTGCTTGAGGGGGAATATACACGGCTGTGACTATAACCCAAGAGAATTCTCTTGGGAGGTAATACTGTCGGCATTTGATTGTGAGATATTCTACTTTGGGTGAACAAAAGGACTTGAGTTTCTATATGTTATCACAATCACACCATGAGTAGTTAATCATGAAACATACACCACAGCCTTTCCTCTTCTTGGAGAGTTCTTTATTCCTGTCTGTGCAATGAACTGAGAACCCAGCTGGCTGTATGGACGGGGACAGTATGTGTGTAGGTGTGTTTCAGGGAAATGGAGAGTGTTCCTCGTCTGTGTGTCAGTCCGTGTGTGACAAAAAAGACTCAGTGTGGGAGTTTGAGAGAGGAACATACTCGCCCCATCCCTCCCCGACGCCATCCCTCTGTCTCCCTCCCTGACTCCATCCCTCTTTTTCACTCCCTCTTTCCCAGGAATCGTCATCCTCCTCTCTTTTCCAGGAAAAGAGAGCTGCCACGAATCATCTAACCTCGCTCACACAGATAAGCTGCTGGTTAATACACTGAAAAGTACAGCCTCGGAGCAGTGCGTGTTTATGCTTGTGTGGGGGTGTGTTTGTGGTGGGGGGGGTTGTGTCTGTGTGCTGTATAAAAATGATGATTGTGTGTGCACTTCACGGCTGGACTCACAGGCAGGTAGGGAACAGTGAACACAGGACTTACGCTCTTTACTCACAAGATTTTAGTCGCTACTCCCATTCGAACTTCAGACCTTAGTCCCTACTCTCAATCGAACTTCAGACCTTAGTCCCTACTCTCAATCGAACTTCAGACCTTAGTCCCTACTCTCAATCGAACTTCAGACCTTAGTCCCTACTCTCAATCGAACTTCAGACCTTAGTCCCTACTCTCAATCGAACTTCAGACCTTAGTCCCTACTACCATTCGAACTTCAGACCGTAGTCCCTACTCTCAATCGAACTTCAGACCTTAGTCCCTACTCTCAATCGAATTTCAGACCTTAGTCCCTACTCTCAATCGAACTTCAGACCTTAGTCCCTACTCTCAATCTAACTTCAGACCTTAGTCCCTACTCTCAATCTAACTTCAGACCTTAGTCCCTACTCTCAATCGAACTTCAGACCTTAGTCCCTACTCTCAATCTAACTTCAGACCTTAGTCCCTACTCTCAATCTAACTTCAGACCTTAGTCCCTACTCTCAATCTAACTTCAGACCTTAGTCCCTACTCCCATTCGAACTTCTAAGACCGTGCGTGGGTGTATTTGTGTGTTGCTTTTCTCAAAAATGTTTGCATGACTAACTGAAATTCCCCTCAATATCCAAAGGAGACCAATTAAAACACTTGGCAGGGAAACATTCCCCATGCACACACTGTCGTCTGGAACCCAAAGGGTATATGTCTTCGTGCACACACTGTCGTCTGGAACCCAAAGGGTATATGTCTTCGTGCACACACTGTCGTCTGGAACCCAAAGGGTATATGTCTTCGTGCACACACTGTCGTCTGAAAACCCAAAGGGTATATGTCTTCGTGCACACACTGTCGTCTGGAACCCAAAGGGTGTATGTCTTTGTGCACGCACTGTCGTCTGAAAACCCAAAGGGTGTATGTCTTCGTGCGCACACTGTCGTCTGGAACCCAAAGGGTGTATGTCTTCGTGCACACACTGTCGTCTGAAAACCCAAAGGGTGTATGTCTTCGTGCACACACTGTCATCTGAAAACCCAAAGGGTGTATGTCTTCGTGCACACACTGTCGTCTGAAAACCCAAAGGGTGTATGTCTTCATGCACACACTGTCGTCTGGAACCCAAAGGGTGTATGTCTTCGTGTACACACTGTCGTCTGAAAACCCAAAGGGTGTATGTCTTCGTGCACACACTGTCATCTGAAAACCCAAAGGGTGTATGTCTTTGTGCACACACTGTCGTCTGAAAACCCAAAGGGTGTATGTCTTCGTGTACACACTGTCGTCTGAAAACCCAAAGGGTGTATGTCTTCGTCTGGAACCCAAAAGTGTGTATGTGCGTTCACGTCTGGCTGCTTTTGTGTGTGTGAGAGTGATTAAAACTTAATGATTACTGCTGACTGTGGGAAGGCTGCCCTGAGCGGCCCTCTCCTCGTCTCCTCTGAGCGGCCCTCTCCTCGTCTCCTCTCCCTCATCCCAACAGTCTAAACTGGCTTCCTGTCCTTGTGTCCTTTCCTACATCTGCATTGGTCTGAAATGACATGATTAGGGCTGTGACGGTCTTGGAATGTGAGGTTACAGTAATTGACCAGGCCAATGTACAGTCTTTTGGTTCATATTGGACTCAAACGAAACAAGTGGCTTTTCTCTGCAACTTTACTATTACCTTTACGCTTCTTTATTGTCAGTAGCATTTCATTATTATTCAAGTCATTACCTTTGGAAATATTAGTCAAGTATACAACATTTAAGAAATAATTCTGAAAAAATACAGACTCCGATTTTGACTCCCTAATCCATTCACACCAAGTCCGATGGGTTTTTTCCTGCCCTTTCCTGAACAATTCGCATAACGTCACCAACGCCGCTGCGGTCATTCTCTGTGGCAATATGTTGTTCAAAGTGGCTAGAGAGAATGAAGTAATGAGGGAAAAAATCATATACTTCTGAAAAAATGAATACTCTACTGAAAGTATTAGGGTACAGTATACTTTAGGCTAAGCATCCTATTGGATAAATCATGAAAGGAGCTTGGCTACGTTTCATTCATTTAATAAGAGCGGAAACTCCGCCTCACTCAGACACGTAAGTAAATCACATTTGTCCTTTCCCAAAAACATATTAAAAACCTTGCCTAACGCCTCAATGACACCGACAGCGTCATTGCGCAAATAGTAGGCATCATCATCTGGATATGTATGCAACAAAAGTTCAACATTCACCTTTTGCTCCCATTTCTGTCAGGCCGTCTGCGCTTACAGTGTGGTGCATACCTTCTATAAATCCAACGTTCTATAAATCCAACGTTCTATAAATCCAACGTATGCACCACACCGAACACACTGCAACTGCCTCAGCAACGCAATGCTGCAAGGAAAACACAGGGTTCCATTGGAAATAAATGTACTTCTGGTGTTTCAAAATGCTACATTATACGATAATACTGTAGGATAATGCTAGCTTATCGTATAAATTGATGAGGAAAGTTTTAAGGGGAATATATAGAGACAGCTGTGATAGGCTTGAAGATGAATTTGACAACCATAAGAACCTGTCAAAATGTTTTTTATTTTTTATTTTAAATTTGACCCCTTTTTCTCCCCAATTTCGTGGTATCCAATTGTTGTAGAGCTACTTGTCTCATCGCTACAACTCCCGTACGGGCTCTGGAGAGACAAAGGTTGAAAGTCATGCGTCCTCCGATACACAACCCAACCAGCCGTACTGCTTCTTAACACAGCTCGCATCCAACCCGGAAGCCAGCCGCACCAATGTGTCGGAGGGTACACCGTGCACCTGGCAACCTTGGTTAGCGCGCACTGTGCCCGGCCCGCCACAGGAGTCGCTGGGGCGAGATGAGACAAGGACATCCCTACCGACCATGCCCTCCCTAACCCGGACGAGGCTAGGCCAATTGTGCGTCACCCCACGGACCTCCCGGTCGCGGCCGGTTGCTACAGAGCCTGGGCGCGAACCCAGGGACTCTGATGGCACAGCTGGCGCTGCAGTACAACGCCCTTAACCACTGCGCCACCCGGGAGGCCTCAAAAAATGTTTTTAAACCTTTTGAACCTTAATTGAACCTCTAGGGTACGTGAGACGGTAGCGTCCCACCTCGCAACAGCCAGTGAAACAGTGAAGCGCCAAATTCAAAACAACAGAAAATCCATAATTACAATTCCTCAAACACACATGTGTTTTACACCATTTTATATATACACTTGTTGCAAATCTAGCCACAGTGTCCTATTTCAAAAAAGCTTTACGACGAAAGCAAACCAAACGATTATGTTAGGTGAGTGCCTATTCACAGAATAACACAGCCATTTTTCCAGCCAAAGAGAGGATTCACAAAAAGCAGAAATATAGATAAAATGTATCACTAATCTTTGATGATCTTCATCAGATGACACTCATAGGACTTCATGTTACATAATACATTTGTTTAGTTCGGTAAAGTTCATATTTATATCCAGAAATCTGAGTTTACATTGGCGCGTTGTGGTCACAATTGCATTGTCTCAAACAAACATCTGGTAAAAGTGCAGAGAGCTACATACAATGACAGAAATACTCATCATAAACATTGATAAACTATACAAGTGTTTTCATGGAAATATAGATAAACTTCTCCTTAATGCAACCGCTGTGTCAGATTTCAAAAATGCTTTACGGCGAAAGCACACTTTGCGATTATGTTAGCTAGCCACAGAAACGCATACAGCCATTTTCCAGCCAAGGAGTGTCAGAAAAGTCAGAAATAGCATTAACATTAATCACATACCTTTGATGATCTTCATCTGGTGGCACTCCCAGGTCTCCATGTTAGACAATAAATGTTTGTTTTGTTTGATAATGTCCCTCTTTATGAGCAAAAATCTACATTTTGTTTGCGCGTTTTGTCCAGTAATCCAAATGCAGAAGGCGCGTGCACTAATTCCATGACAAAAAGTTTTTTAAAAGTACAATAAGAGTTAGTAGAAACATGCCAAACGATGTTTAAAATCAATCCTCCGGTTGTTTTTATCATAAATAATCAATAATATTTCAACCGGACAAAAGCTTCATCAATAGGAAAGGAGAAACAATAAAGGCGCGCTCACGATCAGGGCGCATGGCTGATGAATGGGAATTTCCACTGGCCACTGATTGAAAGTGCTGTATCTCCCTAATTTTTCAGAGTAAAAGCCTGAAACAATGCCTAAAGACTGGTCACATGTAGAGGAAGCCATAGAGACCATAAACTGGGTCCTAAGTCTTTGTATGGTGGATAGGCTTTCAATGGATAAACAACCTTTCAAAATAATAGTACTTCCTGGTTGGATTTTCCTCTGATTTTCGCCTGCCATATCAGTTCTGTTATACTCCCAGACATTAATGTTTCCAAAACTGTTAGAAAACTATTTTATCCAAATCTACTAATTATATGCACATCCTATATTCTGGGACTGAGTTGCAGACAGTTTAATTTGGGCATGCTTTTCATCCAAAATTCAGAATGCTGCCCTCTACCCTAGTGAAGTTAACTAGGCAAGTCCGTTAAGAACAAATTCTTATTTCCAATGACAGCCTACCAAGGAACAGTGGATTAACTGCCTTGTTCACGGGCAGAACCACAGATTTTTCTTTTTACCTTGTCAGCTCAGGGATTCGATATAGCAACCTTTTCGGTTACTGGCCCAACGCGCTAACCACGAGGCTTCCTGCTGCCCCAGGCAGCATCAAAGTCTGTGCAACCACTTATTGATAAGACATATATTTACTCTGTCTCTTCCGGTTGCATACAGCACCATTGATCTGCCAGGCTTAATATAGGCTATACGATGCGTTAATATATTAATTAACTTCACATCTCTGTCCTCACTGTTCCCTCGAACACACATCGCTGTCTTCACTGTTCCCTCGAACACACATCTCTGTCTTCACTGTTCCCTGTAACACACATCGCTGTCTTCACCGTTCCCTGTAACACACATCTCTGTCTTCACTGTTCCCTGTAACACACATCTCTGTCTTCACTGTTCCCTGTAACATACATCTCTGTCTTCACTGTTCCCTCTAACACACATATCTGTCTTCACTGTTCCCTCGAACACACACATATCTGTCTTCACTGTTCCCTCGAACACACACATATCTGTCTTCACTGTTCCCTCGAACACACACATATCTGTCTTCACTGTTCCCTCGAACACACATCTCTGTCTTCACTGTTCCCTCTAACACACATATCTGTCTTCACTGTTCCCTCGAACACACACATATCTGTCTTCACTGTTCCCTCTAACACACATCTCTGTCTTCACTGTTCCCTGTAACACACATCTCTGTCTTCACTGTTCCCTCTAACACACATCTCTGTCTTCACTGTTCCCTCTAACACACATCTCTGTCTTCACTGTTCCCTCTAACACACATATCTGTCTTCACTGTCTTCACTGTTCCCTCGAACACACACATATCTGTCTTCTTCACTGTTCCCTCAAACACACATATCTGTCTTCTTCACTGTTCCCTCAAACACACATATCTGTCTTCTTCACTGTTCCCTCTATCACACATATCTGTCTTCTTCACTGTTCCCTCTAACACACATCTCTGTCTTCACTGTTCCCTCTAACACACATCTCTGTCTTCACTGTTCCCTCTAACACACATCTCTGTCTTCACTGTTCCCTCTGGCCTATCTCTTCCCCCTCTCTCTAGCTCTGGAACAAGTAGCCTATATATATATATATCGAATGAGCAGCAGTATAGTGTGAAACTTATTTCGAGCTATTTTTAAAACTATTAGGCCTTGGCCTATTGGAGGAGAGAAGCTTCGATCGATCCTCTTGCTTGCTGAATGGCTAAAAAAAAAAAAAAAAATTGGCAATGAACTGGCGAGGAAGTTTGAATGGAGCTTATTTTCGCATACGAATAGACGCTAAAATGAAACCTGTTCCGAATAAATAATTGTCAGATTATGGCAGGACGGTGTGAACGGCGTCATAAACAAGACGTGCTTGTATGCATTTTCTTTTTCTTCAAATTTTTAAGACGAAAATGACGGACTTTGTGAGAAAGGCGTTTCACGACATTGATTCTTGTTAACCTCTTGAGCCTCTAGGGGCAGTATTTCATTTTTGGATAAAAACAAGTTCCCGTTTTTAACAAGATATTTTGTCATGAAAAGATGCTCGACTATGCATATAATTGACAGCTTTGGAAAGAAAAAACTCTGACGTTTCCAAAACGGCAAATATATTATCTGCGAGTGCCACAGAACTGATGCTACAGGCAAAACCAAGATGAAACTTCAAACAGGAAATGAGCAGAATTTGAGGCTGTTTTCCATTGTCTCCTTATATGGCTGTGAATGCGTCCTGAACGAGCCTACACTTTCTGCCGTTTTCCCAAGGTGTCTGCAGCATTGTGACGTATTTGTAGGCATATCATTGGAAGATTGGCCATAAGAGACTACATTTACCAGGTGTCCGCCCGGTGTCCTTTGTCGAAATTGGTGCGTAATCTTCAGCTGCAAGCATTCTTCCATGTGATTCAGAGGAGAAAGCATACTTCCACAAACGATATATCATCGAAGAGATATGTGAAAAACACCTTGAGGATTGATTCTAAACTACATTTGCCATGTTTCAGTCGATATCATGGAGTTAATTTGGAAAAAAGTTTGGCGTTTTGATGACTGAATTTTCGGTTTTTTTGGTAGCCAAAAGTGATGAACAAATGGAGCGATTTGTCCTAGACAAATAATCTTTTTGGAAAAACTGAACATTTGCTATCTGAGAGTCTCCTCATTGAAAACATCCGAAGTTCTTCAAAGGTAAATTATTTTATTTGAATGCTTTTCTTGTTTTTGTGAAAATGTTGCCCGCTGAATGCTATGCTAAATGCTACGCTAGCTATCAATACTGTTACACAAATGCTTGTTTTGCTATGGTTGAAAAGCATATTTTGAAAATATGAGATGACAGTGTTGTTAACAAAAGGCTAAGCTTGAGAGCTAGCATATTTATTTCATTTCATTTGCGATTTTCATGAATAGTTAACATTGCGTTATGCTAATGAGCTTGAGGCTGTATTCACGATCCCGGATCCGGGATGGCTAGTAATCAAGAGGTTAAAGAGAGAGCCCCGACAGGTAACTTGAGGAAACTTTCTAAATAACATATGTAGGCCTACAGAAAGAATCCGCAAACTCACACACGCACACCCCTGTAGAAGGACCTCTCAATCAAATCCACCAGGCAATGTCAGACACAAGCAAATATTTCTCCTTTCCTTAAAACGTATAAAAAAACCTAGGCCTACCTTAGGCTTTCTGAAAGTAGGCTATAGGATAAGGAATTGACAAGGAAAGTATGAAGAGGACAGCTATGCGATAGTATGAAATTGGCAATCATTAAAATGGAATCAAATACACACAACATGTCCGTTCCCTATTTATCAGCGTTCATTACTCAATAAATTAATAAAATATTCCATATCAAATATACTATGCCATGTTGGATAGGATTGGTGCGTTGTCCATTTGGCACATTAGTGCATTATATGCCTCAGTCAGAACAACCTTGTCGACTGCTGTTGAATAATGAATGAATAGTCAGACACATTCAAGCTGTTTTTAAAATACCCATTTTTATTTATTTATTTAACTAGCAAGAAATAAAAATGTGCATGTTCTAAAAGAAAGTTCACACATCAAATTTTTTTTTTTTTTACTGAAGTGCCATAGCCTATTGGCTAGCGCTTCTACACACCCGCACATCTAGCGGATTAGCTGCTGGAGCATCAAACTACAGTTGGAAAGAGGAGACGGAGACTGAGTAAGTTAGCAAAACATCAAATTATAATCATTAGTAAACACTCCCGCTATTAGGTAAAGTTTATATACATGAAAATAAAGTTAGCAAAAAAAAAAAAAAGATTCTTCAAAGTAGCCACCCTCTTGGCATTCTCTCAACCAGCTTCATGAGGAATGATTTTCCAACCGTCTTGGAGGAGTTCCCACATATCCTGAGCACTTGTTGCCTGCTTTTCCTTCACTATGCGGTCCATCTCATCCCAAACCATCTCAATTGGGTTGAGGCCAGGTGATTCTGGAGGCCTGGTCATCTGGTCATGCTGCTTCCTAAGTGGACAGTTTGATTTCACAGAGGTCTGATTGACTTGGAGTTACATTGTGTTGTTTAAGTGTTCCCTTTATTTTTTTGAGCAGTGTATATATATATATATCACTCGCACACACTACACTTCAAAAGTTTGTGGTCACTTAAAAATTGTCCTTGTTTTTGAAAGAAAAGCTAATTTTCTGTCCATTTAAAATAACATCATATTAATCAGAAATACAGTGTAGACATTGTTATTGTTGTAAATGACTATTGTAGCTGAAAATGGCAGATTAAAAAAATAAATAATAATATCTACATCGGCATACAGAGGACCATTATCAGCAACCATCACTCCTGTGTTCCAATGGCACGTTGTGTTAGCTAATTCAGGTTTATCATTTTAAAAGGCTAATTGATCATTATAAAACCTGTTTGCAATTATTTAACGCAGCTGAAAACTATTGTACTGATTAAAGAAACAATAAAACTGGCCTTCTTTAGACTAGTTGAGTATCTGGAGCATCAGCATTTGTGCGTTCGATTACAGGCTCAAAATGGCTAGAAACAAAGAACTTTCTTCTGAAACTAGTCAGTCTATTCATGTTCTGAGAAATGAAGGCAATTCCATGTGAGGAATTTCCAAGAAACTGAAGATCTCATACAACGCTGTACTACTCTCTTCACAGAACAGTGCAAACTGGCCCTAACCAGAATAGAACGAGTGGGAGGCCCCAGTGCACAACTGAGCAAGAGGACAAGTACATTAGTGTCTAGTTTGAGAAAGATGCCTCACAAGTCCTTAACTGGCAGCTCCATTAAATCGTACCTGAAAAACACCAGTCTCAACGTCAACAGTGAAGAGGCGAATTCGGGATGCTGGTCTTCTAGGCAGAGTTGCAAATAAAAAGCCATATCTCAGACTGGCCAATAAAAAGAAACGATTAAGATGGGCAAAAGAACACAGAACTCCAAGAGCATTCTGGAGTCGCCTCTTCACTGTTGACGTCGAGCCTGGTGTTTTGTGGGTACTATTTAATGAAGCTGACAAACTTTTGACTTTTCTCAAGGTCCTGGAGTGGCCTAGCCAGTCTCCAGACCTGGACCCAATAGAATATCTTTGGAGGGAGCTGAAAGTCTGTGTTGCCCAGGGACAGCCCCGAAACCTGAAGGATCTGGAGAAGGTCTGTATGGAGGAGTGGGCCAAAATCCCTGCTGCAGTGTGTGCAAACCTGGTCAAGAACTACAGGAAACGTATGATCTCTTTAATTGCAAAGGTTTCTGTACCACATATTAATTTCTGCTTTTCTGATGTATCAAATACTTATGTCATGCAATAAAATGCAAATTTATTACTTAACAATCAAACAATGTGATTTTCTGGATTTTTGTTTTAGATTCCGTCTCTCACAGTTGAAGTGTACCTATGATAAAAATTACAGACCTCTACATGCTTTGTAAGTAGGGAAATACTGCCGATTTTGCAGGTTATCAAATACTTGTTCTCCCCACTGTATATACAACATTTGAATGTTGGCCTTCTTTAAATGGTTTTGAGTTATTTTATTTTCAATGGCGGTCTTCATCTAATACCTTCAGTTACATGGTTATTCAATTGCCGCCACTGCCCTTGACACGATGAGTGAAAGCAATATGGTTGATGCCTAGCAACTACTTTAGCTAGCTTACTCTTTGTTTCTTTAAGATAAAGGACATGAAATAGAGAGGGAGCCACTGCTTTTGAGATCCCTCTCTTGTATATGTGGCAGGCAGTCTATCAGTGACACAGTCAGTCTGTCACACTGTCAGTCTGCCAGCATTGTGCACTATCCCACAGTCTTATAGGTAGGTAGGTGATCAACCATCTCATCCAAAACAAGATATTAAGTCTCTACACTTGTCGCACTCTATGGACAGGTTGTTTTCTTCTCTCTTTTTCCCCCTCTTTCTCTGCCTCTTTTATTCTCTTTCTTTCTCTCTCTCTTACCATCTCTCTCTCCTCTCCCTTTCTCTCTCTCTCTCTCTCTCTCTCTCTCTCTCTCTCTCTCTCTCTCTCTCTCTCTCTCTCTCTCTCTCTCTCTCTCTCTCTCTCTCTCTCTCTCTCTCTCTCTCTCTCTCTCTCTCTCCCTCTCTCTCTCTCTCTCTCTCTCTCTCCCTCTCCCCCTTTCTCTCTCTCCTCTCTCCCCCTTTCTCTCTCTCCTCTCTCCCCCTTTCTCTCTCTCCTCTCCCCCTTTTCTCTCCATTTCTCCCCCTCTCTCTCTCCCCTCTCCCATTTCTCTCTCTCTCCTCTCCCTTTCTCTCTCTCTCTCTCCTTTCTCTCTCCTTTCTCTCCTTTCTCTCCCTTTTCTCTCCCTTTCTCTCTCTCTCTCTCTCTCTCTCCCCTTTTCTCTCCCTTTCTCTCTCTCTCCTCTCCCTTTCTCTCTCTCTCTCCTCTCCCCTTTTCTCTCCCTTTCTCTCTCTCTCCTCTACCTTTCTCTCTCTCTCTCTCTCTCTTCTCTCTCTCTCTCTCTCTCTCTCTCTCTCTCTCTCTCTCTCTCTCTCTCTCTCTCTCTCTCCTCTCCCTTTTTCTCTCTCTCCTCTCTCTCTCTCCTCCCCCTTTTTCTCTCCCTCCTCTCCCTTTCTCTCTCTCCTCTCTCTCTCCCTTTCATTATCTCTCTCTCACTAACACCAACTGATTTAGAGCCCAGTGTCCCTCAAGTCTTTGAGGGGGGGTTGGATAAGACACCGTTGATAAGGAGATACTGTTACCTGTTCATGTTCAAATCCTTTGTCCGGGGGAGCTGGCAGCTAAATTAAACCTTTTTACGCTCCATCATTCCCTGGCCTACTGTACCAGGTCTGAGCACAGTGTACAGTACTTTAGAATGACCCTCCCGTGTACAGGCAGGGACAAATGTATTCTCATTTGTGTTTTAAAACCATGTCTTTATCCCATATGTTGCTGAAGTTCTGAGTTCCTACTGTACCGGGAAGTACGTTCTGGTGGAATACAGTTCTTATACACCACCATCTCTTACTCACTAGGGTGTGTTTCAATGCTCCAGGGCCACGTGCATATATTTTCACCTTAGATGTGGCCGTATGGAACAATAATGATCACTGATAAGTCGAAGCTATAAAAGACAATGGGCACCATGAAAGGGGCGCCATGCTATGTGAACCCATTCTTTGTACTTGTGTATCAGTGAAGCTGTGTGTTTGTTTGCACAATGGTGTGCGCACACACTTTTTAGTGGTTGTGTGTGTGTGGGTCAGTGATGCTGCGTGTGTGGGTCGGTGATGCTGCGTTTGTGTGTACGTACCACAGGAGATAATGGCCCACACACACACACACGATACATATAACATACTTTTTTAACACACCAGAACATAGACCTACAGTAGGTCTACACTCACATACGGATTGCTTTGATTACTTTATGCTCTGCCCCTATTGATGGTGCAAGGGAGGGAGTGGAGAGCGTAGAAAAGGATGCAACAGAAGGTTGAGGTGAAAGAGATGGTTGGATATAGAGAGAGATGGTTGGATATAGAGAGAGATGGTTGGATATAGAGCGAGATGGTTGGATATAGAGCGAGATGGTTGGATATAGAGCGAGATGGTTGGATATATAGAGCGAGGTGGTTGGATATATAGAGCGAGGTGGTTGGATATATAGAGCGAGATGGTTGGATATATAGAGAGAGGTGGTTGGATATATAGAGCGAGGTGGTTGGATATAGAGCGAGGTGGTTGGATATATAGAGCGAGGTGGTTGGATATATAGAGAGAGGTGGTTGGATATATAGAGCGAGATGGTTGGATATAGAGCGAGGTGGTTGGATATATAGAGAGAGGTGGTTGGATATATAGAGCGAGATGGTTGGATATAGAGCGAGGTGGTTGGATATATAGAGAGAGGTGGTTGGATATATAGAGCGAGATGGTTGGATATAGAGCGAGGTGGTTGGATATATAGAGCGAGGTGGTTGGATGTATAGAGCGAGGTGGTTGGATATATCGAGAGTGGTGGTTGGATATATCGAGAGTGGTGGTTGGATATATCGAGAGTGGTGGTTGGATATATCGAGAGTGGTGGTTGGATATATCGAGAGTGGTGGTTGGATATATCGAGAGTGGTGGTTGGATATATCGAGAGGTGGTTGGATATAGAGCGAGGTGGTTGGATATAGAGCGAGGTGGTTGGATATAGAGCGAGGTGGTTGGATATAGAGAGCGAGGTGGTTGGATATAGAGAGCGCGGTGGTTGGATATATCGAGAGAGGTGATTGGATATAGAGAGGTGGTTGGATATAGAAAGATATGTTTAGCTATATAGATGGTTGGATAGAGGGAGAGGTGGTTGGATAGAGGGAGAGGTGGTTGGATAGAGGGAGAGGTGGTTGGATAGAGGGAGAGGTGGTTGGATAGAGGGAGAGGTGGTTGGATAGAGGGAGAGGTGGTTGGATAGAGGGAGAGGTGGTTGGATAGAGGGAGAGGTGGTTGGATAGAGGGAGAGGTGGTTGGATAGAGGGAGAGGTGGTTGGATAGAGGGAGAGGTGGTGGTTGGATAGAGGGAGAGGTGGTGGTTGGATAGAGGGAGAGGTGGTGGTTGGATAGAGGGAGAGGTGGTGGTTGGATAGAGGGAGAGGTGGTGGTTGGATAGAGGGAGAGGTGGTGGTTGGATATATAAAGAGTGGTGGTTGGATATATAGAGAGTGGTGGTTGGATATATAGAGAGAGGTGGTTGGATATATAGAGAGAGGTGGTTGGATATATAGAGAGAGGTGGTTGGATATATAGAGAGAGGTGGTTGGATATATAGAGAGAGGTGGTTGGATAAGGGGGGAGAGGTGGTTGGATAGAGGGAGAGGTGGTTGGATAGAGGGAGAGGTGGTTGGATAGAGGGAGAGGTGGTGGTTGGATAGAGGGAGAGGTGGTGGTTGGATAGAGGGAGAGGTGGTGGTTGGATAGAGGGAGAGGTGGTGGTTGGATATATAGAGAGGTGGTGGTTGGATATATAGAGAGAGGTGGTTGGATATATAGAGAGAGGTGGTTGGATATATAGAGAGAGGTGGTTGGATATATAGAGAGAGAGGGTTGGATATATAGAGAGAGAGGGTTGGATATATAGAGAGAGGTGGTTGGATAAGGGGAGAGGTGGTTGGATAAGGGGGGAGAGGTGGTTGGATAGAGGGAGAGGTGGTTGGATATAGAGAGTATCACATGGAACATGAACAAAGTCACATGTAGAGGTAGACAAAGACTGCAGAGGTCAGAGAAATGGAGGGAGGAAGAGGAAGGAGTCATTGATCAGGTGAGTCAGTTAAGTGTGACTTTTGAAAGCAGCTAACAACACCGGGGTTGTGTGTTGACTGTTCAAAGCCCATACGTACTGTGGGTCCTCTCAAGTCATGTTAGGCCTTACAAGGTAATGTACAGTAAAGCAATTTTCAGTTAGAATTCAATTGAGTTCAAATAACATGGAATTTACTCCCATGTGAAATGCACAAATGGACTGAGTGGTTTCTCTCTGTACTTGTTCTTCAGTCCTTTCCCAGGTTCATTAGGCTAATGGATCGTTTAAAGCTGGGGTCTACAGACATAGAAATGGACAGACTGAAGGAGAGAGAGGCAGATACAGTGCCTTCAGAAAGTATTCACTGCAATTTTCTTTTTCCACATTTTGTTGTGTTACAATTGTGGGATTAAAATGGATTTCAAAGCGGAAGAAACATTTTAACATCTGTTTAAAAAAAAAATGTTTTAAAAAAATGAATGAAAAATAAAACACTGTCCTGATTAGATAAATATTCAACCCCCTGAGTCAATACATGTTAGAATCACCTTTGGCAGCGATTACAGCTGTGGGTCTTTTTGGGTAAGTCTCTAAGAGCTTTGCACACCTGGACTGTACAATATTTTCACATTTATAATTGTTTTAATTCTTCAAGGTCGGCCAAGATGGTTGTTGATCAATACTTGACAGCCATTTTCAAGTAGATTTCAATATTGTAACTCGGCCACTCAAGAACATTAAATGTCGTCTTGGTATGCAACTGCAGTGTATATTTGGCCTGCTGAAAGGTGAATTTGTCTCCCAGTGTTTATTGGAACGCAGACTGAACCTAATTCTTCCTCTAGAATTTTGCCTGTGCTTGGCTCTATTCAGTTTACGTTTTATCATATACTCCCTAGTCCTTGCCGAAGACAAGCATACCCATAACATGAGGCAGCCACCACCATGCTTGAAAATATGAAGAGTGGGATTCAGTGATGTGTTGTTGGATTTGTCCCCAAACATAATGCTTTGTATTCAGAACATAAAGTTCATTTCTTTGCCACATATTTTGCAGTTTTACTTAAGTGCCTTATTGCAAACAGGATGCATGTTTTGGAATATTTTTATTCTGTACAGGCATCCTTCTATTGTGGAGTAACTACAATGTTGTTGATCCATCCATGTTTTTTTCCTCACAGCCATTAACCTCTTGTTTTAAAGTCACCATTGGCCTCATGGTGAAATCCCTGAGCGGTTTCCTTCCTCTCCGTTAACTGAGTAAACACTAGAACCCCCATAGGCCAATGGCCATTGACATTTGATTTAGTCAATTAAAAAATCTGCCAAAAATAAGCTGTGTTCTGCTCCTTCCCCTCCTTCCCTGTACTGATGAGTTTGCATTATGCCTATTTATCAGCAGTAAATCATTTTACCGTACGACTTGTGGGTTGATACTATTCTCTTTGTTTTACTTTGTAAAAATAATCTGGACTGTTTCATTTGCTATAACTCTGTTACTAATCACATGTATTGTAAAGGAAACCCAAACATGCTACATGTTGCAGTAGACCTTCAGAACAATGTAAAAGATATCCTTGACTCCAAGTTGATGAGCGGGAAACAAACGATGGCAGTCAGCCTGCACAGCCGGCCATCAAAACTACACCTAAACCCAGTCAGCCTGCACAGCCGGCCATCAAAACTACACCTAAACTACACCTAAACCCAGTCAGCCTGCACAGCCGGCCATCAAAACTACACCTAAACTACACCTAAACCCAGTCAGCCTGCACAGCCGGCCATCAAAACTACACCTAAACTACACCTAAACCCAGTCAGCCTGCACAGCCGGCCATCAAAACTACACCTAAACTACACCTAAACCCAGTCAGCCTGCACAGCCGGCCCATCAAAACTACACCTAAACCCAGTCAGCCTGCACAGCCGGCCCATCAAAACTACACCTAAACTACACCTAAACCCAGTCAGCCTGCACAGCTGGCCCATCAAAACTACACCTAAACTACACCTAAACCCAGTCAGCCTGCACAGCCGGCCCATTAAAACACCTAAACGACACCCAAACTAACTTCACACAGACAATCTGATGAATGACGATATTCGACCTATCAGTTGTCATATTGTACATGAAGAGGATGTTGTATGGAGACCTTGCAGTCTAAAAAAATGATGGAATAAGTGAGAGGAGAGATGACCTGTAGTGCTTTAGGGCAGGGCCTGGAAGGATGACATCAGTCCATACAGCATTCTAACTACACCCCCTCATTAGGTCCTAATCTAGAACCATCGATAGTCTGTTGTAATTCGCAGATGCAGGGAAAGGCGCATCACTATCAAATCCTCCTTCAGAGTCACACGCAGGTAAAACATTTAGATTTCTATATAGTATCAGAAAGAGCATATTCTGCCGTTTCTATGACATTTCCCTTTGTCTCATAAATTCAAGAGGTGCAGCTCTGTTTCCAAATGTCACTTTGTTTTGTATTAAGCACATGACCAGTCGCGTGGCAGCATTGATCTGGTTACTAGGCAAAAACGACTAACATAATACAATCTCAATTAAAATATGCTATTCTGTTGTCAATGGATGAATGATAGAAATCAGATAGAAATGGATAATGGTGCTTGTGACTTCAATGAACTGAATGATGAGGATAATGAGAAAGGTGAAGAGGATGATTGAATTTAGAACAATAGTGTAATGATGAATTGTGGCGGTCGACTTATTTTATTACGAAAGGCTAGAAATGGTATAGAATTTCCCCCGGGAGAATCAAATCAGACCGAGTACAACATACATGTGTAGTTCACAATGTCAAGCCCAACCAAACTAATGGATGCACTTACAGCATTGCAAATGCTGCAGAATTTAGATGGAGGATCGGATATTGACCTTGAAATCGACGTTGCTGATGAAGAGTCTTAATTGGATTTTGATGTTGACTTCGAGCCTCCGCCTCCAATTCCCGAGCCTCGCCACAGAAAAACCAGAACCGAGCCAATTGAGACAGTGATCCCAACTGCCACGGTGAGACAAGAGTCTGGGAGGGTTTGGCCCGGTGAGACAGGAGTCTGGGAGGGTTTGGCCCGGTGAGACAGGAGTCTGGGAGGGTTTGCCCCGGTGAGACAGGAGTCTGGGAGGGTTTGGTCCGGTGAGACAGGAGTCTGGGAGGGATGCCATGGTGAGACGGGAGTCTGGGAGGGATGCCATGGTGAGACGGGAGTCTGGGAGGGATGCCATGGTGAGACGGGAGTCTGGGAGGGATGGCCCGGTGAGACAGGAGTCTGGGAGGGATGCCATGGTGAGACAGGAGTCTGGGAGGGATGCCATGGTGAGACAGGAGTCTGGGAGGGATGCTATGGTGAGACAGGAGTCTGGGAGGGATGCCATGGTGAGACAGGAGTCTGGGAGGGATGCCATGGTGAGACAGGAGTCTGGGAGGGATGCCATGGTGAGACAGGAGTCTGGGAGGGATGCCATGGTGAGACAGGAGTCTGGGAGGGATGCCATGGTGTGACAGGAGTCTGGGAGGGATGCCATGGTGAGACAGGAGTCTGGGAGGGATGCCATGGTGAGACAGGAGTCTGGGAGGGTTTGGCCCGGTGAGACAGGAGTCTGGGAGGGATGCAATGGTGAGACAGGAGTCTGGGAGGGTTTGGTCCGGTGAGACAGGAGTCTGGGAGGGATGCCATGGTGAGACAGGAGTCTGGGAGGGATGCCATGGTGAGACGGGAGTCTGGGAGGGATGCCATGGTGAGACGGGAGTCTGGGAGGGATGCCATGGTGAGACAGGAGTCTGGGAGGGATGCCATGGTGAGACAGGAGTCTGGGAGGGATGCCATGGTGAGACAGGAGTCTGGGAGGGATGCCATGGTGAGACAGGAGTCTGGGAGGGATGCCATGGTGAGACAGGAGTCTGGGAGGGATGCCATGGTGAGACAGGAGTCTGGGAGGGATGCCATGGTGTGACAGGAGTCTGGGAGGGATGCCATGGTGAGACAGGAGTCTGGGAGGGTTTGGCCCGGTGAGACAGGAGTCTGGGAGGGATGCAATGGTGAGACAGGAGTCTGGGAGGGTTTGGCCCGGTGAGACAGGAGTCTGGGAGGGTTTGGCCCGGTGAGACAGGAGTCTGGGAGGGATGCCATGGTGAGACAGGAGTCTGGGAGGGTTGCCATGGTGAGACAGGAGTCTGGGAGGGATGCCATGGTGAGACAGGAGTCTGGGAGGGATGCCATGGTGAGACAGGAGTCTGGGAGGGTTGCCATGGTGAGACAGGAGTCTGGGAGGGATGCTATGGTGAGACAGGAGTCTGGGAGGGATGCCATGGTGAGACAGGAGTCTGGGAGGGATGCTATGGTGAGACAGGAGTCTGGGAGGGATGCCATGGTGAGACAGGAGTCTGGGTAGAAAAGAGTGAAGAGTTTGTGACGTGCAGAAGTTGCAGCACATCAGAGACTGTACTGTTGCTCATGCGCACAGAAAAGGAAACAGTACTTGAGACATGTCTGTGGATGAACTCAAAGCATTTATTGCACTTTTGTACAGTGGGGAGAACAAATATTTGATACACTGCTGATTTTGCAGGTTTTCCTACTTACAAAGCATGTAGAGGTCTGTATTTTTTTTAATCATAGGTACACTTCAACTGTGAGAGACGGAATCTAAAACAAAAATCCAGAAAATCACATTGTATGATTGTTAAGTAATCAATTTGCATTTTATTGCATGACATAAGTATTTGATACATCAGAAAAGCAGAACTTAATATTTGGTACAGAAACCTTTGCAATTAAAGAGATCATACGTTTCCTGTAGTTCTTGACCAGGTTTGCACACACTGCAGCAGGGATTTTGGCCCCCTCCTCCATACAGACCTTTTCCAGATCCTTCAGGTTTCGGGGCTGTCGCTGGGCAATACGGACTTTCAGCTCCCTCCAAAGATTTTCTATTGGGTTCAAATCTGGAGACTGGTTCGGCCACTCCAGGAACTTGAGATGCTTCTTACGGAGCCACTCCTTAGTTGCCCTGGCTGTGTGTTTCGGGTCGTTGTCATGCTGGAAGACCCAGCCACGACCCGTCTTCAATGCTCTTACTGAAGGAAGGAGGTTGTTGGCCAAGATCTCGCGATACATGGCCCCATCCATCCTCCCCTCAATACAGTGCAGTCGTCCTATCCCATTTGCAGAAAAGCATCCCCAACGAAGGATGTTTCCACCTTCATGGTTGGTGTTCTTGGGGTTGTACTCATCCTTCTTCTTCCTCGGGGCGGCAGCGTAGCCTAGTGGTTAGAGCGTTGGACTAGTAACCGGAAGGTTGTGAGTTCAAACCCCCGAGCTGACAAGGTACAAATCTGTCGTTCTGCCCCTGAACAGGCAGTTAAGCCACTGTTCCCAGGTTAAGCCATGTGTTCTTAACTAACTTGCCTGGTTAAATAAAGGTAAAAATAAATAAATAAAAAACATGGCGAGTGGAGTTTAGACCAAAAAGCTCTATTTTTGTCTCATCAGACCACATGACCTTCTCCCATTCCTCCTCTGGATCATCCAGATGGTCATTGGCAAACTTCAGACGGGCCTGGACATGCGCTGGCTTGAGCAGGGGGACCTTGTGTGCGCTGCAGGATTTTAATCCATGACAGCGTAGTATGTTACTAATGGTTTTCTTTGAGACTGTGGTCCCAGCTCACTTCAGGTCATTGACCAGGTCCTTCCGTGTAGTTCTATGCTGATCCCTCACCTTCCTCATGATCATTGATGCCCCACGAGGTGAGATCTTGCCATGAGCCCGAGACCGAGGGTGATTGACCGTCATCTTGAACTTCTTCCATTTTCTAATAATTGCTCCAACAGTTGTTGCCTTCTCACCAAGCTGCTTGCCTATTGTCCTGTAGCCCATCCCAGCCTTGTGCAGGTCTACAATTTATCCCTGATGTCCTTACACAGCTCTCTGGTCTTGGCCATTGTGGAGAGTTTGGAGTCTGTTTGATTGAGTGTGTGGACAGGTGTCTTTTATACAGGTAACGAGTTCAAACAGGTGCAGTTAATACAGTTAATGAGTAGAGAACAGGAGGGCTTCTTAAAGAAAAACTAACAGGTCTGTGAGAGCTGAAATTCTTACTGGTTGGTAGATGATCAAATACTTATGTCATGCAATAAAATGCAAATTCATTACTTAAAATCATACAATGTGATTTTCAGATTTTTTTTTTAGATTCCTTCTCTTACAGTTGAAGTGTACCTATGATAAAAATTACAGACCTCTACATGCTTTGTAAGTAGGAAAACCTGCAAAATCGTCAGTGTATCAAATACTTGTTCTCCCCACTGTATGTCTGCGGGGTTACGGCGGAAAGAGCATGAATGTGGAGTCATTTTGGACTGATAGGTATGGGGTGGACCTTTACAGAGAGACCATGCCATGCATCGGCTTCTAAGAGACCATGCCACACAACGGCTTCTGAGAGACTATGCCACACAACTGCTTCTGAGAGACCATGCCACACAACTGCTTCTGAGAGACTATGCCACACAACTGCTTCTGAGAGACCATGCCATGCATCGCTTCTAAGAGACCATGCCACACAACGGCTTCTGAGAGACTATGCCACACAACTGCTTCTGAGAGACCATGCCACACAACGGCTTCTGAGAGACTATGCCACACAACTGCTTCTGAGAGACTATGCCACACAACTGCTTCTGAGAGACCATGCCACACAACTGCTTCTGAGAGACTATGCCACACAACGGCTTCTGAGAGACCATGCCACACAACGGCTTCTGAGAGACCATGCCACACAACTGCTTCTGAGAGACTATGCCACACAACGGCTTCTGAGAGACTATGCCACACAACTGCTTCTG
This sequence comes from Oncorhynchus gorbuscha, assembly GCF_021184085.1. NCBI lineage: Eukaryota > Metazoa > Chordata > Actinopteri > Salmoniformes > Salmonidae > Oncorhynchus > Oncorhynchus gorbuscha. The sequence goes on from NC_060184.1 coordinate 11,373,489, forward strand.
AGAGACCATGCCACACAACTGCTTCTGAGAGACTATGCCACACAACGGCTTCTGAGAGACCATGCCACACAACGGCTTCTGAGAGACTATGCCACACAACGGCTTCTGAGAGACTATGCCACACAACTGCTTCTGAGAGACTATGCCACACTGCTTCTGAGAGACTATGCCACACAACTGCTTCTGAGAGACTATGCCACACAACGGCTTCTGAGAGACTATGCCACACAACGGCTTCTGAGAGACTATGCCACACAACTGCTTCTGAGAGACTATGCCACACAACTGCTTCTGAGAGACTATGCCACACAACTGCTTCTGAGAGACTATGCCACACAACGGCTTCTGAGAGACCATGCCACACAACGGCTTCTGAGAGACTATGCCACACAACTGCTTCTGAGAGACCATGCCACACAACGGCTTCTGAGAGACCATGCCACACAACGGCTTCTGAGAGACTATGCCACACAACGGCTTCTGAGAGACTATGCCACACAACTGCTTCTGAGAGACTATGCCACACCTGCGGCAGGTGCACACAAAACAAGGCCCATGAAAACTGTGTGCAGTACAACAGATCTTTGTTTTTGGGGCTTGCTCACACAAAGCCCCGAAGCTGAGGTTGATTCATGTGTAAAGACACAGGTATGAGGGCACAATACAGTGTCTGATATAAAAACAGTCATTTGTTGGTTGTATCTTGTCATTAACATTTTTCCACAAACATTTATGTGATTAATCCTTTACAATTGTTCATGCACTGGTACTTTTGTTTAGGAATATGGCAAATTTCACCTGTGACCTGGCTGCTCATATTATTAATATTGTTATTATGTTTTTCCTTTCTACTTTGTCAGAAGAAGCTGTAACTGGACTTTATTCATTAATATAACTCTGACTAATCAAATCTACAATTAAAGTTGATCAAATACAGTATACTGATGTTTTTATTGTAACGGAAACTAAAATACGCTATAGTTTATTCTAGGAATTTGTATAATTATACAAAACATATCCTTGACTCTATCTAAACAATTGATATATTTCCACAAATATTTATTATTGCAATTGATCCTTTACAATAGTTTCTGCACTATTTATCAAGAGTTGGTGCTTATGTTTGCACACGTTGTAGGTTGATATGTATCTGATGCATCTGCTGAAGGGGATTCCCGGCAACGTTTTCTAGCGGGTACTTATAGGCTGAAAGGCCAGGCTGTGTTAGTGTTTAAGAAGGACGCCTGTATCTTTGTAGTGTCTGGGTGTATTGATACACCATGCTATCTATCAATAGGTGCCCTTCTCTGTGAGGCATTGGAAAACATCCCTGGTCTTTGTGGTTTCATCTGTGTTTGAAGTTCACTGCTCAACTCAGGGACCTTATGTGTGGGGTACAGAGATGAGGTAGTCATTAAAAAATGTTAAACATTATTATTGCACAAAGAGTGAGTCCATGCAACTTATGTGACTTGTTAAGCAAATATTCTACTCCTGAATTTATTTAGGCCATAACAAAATGGTTGACTACTTATTCACTCAAGACATTTCAGCTTTTCAGTGTTTTATTAATTTGTACAAAAAAATCGAAAAACTTTTCTCCACTTTGACGTTATGGGGTATTGTGATGTCATTATGAGGTATTGTGTGTAGGTCAGTGACATGCAAAATCTCAATTGAATACATTTTAAGTTCAGGTTGTAACACAACATTTGGAAAACGTCAAGGAGTGTAAATACTTTCTGAAGGCCCTGTAGATGGATGGAGGGAGGAAGGAACAGGGAAGGACTACCCAGGGTACCCCCCATGGGCCAATCGCATTAAAAGTGGCCAGAGACAGGAGTGAGCGACTGTCCTGCTCCTTCATGAAGGAGGGAAAGAGGGAGGGAGGAAATGAAAATACGGAGAGGGAAAGAAAGGCAGAGGAAGTGTTTAGCAAACTTCCCAGAAAGTCATAGTCTGGGAGAGTTGGGAGGCTCTCTCTCTTGTTCATGTTGAAGTAACTAGTTTTTGCGGAAGTACAAAGGCTTAGAGAGACTTGAAGTGACCAATAACAATAGGAAAAGTAATGTGTGTTTGTGTTGTGAGACTATGTGTGGAAACCTGTTTTGAAGTACGTACTTTAGTTTTATTGTCCAGTATTGGCCTGTATACGGTCCCTCTCACAACCACAGAATGTAACCAGCTGTGTGTCTGTTCTTCAACTGACAGATGTAGCTGCTTCGCGCGATGTATTGTTGTCTCTACCTTCTTGTCCTTTGTGCTGTTGTCTGTGCCAAACAATGTTTGTACCATGTTCTGTGCTGCTACCATGTTGTACTGCTGCCATGTTGTGTTGCTGCCATGCTGTGTTTTCATGTGTTGTTGCTGCCATGCTATGTTGTTGTCTTAAGTCTCTCTTTAAGTAGTGTTGTGGTGTCTCTCTTGTTGTGATGTATTGTCCTATATTTTTATTTATTTTTATTTTTAATCCCAGGCCCCATCCCCGCAGGAGGCCTTTTGCCTTTTGGTAGGCTGTCATTGTAAATAAGAATTTGTTCTTAACTGACTTTCCTAGTTAAATGAAAGTTAATAAAAAATAATAATAATAATATAAAACTTTGAAATGTCTGGATGAGCGAGAATGGTTTACTTCTTCTAAACGTCCTTTCTTTTCTCTGTCTGTCTTCAGCTCTTCAGGGAAGTCCGAATAATGAAGATTCTAAACCATCCAAACATTGGTAAGTGAGTCACTGACATACTGACTTACATCTTGTTGGGGAAAAGTTAGGGCTGCACAATATGATTTTTGTACCATATATTGCGATTTTTACTTGAGATTTATAGATCAAAACACTTGGGTAAACTGTTGGAATTTTATGGTTGGAATACAGTGGGCACTTGGAATGCAGTTTTGTTTGGCATGACAACGAATGAAAAAGTAAAGAAAGAGATTGTTGTAACAGAGTAAGAAACAAAGTGTTGGTCAGTGTTTCCCTTGGGATCCTAATTGGCTTTAAATAGATGGGTACTGGCAGGGGTGCAACTTTGGTTTTAGAAGTGGGGGGGACATAATTAAAAAAAAATGTATTGTTATTTTTTATCATGTGGGATGAACACACCGAACAGCCTGTCACACCGAACAGCCTGTCATGGTCCTAAAGCACACCATTGCCTCATTTTGTATCACAGTCCAATGTTAAAACTGGGGGGGGGACAAAAATGGAATTTCCGGTAACTGAATTGTTTGGTGAGCATGAAAACGATATAAACCATATGTCACGGCTGTCTGTCACTAGAGCTCAACCCAATTGAACTCTTATGGGAGATTCTGGAGCGACGCCTGAGACGGTGGTTTCCAGCATCAGTAAAACACCAGATTGTGCCATTTCTCATGGAAGTGTGGTGTTGCACACTGTCAGTTTAGTTCCAAACACTTGTAGAATCTATGCCAAGGTGCATTCAAGCTGTTCTGGCTGTACATTCAGACAAAATTTTAGAATATTTTTCGCCATTTCATCTCTTTGATTTATGAACAAGCTGTTGCACAAACAATGCTGATTATAATCTACCACTGGTACAAGCCTGTATCAGAGAAAAAGGTTTGCTAGCAACATTTTCCCTATCTCAGTGGATTTCGCTAGCCAGTTAGCTAAGTAGCGATTAGCATTAGGGGTCAAAACTAAACATTTTGGCAAATTAGCAGCTTGCTAAGACCAACTTCCGTAAAACTTAAATTATTTCCTGAGTCTCGAATAGCCGGGTAACGACACACAATCAAATAAAATAACATTTTATTTGTCACATGCGCCGAATACAACTGGTAGACCTTACAGTGAAATGCTTACTTAGGGCTAGCTGTGACAGAGTAAGAACCAAAGTGTTGGTCAGTGTTTCCCTTGGGACCCTAATTGGCTTTAAATAGATGGGTACTGGCAGGGGTGCAACTTTGGTTTTAGAAGTGGGGGGGATGGGGATTTACACCTGTCGTATTCGGCGCATGTGACAAATACAATTTGATTTGATCTGACATACATACCAGTCAGCACATAAACACCTGTTTCAATAAGCGCCAGGTCTAAATGAATTATTTACGAGGTTACCATGATTTACTATGAATTGTTTACAAGGTTTAATGTCTGATTTGTTCCATTAAATAATTCAGTAATGACTCAGATAAAATTTATGGCAATCATCTGTTTTTTATCGCCAGTAAGAAACTGCTAGCCATTGGCTGCTATCAGCTGAGAACTGCTAGCCAACTGGCAAGCACAAAAACAGTCAACAACTTCGGGAGTACAGAACTAGGGTTGTGCCAATGTCGTCATACTCCTATTTGTAATTGTTTCCGTTTTATCACAATTCATACTCGTAATCGGATATACTCGCGATTGGAAAACCCGGAAGTGTGCTTTAAATGCAGGTGAAGCCTTTACCTCAAGTGCACATTACTGAGCTGTCACTCAGAGCTCATCTCAGAGCTTGTCATTATGTTCCTTCATTACTGAGCTGTCACTCAGAGCTCATCTCAGAGCTCATCGTTATGTTCCTTCATTACTGAGCTGTCTCTCAGAGCTCATCGTTATGTTCCTTCATTACTGAGCTATCTCTTAGAGCTCATAGTTATGTTCCTTCATTACTGAGCTATCTCTTAGAGCTCATAGTTATGTTCCTTCATTACTGAGCTATCTCTCAGAGCTCATAATTATGTTCCTTCATTACTGAGCTATCTCTCAGAGCTCATAGTTATGTTCCTTCATTACTGAGCTATCTCTTAGAGCTCATCTCAGAGTGCATCATTATGTTCCTTCACTCATTCACACACATTGTTAAATGACCCTGGCAGATGAAAATGCACATGATTTACTTACTTAGTCCTATTCAATAATGAACAAAATAGTCTAATAAATAGCCTAATACATGGCTGGCTATGACTGCCTGCATTTACTCCAGACACATTTAGATGAAGGTAGATGAATTCACTTGTCCCATCTATTGTTTCACTTTCGAGAGGAGCACAGCTTTTCTGTCACGACAGTTATGCCACAGTGTTTGTACAATAACTTTTTGAGGCATGAACAACATTATGCAAGTTAGCTATCAACTGCAGCCTAAGGAGCAGTAGCTTCCTAACTTTACATAAATGTGAGTAAATCTATCTTATTAGCTTAGCAAGTAGGCTTGGGCTGAATACAGTATATATATTTAAAAAAACACAGGATAGTTTTTCAATACCATTGAAACAATTTCTTTAATTTTTATTTATTTATTTGTAGCTACTTCTTAAGTAAATACCTGCAGTAAACTTGTGCAATACATTATGAGATAAAGAAGATTTCATTCTGCATTTTACCTGTCACATAATGTTTCATTAGGCAATTTACCAATAGTCCCCAGTCACGTGGTGTTTGTTTACAAGCACGAGAGACCGGAGCCTTGTGAGTCACTCGCTGTTGGCAGAATGCGCCAGGTGACCTAGTTACAGTATGGAATTCACAACTAAATGTTTGCCAGCTAGATATCTTATAACTATTAAGTTAACTGTATAAAATGTGCTAATTGCTATGCAGTTGTGAATTTTGGTTTGCTAATTTAGTAGGTAGTCGGCTAAGTGGTTAGCTTCATCCAAAATCGAACATTCGCTTCGTAACAGCAGAGAATTCGCTCCTGGATCCTTGGTGTTTAATATTTGTTTTGTGCGTGCAGCAAACTGTGAGTAGCGTTTTTTAGTTACAAGTATAGTTTAGGTCGGAGTCTGTATAAAATGTTAAATGTGCTCGTTAGCATTTAGTTCGAATTCTCTATGCGAATTTTCTACCTGTACTTTTTACTATGTAACCCGAAGGTTAGCAATGCTATCAGTGGGATTTGAAGAGCACCCTGTGTGTTTAATGTCGGTATTACCGAACATCCCGGTATGGCAGAAGGTCAGAATGAAGGCTTGACAATCTGGATACCATCCAAGCATATTAGGAAGCTTACTTAAATGTGAATAACTTTAGCTAACTAGCTTAGCAAGTGAATATACATGTGAATAACTCTAGCTAGCTAACTTAGTTGAATTACTCTAGCTATTAATTTGCACTTAGCTAGCTTGTAGGACTAACTAGGCAGAGTTATTCACATTTATATTTGCTTGGTAATCTAGTTAGTTCGAGTTGTTCACATTTAAGTATGTGAATACAGGCAAATAACTCTAGCTAGCTAGCCCTGCAAGCTAACTTAGTTTGCTAGCTAGCTGGAGTAATTCAACTAGCTTTGTCAAATGTAAATAACTGTAGCTACAGTAGCTAACCAACTACTTAGTTTACTATAGGTCAAAACAATTAACATTTTAAACGTACTCTCTTAAAATGTTTTTTAAATATTTTTTATATATATAATAAGATCAATGGGCAATTATTTAGGCAGGAGTGCAGATATGATAAACAACATACAGTACATGAACATATGACGGTTTCATGCCTCCCAATTTTCACGAGGTGCTTCCAGATGGTTTACATCTCCAGTTTTACACTTTCCTAGCATATTTTAACAAAGTGTAAATGGTACCTTCACTTTCAATTAGGAATTTATTTAATCTCTTGAATGAATGGGCTCGTTACCAGTAGAAATGGCAGCTGCCATCCAGTTCTCTTCCCCTTCTCCCTTGTCCCATGTTTGGGAATTCCTCTCCTGAGTGGTGACACCCCCATCCCCCAACTTTATTCTAATCCCTAGGTCGGAAATCCCCCTTTATCCAGTGTTCCCATTTCCTCTCACACTCACACACACACACACACACACACACACACACACACACACACACACACACACACACACACACACACACACACACACACACACACACACACACACACACACACACACACACACACACACACACACACACACACACACACACACACACACACAGCGACCTTCTTCCTGGGGGTACAAAAGGCTGTTTGTGTCACTCTTTGTGTGTGTGTGTGTGTCATTAAGCCCTGGCGATTATCTAGCAGGTCCCCTCTGTTCCCCCTCTCATGTGCCCCACCACCACAACACACACCACAGTACACACACAACACGCACAGACACCACAACGCACACGACAGACACACTGTGTGTGTGTCTGTGAGAGAGAGTGTGTGTGAGTGTAAGAGAGAGGAAGCGAGAGAATGAGAACAGTCTGGGACAATAAGGGATGAATTCCTACCCATGAAAAGTTGGGAATGAGTTGGGAAAGATGGGAATGAGAATGTCACCACTCGACAAAAGATGGCGTTTTTACTTGAATTTCACAATGCATCCGCTATCATTTTTTATTTCACTTTTATTTTTTAAATTACATTTTACCCAATTTTTTTTCTCCAGTTTTGTGATATCCCATTGGTAGTTAGTCTTGTCCCATCTCTGCAACTCCCGTACGGACTCGGGAGAGGCGAAGGTCGAGAGCCACGCTTCCCCACGAAACACGACGCTGCCAAGCCGCAGGGTCGTGACTCACTGCTCGCTTAACCCGGAAGCGGTCCGCTCCAATGTGTCAGAGGAAACAACTGGCGACCGTGTCTGCTTGAGTCGAAAAGTTTACCAAATCAAAAAGAGGTTGGCGCTAAACTGAAGGACAGGACTACCTCTCACGACGCTATCGCAGACAACGCTATCGCAGACAACCCTGAGGCTACGGCTAAGGACAGGACTAACTCTCGTGAGGCTATCGCAGACAACCCTGAGGCTACGGCTAAGGACAGGACTACCTCTCACGAGGCTATCGCAGACAACCTTGAGGCTACGGCTAAGGACAGGACTACCTCTCACGAGGCTATTGTAGACAACCCTGAGGCTACGGCTAAGGACAGGACTACCTCTCACGAGGCTGTCGTAGACAACCCTGAGGCTACGGCTAAGGACATGACTAACTCTCGCGAGGCTATCGCAGACAACCCTGAGGCTACGGCTAAGGACAGGACTACCTCTCACGAGGCTATCGCAGACAACCCTGAGGCTACGGCTAAGGGCAGGAACAAATACAAGAAGTCCTTTTACGAACCTGCAACCTGTAGCACTCACTTCTGAAATCATAAAGCCCTTTGAAATGCTGGTTATGGCACACATCAACTCCATTATCCCAGAAACTCTAGACCCACACCAATTTGCATACCGCATACGACGCAATCTAAATTGCACTTCATGTGTCCCTTACCCACCTAGATAAGAGCAATACCTATGCGAGAATGCTGTTTGTTGACTACAGCTCAGCGTTCAACACCATTATCCCCTCCAACCTCGTCACCAAACTTAGCACCCTGGGACTGAACACCTCCCTCTGCAACTGTATGATGGACTTCCTGACGGGCCTACCCCAGGTGGTGAGGGTAGGCAACATCACCACTGCCATGCCCACCCACAACATGGGGGCCCGGCAGGGATATGTGCTTATTCCCCTCCTGTACTTCCTGTTCACCTACTTCCTGTTCATCCATCATCAAGTTTGCTGACGACACAACGGTGATAGGCCTGATCACCAGCATCGAGGAGACAGCCTACAGGGAGGAGGTCAGTGACCTTGCAGTGTGGTGTCGGAACAACAACCACAACGTCAGCAAGACCAAGGAGCTGATCGTGGACTACAAGAAACGGGTGACAAACACGCTACCATCCACATCGATGGGGCTGCAGTGGAGTTGGTCTAGAGCTTAAATTTCCTCTGTGTCCACGTCACTAAGGACTTAAAATGGTACACACATGCGCACAGACGTGAAGAATAATATCTTTACACATTAGTTGGGTTATGAAGGTGTTTGAGGATGCAGTGTAGGACCATGTTGACCGCGTCAACTCTGTTGGCGAACTGCAGTGGGTTGAGGTAGTCGTTCAAGCGGGACACCTTTTTTCGGGACTAGAACCATAATGGAGGATTTTAAACAGGCACGAACCGTTTCTTAAAACTGCAGTGTTGGTTAAGGGCTTGTCAGTAAGCATTTCACTGTAAGGTGAATTTGGCCACATGTGACATTACAATTTGATTTGAACAGTGCATTGCTCTAGTGATTGGTTGAATATTTTCATGGAAACATGAGAGAGTTGGTTAAGAGTGCTTAAGTGTGGCTGGAGAGACCTTGTCTGAGGCAGCAGCCTTCCTGGTGTTCTGTTTCCTAAAGAGTCTGTCGACCTCCTGCTCTGTGATGACCATGGGTGGGGGCTTCCTGGGATGGCAGATGGATAGAGGTGCCTAGAGAGGAAGGGAGGGGTGTTGTCCTGGTGATGGACGGGCGTTTGTGAGTCAAAGCTGCAGTAAAACTGGTTTACTTTATTCAGCAGTGAGGGGGTCGTCTGACATCGGGGGAGCTTTTGGTTTGTAGTTCCCAATTTGTTTTTAGTAATTTCAGACGAGCAGTCGAGCAGGCAGCAGCAGTCGTTACTGGAGAACTGTTGCTCCAGCCTGACTTTGTACTGCTGTTTGGCTTCCTTAACTCCGAAGTGTAGCTTTTGGGTGGTCTAAAGTTTACGGGACATGGTTGGCGATCGTCTGGTTAGGCCTGGGGGAAGAGACTGTTTTCCTTTTTTCTTTTGGTGCTTCTCACGCTCAACTTCCACTCTTCTGCTGACCCACTTTCTCACTCCCTCGCTCCCAAAACCCAGGTAGGTCAGTGCAGAAGGAGGGGGATAGGGAGGGTGATGAAGAGAGAGACTGATGGAGACCGACTGAAGGAGAGAGCAAGATGGAGGGAGAGATACAAGACTAAATGATACCGACAGGGAAAGAGCGAGGGAATAGAGGGAGTCAGACTGAAGAAGACTGAGGGGGAGAGAGACCGAGACTGTGGTCCCATTTCAGAACAGCATGTGGCTGCACCAATATGAAACCTTTTTAAAATCTGTTTTATTTTGTTTGCCTGATTCCATTTTGTACCTCCATTTTGTTGTTCAACGTTTCAGATTTTCCCTCTCAAAATCAAAACAACAAAATTGGATGTTCTAAGTCCACAACAATGTTTAAACCACATCAGGAGACCATTTTTGAGGTCTGTAAGAAAATGTAAGAAAATTCTATTTTTGGGTGCAGTTAGCCTTTTTATGCAAGTGCTCACAGGAAGAGACCGTTGTTTGGTTACGGCGGAGTTTGCAAAACAAATGGCCACTGGATTGATTCAAATAATGATGAAATCGTTCTGTCAGGATACTTTGAAGTTAACGTTTTAATTGAGGTATTTAGAAAAAAACAGGTTATCGTTAGCACCATCGTTAACGGCTACACAAAGTATAGACATGCGCACAGACAGGGGAATTCCTGTGCCGTTTCAGAAAGTTGCATAAAAATACAAATCACTGATGCATTGTGTTCATGTCTCATTTCCTGTTCATGTCTCACTTTATGTTCATGTCTCACTTCCTGTTCATGTCTCATGTCTCACTTCCTGTTCATGTCTCACTTCATGTTCATGTCTCATGTCTCACTTCCTGTTCATGTCTCATGTCTCACTTCCTGTTCATGTCTCATGTCTCACTTCCTGTTCATGTCTCACTTCATGTTCATGTCTCACTTCATGTTCATGTCTCACTTCCTGTTCATGTCTCATGTCTCACTTCATGTTCATGTCTCACTTCCTGTTCATGTCTCATGTCTCACTTCATGTTCATGTCTCACTTCATGTTCATGTCTCACTTCCTGTTCATGTCTCATGTCTCACTTCATGTTCATGTCTCACTTCCTGTTCATGTCTCACTTCATGTTCATGTCTCACTTCCTGTTCATGTCTCATGTCTCACTTCATGTTCATGTCTCACTTCCTGTTCATGTCTCACTTCCTGTTCATGTCTCACTTCATGTTCATGTCTCACTTCCTGTTCATGTCTCACTTCCTGTTCATGTCTCACTTTATGTTCATGTCTCACTTCCTGTTCATGTCTCACTTCCTGTTCATGTCTCACTTCCTGTTCATGTCTCACTTCCTGTTCATGTCTCACTTCCTGTTCATGTCTCACTTCATGTTCATGTCTCACTCGGGCAAATTAATGCATTTTCTACTAAGTTCAATAGATTTAGTTGATTTCCTACAAATTTTGATACATTTTTGAATATTGTTGAGTTCTGTTTTAATGTTTGGATTCCTTGATTTCGTCCGCGTTCTTCGCAATACGGATTTTATAGGGCCCGACAACATATGTTTGGAAAATCTGCAGCGTTTCTCCCCTAGACAATTTCTTCGGTGGGATACAAAGTAGCCCAAAGCAACATTTTAAGCAGGCAGATGCATACAACGTTTAGATGAAGCCAAAATTTGCGAAGAGTAGCAAGGTGAATTTCAGGCCAAATTGAATCTTCAATAGTGTAATATAGCAAGGTTTCTATTCTTGGTGTGGAAACTCAAGGAGTGCAGTGTTGTGTTTTTTGTCCCTCACACTCCTGTTTTGTCCAATCAAGGGCTTATTGATCAGTTAAGAAAGAGTCGGAATGAGTGTTAACAGACACTGAACATAAATTCTGTGCAGATCCGCAGAGGTTTTTATTGTCTCAGGTACCCAATGTCAATATAGTCTAGCAGGCTATCCTTATCCTGCAAAATGAGTGTGTTCTGGAACACGCCCACAGATAGACAGTGAAACAGACAGTGATTCAGAAAGCGAGCTTTAGCCTGCTATTACGGGGCTTTTCCACCTAACTGCAGGCTTTGATTTCACAGTTACATTCCTTCAGCCTAGTGGTTTGTGTCTAGTCACACATGCACACACGCATACACACACACACGCATACACACACGCATACACACGCATACACACACACACGCATACACACGCATACACACACACACGCATACACACACACACGCATACACACGCATACACACACACACGCATACACACGCATACACACACACACGCATACACGCACACACGCATACACGCACACACGCATACACGCATACACACACACACACGCATACACACGCATACACACACACACACGCATACACATGCATACACACGCATACACACGCATACACACACACACACACACGCATACACATGCATACACACACACGCATACACACACACACGCATACACACACACACACACACGCATACACGCAAGCTGAGTTATCTGCTCAGGTGGTGATTGTGGGCTCTAGGCTGCAGCAGCAGAGTTGCAGTGAGCTGCTATGGTAGACTGTCTGTCTCTGTCTGTCTGTCTCTGGCCCTCGGGCCTGTCTGTCTGTCTGTCTCTGGCCCTCAAGCCTGCCTGTCTGTCTGTCTGTCTGTCTGTCTGTCTGTCTCTGGCCCTCAGGCCTGTCCTTCTGTCTCTGGCCCTCAGGCCTGTCTGTCTGTCTCTTGTCTGTCTGTCCGTCTGTCTGTCTCTGGCCCTCAGGCCTGTCTGTCTGTCTCTGGCCCTCAAGCCTGTCTGTCTGTCTGTCTCTGGCCCTCAGGTCTGCCTGTCTGTCTCTGGCCCTCAGGCCTGTCTGTCTGTCTGTCTGTCTGTCTGTCTGTCTGTCTGTCTGTCTGTCTGTCTGTCTGTCTGTCTGTCTGTCTGTCTGTCTGTCTGTCTGTCTGTCTGTCTGTCTGTCTGTCTGTCTGTCTGTCTGTCTGTCTGTCTGTCTGTCTGTCTGTCTGTCTGTCTGTCTGTCTGTCTGTCTGTCTGTCTCTGGCCCTCAGGCCTGTCTGTCTGTCTGTCTGTCTGTCTGTCTGTCTGTCTGTCTGTCTGTCTGTCTGTCTGTCTGTCTGTCTGTCTGTCTGTCTGTCTGTGGCCCTCAGGCCTGTCTGTCTGTCTGTCTCTGGCCCTCAGGCCTGTCTGTCTGTCTGTCTGTCTGTCTGTCTCTGGCCCTCAGGCCTGTCTGTCTGTCTGTCTGTCTCTGGCCCTCAGGCCTGCCTGTCTGTCTGTCTCTGGCCCTCAGGCCTGCCTGTCTGTCTCTGGCCCTCAGGCCTGTCTGGCTGTCTCTGGCCCTCAGGCCTGTCTGCCTGTCTGTCTGTCTCTGGCCCTCAGGCCTGTCTGTCTGTCTCATGTCACTGCATCCTGGGAACAGAACAGCCAGCACTACTGCACATATACTGTCCTGAGGCAACCTGGCTAATATCAATTCAATTCATTGGCATGGAAAACATACTGTATATTTACATTGCCAAAGCAAGTGAAATAGATAATAAACAAAAGTGAAATTTCTCTTTCTCTCTCTCTCTCTCTCTCTCTCTCTCTCTCTCTCTCTCTCTCTCTCTCTCTCTCTCTCTCTCTCTCTCTCTCTCTCTCTGCCTCTCTCCCTTTCTCTTTCTCCCCCTCTCTCCCTCTCCCCCCTCTCTTTCTCTCTCTCTCTCTCTCTCTGCCTCTGCCTCTCTCCCTTTCTCTCTCTCCCCCTCTCCCTCCCCCTCTCTCTCTCTCGCTCTCTTTCCCTCTCTCTCTCTCTCTCTCTCTCTCTCTCTCTCTCTCTCTCTCTCTCTCTCTCTCTCTCTCTCTCTCTCTCTCTCTCTCTCTCTCTCTCTCTCTCTACTCTCTCTCTCTCTTTCTCTCTCTCTACCTCTCTCTCTCTCTCTTTCTCTCTCTCTCTCTCTCTCTCTCTCTCTCTCTCTCTCTCTCTCTCTCTCTCTCTCTCTCTCTCTCTCTCTCTCTCTCTCTCTCTCTCTCTCTCTCTCTCTCTCTCTCTCTCTCTCTCTCTCTCTCTCTCTCTCTCTCTCTCTCTCTCTCTCTCTCTCTCTCTCTCTCAACCTTCCACAGTGAAACTGTTTGAGGTGATAGAGACTGAGAAGACTCTCTACCTCGTGATGGAATATGCCAGTGGAGGTAAGTTACTTAGCGATATGTCAGTGGAGGTAAGTTACTTAGCGATATGTCAGTGGAGGTAAGTTACTTAGCGATATGTCAGTGGAGGTAAGTTACTTAGCGATATGTCAGTGGAGGTAAGTTACTTAGCGATATGTCAGTGGAGGTAAGTTACTTAGCGATATGTCAGTGGAGGTAAGTTACTTAGCGATATGTCAGTGGAGGTAAGTTACTTAGCGATATGTCAGTGGAGGTAAGTTACTTAGCGATATGTCAGTGGAGGTAAGTTACTTAGCGATATGTCAGTGGAGGTAAGTTACTTAGTGTTATGTCAGTGGAGGTAAGTTACTTAGCGATATGCCAGTGGAGGTAAGTTACTTAGCAATATGTCAGTGGAGGTAAGTTACTTAGCGATATGTCAGTGGAGGTAAGTTACTTAGCGATATGAGGTATGGTAAATAGTGTAGTACAGAGTACACTATAATATTTATAATATGCTTTGAGCATAATGCATGAAAGCTCATGAATATTAAATACAAGTATTATCATCCTGGTTCTACTATTATAGTATGCCACCCTCCTCTTGAAGAGCTACAAGGTGCTATCCTGTGCTAACGCACCTGCTTCAGGCCTGTTTAGTAGAATCAGAGGTCAGGGCTGGAGAAAAAGACAGCATAACCAGTAGCTCTCCAGGAGGATGTTTGGTCTGCCTCCTGCTATTTATATAGTACTGTATAATAAGGCATAATGTTGCCTTACCTAGGACAAATGAGGCTGCCTAACTAGCAATTTATGCTTTCAGACATATGACTTTACATTTAAGTTGGAGGACTGAGAGAAAGTTGTGGCGTGTCTCCATTCAGTCAAAGTTTAACTTAAACTCTCTATGCCTCTCTCCTCCCTCTTTCTCTCTGTCCCTCTCCATCCCCCCTTTTTTTCTCTCTCTCTCTCTTTCTCCCTCTCTCCCCCCCTCTCTCTGTTTCTCTTTTTCTCTCCCTCTTTCTTTCTCTCTCTCTCTCTCTCTCTCTCTCTCTCTCTCTCTCTCTCTCTCTCTCTCTCTCTCTCTCTCTCTCTCTCTCTCTCTCTCTCTCTCTCTCTCTCTCTCTCTCTCTCTCTCTCTCTCTCTCTCTCTCTCTCTATCTCTCTATCTCTCTCTCTCTCCCCTTCCTCCTCCTTTCTCCTTCCAGGGGAGGTATTTGACTACCTCGTAGCACATGGGAGGATGAAGGAGAAGGAGGCCAGGGCTAAATTTAGACAGGTACCGCAGTGGACTGGATTCAGCCCTACACACGCACACACACACTAAGACACACCATGTTCAAAGACACCCTGGCTGGGTGTCACAGACACACACACACTCAGACTTTCAAGCCAGCCGACTTGGCAGGACTGAGCCCTGCGAGGACACCAACACTACCCTAAGACCTATATAGCCTACATAAGTTCTGCCAGTGGACGAGAGCTGCATTATCAGCAACAGAGAAGGCAGCAAACGTAGAGCTGATTGGTCAGTGTTTACAACTAACACTGTCAAACGTAGAGCTCATTGGTCAGTGTTTCCAACTAACACTGTCAAACGTAGAGCTCATTGGTCAGTGTTTCCAACTAACACTGTCAAACGTAGAGCTCATTGGTCAGTGTTTCCAACTAACACTGTCAAACGTAGAGCTCATTGGTCAGTGTTTCCAACTACCATTGTCAAACGTAGAGCTCATTGGTCAGTGTTTCCAACTACCACTGTCAAACGTAGAGCTCATTGGTCAGTGTTTCCAACTAACTATGATACTTGATAGAGGATATTTGCAAAAGGAAAGGGGAGGTTATAACTTCACATTGACCAGTAGGCCTATTATTCATTGAGAAAGAGGCAAAAATGACTGTCACCAAAACAAAGAATTAGGAGACTGCAGAAATATATTACCCCATTAGGAGACTGCAGAAATATATTACCCCATTAGGAGACTGCAGAAATATATTACCCCATTAGGAGACTGCAGAAATATATTACCCCATTAGGAGACTGCAGAAATATATTACCCCATTAGGAGACTGCAGAAATATATTAGGAGACTGCAGAAATATATTACCCCATTAGGAGACTGCATTAGGAGACTGCATATATTACCCCATTAGGAGACTGCAGAAATATATTACCCCATTAGGAGACTGCAGAAATATATTACCCCATTAGGAGACTGCAGAAATATATTACCCCATTAGGAGACTGCAGAAATATATTACCCCATTAGGAGACTGCAGAAATATATTACCCCATTAGGAGACTGCAGAAATATATTACCCCATTAGGAGACTGCAGAAATATATTACCCCATTAGGAGACTGCAGAAATATATTACCCCATTAGGAGACTGCAGAAATATATTACCCCATTAGGAGACTGCAGAAATATATTACCCCATTAGGAGACTGCAGAAATATATTACCCCATTAGGAGACTGCAGAAATATATTACCCCATTAGGAGACTGCAGAAATATATTACCCCATTAGGAGACTGCAGAAATATATTACCCCATTAGGAGACTGCAGAAATATATTACCCCATTAGGAGACTGCAGAAATATATTACCCCATTAGGAGACTGCAGAAATATATTACCCCATTAGGAGACTGCAAAAATATATTACCCCATTAGGATACTGCAGAAATATATTACCCCATTAGGAGACTGCAGAAATATATTACCCCATTAGGAGACTGCAGAAATATATTACCCCATTAGGAGACTGCAAAAATATATTACCCCATTAGGAGACTGCAGAAATATATTACCCCATTAGGAGACTGCAGAAATATATTACCCCATTAGGAGACTGCAAAAATATATTACCCCATTAGGATACTGCAAAAATATATTACCCCATTAGGAGACTGCAAAAATATATTACCCCATTAGGAGACTACAGAAATATATTACTCCATTAGGAGACTGCAAAAATATATTACCACATTATGAGACTGCAGAAATATATTACCCCATTAG